>NC_092147.1:11046846-11359346 GCF_045791955.1 Oncorhynchus clarkii lewisi | reverse complement strand
TGGAGGGCTAGCCTATCTGTCGATCCCCCCGGAGAGGACAGTCAGCCAGCAGACCTCTCTCTTTTTTTCTGCTTTGGTAAAGCCTAATGCTGAGCAGCTGACATATCTCTCCTCTCACACTGTCCTCCAAAATAGACCAGTGTCATTATACACGCCATGATAGCCTTGGCTTTACTGCTGTGATGCAACTTCTGTCTAGCATCACTAGTGTGGTTCAAATATGGTACACATGCTGGATGGTTCTCCCGTTTGTGCTTATGTCAGCTCTCCTCTGACCAACAAATACATTGGAGTTTGTACCTGTTTCTTGCAACTCTTTCGGGGAAACAGGAAGCAGAGACCCAGGGAGAGCTGGCTTTGGCATGGTAAAGGCAAATGGGTATGCCTCTAGTATAATACAAGTCAAATGATCTGCACTCATCAAAAGAAAATCCCTCTTTCCTAAGTCTGCAGCCTAAATGACATGGATCACTATTCTAATTTGACCCACCCCTCACACCAAACCCCTTTCCTGTCAGTGTCTCCACTCCATGACTGATGTGGTTCACTCCATGACTGATGTGGTTCACTCCATGACTGATGTGGATCACTCCATGACTGATGTGGTTCACTCCATGACTGATGTGGTTCACTCCATGTCTGATGTGGTTCACTCCATGACTGATGTGGTTCACACCATGACTGATGTGGTTCACTCCATGACTGATGTGGTTCACACCATGACTGATGTGGTTCACTCCATGACTGATGTGGATCACTCCATGACTGATGTGGTTCACACCATGACTGATGTGGTTCACTCCATGACTGATGTGGTTCACTCCATGACTGATGTGGTTCACTCCATGTCTGATGAGGTTCATTCCATGACTGATGTGGTTCACTCCATGACTGATGTGGTTCACTCCATGACTGATGTGGTTCACTCCATGACTGATGTGGTTCACTCCATGACTGATGTGGTTCACACCATGACTGATGAGGTTCATTCCATGACTGATGTGGTTCACTCCATGACTGATGTGGTTCACTCCATGACTGATGTGGTTCACTCCATGACTGATGTGGTTCACTCCATGACTGATGTGGTTCACTCCATGACTGATGAGGTTCATTCCATGACTGATGTGGTTCACACCATGACTGATGAGGTTCACTCCATGACTGATGTGGTTCACTCCATGACTGATGTGGTTCACTCCATGACTGATGTGGTTCACTCCATGACTGATGTGGTTCACACCATGACTGATGTGGTTCACTCCATGACTGATGTGGTTCACTCCATGACTGATGTGGTTCACTCCATGTCTGATTAGGTTCATTCCATGACTGATGTGGTTCACTCCATGACTGATGTGGTTCACTCCATGACTGATGTGGTTCACTCCATGACTTATGTGGTTCACTCCATGACTGATGTGGTTCACTCCATGACTGATGTGGTTCACACCATGACTGATGAGGTTCATTCCATGACTGATGTGGTTCACTCCATGACTGATGTGGTTCACTCCATGACTGATGTGGTTCACACCATGACTGATGTGGTTCACACCATGACTGATGTGGTTCATTCCATGACTGATGTGGTTCACACCATGACTGATGTGGTTCACTCCATGACTGATGTGGTTCACACCATGACTGATGTGGTTCACTCCATGACTGATGTGGTTCACTCCATGACTGATGTGGTTCACTCCATGACTGATGTGGTTCACTCCATGACTGATGTGGTTCACTCCATGACTGATGAGGTTCATTCCATGACTGATGTGGTTCACACCATGACTGATGAGGTTCACTCCATGACTGATGTGGATCACTCCATGACTGATGTGGTTCACTCCATGACTGATGTGGTTCACTCCATGACTGATGTGGTTCACTCCATGACTGATGTGGTTCACTCCATGACTGATGTGGTTCACACCATGACTGATGTGGTTCACTCCATGACTGATGTGGTTCACTCCATGACTGATGTGGTTCATTCACACTCTGTGTTTGCATTGCTGACCCATATGTGTCATTCTTCCTAGAAGCATAGTTTAGAGGGATCAAATATGGAAGACCCATGGGAAGTTGCCACGGCAGCCACAGTTGAAAGGTCATGAGAGATTAAATTATATTAAGCTCCCATTTCAATGGGCTATCACTCGTTAGCTCAATTTTCCTCCTGCATAACTGGTCTCCATTCTCCTGTGAGGTGTGTATTGTTGTCACTGAGAACACTGCCATTGGAGTGTCTATGGCCTAGTCATTGAGAGGATACATCTGTAATTATTGTATCCCCCAGTAACACCACATTAGGTAAAAACTTCCCAATGACCTCTGAATAGCGGGATGGATGGCTCAGGGTGATACAGGGTGCTAAACATAAAATTCTTCAAATATAACAGTGGAATCAAGCGTCGCAAATATAAAATCTACTTAGAGGACAAAGAGCTGGATGAGTCCCGCCCACACTTCTCCATCACACACCTAGCTCCTCCCACTACTCCCACCCCTACCCGGTATGGCAAACATGTCTGAATAGCATTGTAAGTTTGACAATCCATGTGGTGTTTATCTGTGGGGTTCCCTAGTCCAGAAGTCTGGACAAAGCAAGCCCTATCTCTTTAGAATTGTTTTCTCCCTCACGTTGATGGACAGTGCCATGTGTCCCAGAGCCCCTCCCAGTCCAGTGAAACTCTACCGACAGGATAATCTCCAAGTCATCCAGTCGTTGTAGGAAAACAGCCCCCAATTTGACCTGTCTGCATCAGAGAGTATTCTGATATATCACACTCAGATCTTTCTATGTCACAACAGTATTATGACCATATTATGACAGGTTATTTATTTATTTTATTTTACCTTTATTTAACTAGGCTAGTCAGTTAAGAACAAATTCTTATTTTCAATGACGGCCTAGGAACAGTGGGTTAACTGCCTTGTTCGTGGGCAGAACAAGGCACTCTTTCTGTGTAGTGGTAGAGAAAAAGGCACTCTTTCTGTGGAGTGGTAGAGGAAAAGGCACTCTTTCTGTGTAGTGGTAGAGAAAAAGGCACTCTTTCTGTGTAGTGGTAGAGAAAAAGGCACTCTTTCTGTGTAGTGGTAGAGAAAAAGGCACTCTTTCTGTGTAGTGGTAGAGAAAAAGGCACTCTTTCTGTGTAGTGGTAGAGAAAAAGGCACTCTTTCTGTGTAGTGGTAGAGAAAAAGGCACTCTTTCCGTGGAGTGGTAGAGAAAAAGGCACTCTTTCCGTGGAGTGGTAGAGAAAAAGGCTACCCTGTCCCTTTAAAGAGTGATCCATTGAAGCGGGATCTAGTTCCTGGCTAACAGCTGATGAGCTGATGGACACTGGAGCAACTGATTGTATAAAGAGGTGTATTAATAAATCACCTGACTCCCCCAGGACACATTCGAACTAAGCTTGTGGATAGGCCTACACAATACAACAGGTTGATACATTTCAGCTAAGCTGATTTTATGATATATCGAACCAAAATGTCAATTGTGAGCTTTTTGGGTAGGTAATAATAATCGAAGCGATCTACAGTAGGCGGAATTGCTTTTTATTTAAGATCATTTAATTTGATGGTTTTCCTTCAGTAAATACAAACATTTGCTTTTAATAGGACTACAGAGACAGAGAATACATTAGAATTGAATAACCTTCATTTTCAGATTCTAAGATCTCAAGGATACAGTTTAATGGAAATTAAACATGTAGTATGAAACTTGACTTAAAAGGGACATTTAAAAAATGTTCAACTTCATATTCATCATCATTGGTGTGCATCGTGATTTTAACCAATTTAACCATTGCCTACTAACTGTCTACTAATTGGTTGACAATCTTTTTTTATGACAAAACATAGAAATGCGCCATTTTCACATATGTTGATGTTGGGGTGGTGCTGGAGATTATGAGTATGAAGTAGATTTAATTTTTTTTTAAATTAAAATGTTCCTTTAATTTACTGATTTGTTCCCATTCCAACAACACATCTGAGACTTGTTCATCAGTCTGTGTTATTGACAGGAGAGATGATCAGAGGGGCAGAGTTAACACCATCATTAAAACAGGGGCTAAAGTATGGATAGAGTTTCTCAGTGAAGGTGCAGCCAGTGAAAGAGTAGATATGAGACCTGGCCTCTACATCGTAGAAGGAGACTTGACCCTCCTCAAAATCCACAAACACCCCCACCTTCTGGGGCTTCTCTTTCAGGGATAGCAAGACACGGGGGTCACCAAGAGCCTTGTACTCATTTCCATTCCTCAGCCACACAGCCCAGTATCCATTCTTAGGGCTCAGTGTGATCGGACCCTTCCTGTTGATGGACTCACTGGCCACTCCTAAATCCCACTCAATCTTCCCCTTGACCGTCACCTCATAACAAAATCTCCCTGACGAGAAGCCATCCTTTCCTAGGACATTAACAACTCTTTCAAACCTGTCTGGGTTGTCAGGGAGATTTCTTTGTGTCTCTCCATGTCTCACTTGTTTCCCATCTTCAGAAAGGATAAGTTCAGGATGTGCTGTATCAGGATCCAGAGTTATATTCACTTCATACTGCTGCATCCTCTTCATCCTCTTCAGTTTGACTTCAGGTAGCTTCTCCATCTCTTTATTCAGTGTTTCGTCCAGCTGAAACACAGCTCTCATCAAGGTCCCCACACACAGATTACTGTGAACACTTATCTCAGACCAGTCCTGGGTGTGTGGAGGGGAGCACAGGGTTGGGAAGCTCTGGAGGAGGTGGAGGTGGTCCTCAGTGTGTAAGAGCTGCTCCAGGTCAGTGCTTCCCTTTAGCTCAGTGATTTCCTGCTCCAGCTCTTTAATGAGCCATTCAGCCCGCCTCTCTGTTGCTTTCTGCTTCTCCTCAATCACTTCAATGAGCTCACCCTGGCTTCTCTCAATGGAGCGCACCAGATCAGTGAAGACCTGTACACTGCCTGATATCTCTCTCCTTGTGTCTTTCTTGCTGAGCTCTACTGAGTGTTTGATCTCCTGAACCTTCTGCAGTCTCTCCTGGATCATCTGCTGCACGTCTGCCTCAGTTTTCCCCAGTTTAACCTTCCTCTCTCCACACTCTTCCTATAGAGGGACAGTATTATGAGCTTTGTGGTCTGTTTCAGTGCAGAATTGACAAACACACGTCTGGTCAGTCCTACAGAACAGTTCCAGAGGTCTCTCGTGCTTCTTACACATCCTGTCTTCCAGGTTCTCAACAGGGTCAATCAACTTGTGTTTCCTTAACGCCGGGACTCTCTGATGAGGCTCCAGGTGAGTCTCACAATAAGAGACTAGGCACACTAAGCAGGATTTCAGGGCCTTGAACTTCCTCCCAGTGCAGACTTCACAGGATACCTCTCCCGGTATGGCAAGGGACTCATTTTGAACTATGGACTTTATTTTTAAATTCTCTACAACTTCTCTCAATGTTGTGTTGATGTGAAGCTCAGGTCTCCTGTTGAATTTCTCGTTACACATTGGACACTGGCAGAAGCCAGCGCTATCCCAGTACCTGCTGATACAGGCCTTGCACCACATGAAGTGGTGACTGGCTCAGTGAAGACATCCAGACAGATAAAGCACTGTAACTGATCTTCAGACAGGAGACTGCTGGGGGTGGCCATATCTAGACAGAGACCAAAGGTGAAACTAGGAAACATTTAATGCGTTTAGTCAATTATCGATACTTTAAACTTTCAAGTTATGAGACAAATGCAAGTTTAACCAATCTTTAAACATGGTTTTAGCAGTTTTACAAATGTGATGGATTTCCTATCATTGGATTGATCTTGATCACAAATATTATCAGCTTTAATTTAGTCAATTTGACATAAATACAGTAGTAGTACGCTTCAGACAATTGATAGTAATACACAGAATAACTTTACAATTACATATAGAAAGTATGCCTCGTATCAAACAAGGAAATTATCATAACTGAATGAACCGAAATAGGGCTGAGATTACATTTATCTTTCTCAGGGGCCAGTTTTTCAAAATGTAATCCTCTCTTTTCCTACACAGGATCAGATCAATGTGGTTGTTTTTGAGCCATTTTTTAAGAAAATAATCAGACAGAATCATTCTGATCCAGATCCCACAATATCAAGATTACAGTATCAGGATTGTCAGTGCTTTGAACAGACCTACACCTTGCCATCTACTGGACAGGTGGTGGTACTACTTCTACACTGTCATAGGGAAACAGAGATGAGTAAATTACATGAATAAAGGTTCCTAGATTCAAAATATAGCCTGCATATCACTTATAAGCAATTAGATGCATTTTTTTTTTACGCTTCTCAATATAACAACTAATACTTATACTGCGGTCAATTTAACATAATGAACCTTTGGTTTTTAATTGTAAGAACGTTTTTTAAACCTTAGTTACAATGACAGTTCTTGGTTGTTGTGCCTTCCACCTGTCTAAATCCACCTGTCTAAATCCACCTGTCTAAATCCACCCTGAATCCACCCTTCCAGTGGGACCAAGATAATCCTGATTTTCACCATCAAAACTATCCGTATCACTACCTTTGAGTTTTGAAATGACATTTCATCCTGATTCAAGGTCAGATTTGGATACCCAAAGTCGAATCCCTATCCAGAGGTCTCTTTTTTTACAGTTTTGGAAAAACCCAATTCCAACATTTAATCCTATCCGATTGCCGAAATCCGATCAGATAACTTTTGAAAAACTGGACCCATATCTCTCTCTACTTACCCGATGCTTTGTATCTGAATGTTATTTCTGTTCTTAGATTATCCCACAGGGTTCTATAGTGAGGTTTCAGAGAAGCTAGGGCTCCCAGTTACAAAGCTTAATGCTCAACTTTAGTTTCACTTACAGCAAGTTATACCTTGACCCTGCTCATCAATGCAATGCAGTTTGTCTACTTTCTGTTTTCTGGTAGAAACAAAGCTGTGTACGCCCTTAACTGGTTTGGTCCTGTTTTGTTGTTAGCACACTGTTTCTTGCTCATAGAATGTTTAATCTGCCTAATGTGCTGTTTTGTTGTATGATTGCACAGAACTTAAGTTCGCCACTGTAGTTTTCTCACCAGAGCTCAATGCAGATACGTCTTAAAATCTATTTGCTACTCTTAGAAACTGGAGACACATTTCACTTCTCTGGACTCCAGAGCAAGCAGAATCATACAGCCTACCTGTATGCAGTGGAGGGTGGAACAGCCTGGTCTCATATACTAGACATAACATAATAAACTCAAATCCGGGACACTCAAATTAGTATAATATGTTACATTTGGCATGGTTACATAAGACAGTTCCGGACCATATTCACACCAGGTAGCCCACTTACAGCCCATTACAAATTGGTAAAGGGCCCAATTAGGACCTGTGTTTTAGCCCACATGGGTGTTTCCCATTTATGACCCAGTTGTTATGCCCAATTGATTCCCATAGACAGTCCATGACCATATTCAAACCAAATATATCTGATTTGTTTATAGCCCACATGGGTTTGCCTGTTTGTGACCCAAATGGTTAACCCGATTTGGTCCCAATCATTATTTCTGAAAGAAATCACACCAGTTTGCCCACTCACAGCCCATGAAAAAATTATCCAGGTCATTTCGGGACTGACACTATAACCCACATGGGTTTGTCCATGTCTGGCCCAAAATAAACCCAACTTGGTACCAGCTACGATATCCATTTAGAGCCCTTGCCCAGTTAAAACCCATGAAGACCATATAAAACCCAGGTGGGGCCAACCTCAACATGTTGGCTGGATTTGACAATTGTCACATTAGAGGAAAGCATTGAGACAGCTGGTCAAAGCAAAACAGTACTCTAAACTCTCTGCCATTACCCACTCATTCAAGTGTTTTTCTTATTTGTATTATTTTCTACAATGTAGAATAATAGTGAAGACATCAAAACTATGAAATAACACATATGGAATCATGTAGTAACCAAAAAAGTGTTAAACAATGTGCCTTGTTAAATTAACTTTTAACAAAGCACACCTGTTAATTGCAATGCATTCCAGGTGACTACCTCATGAAGCTGGTTGAGAGTATGCCAAGAGTGTGCAAAGCTGTCATCAAGACAAAGGGTGGCTACTTTGAAGAATCTCAAATATAAAATATATTTGTTTAACATTTTTTGGGTCACTACATAATTCCATATGTGTTATTTCATAGTTTTGATGTCTTCAACATTATTCTACAACTTAGAAAATAGTAAAAATAAAGAAAAACACTTGACTAAGTAGGTGGGTCTAAACTTTTGATTGGTACGGTATACACTACTGTTCAAAAGTTTGGGGTCATAGAGGCCCATTATCAGCAACCATCACTCCTGTGTTCCAATGGCACGTTGCGTTAGTTAATCCAAGTTTATAATTTTAAAAGGCTAATTGATCATTAGAAAACCCTTTTGCAATTATGTTAGCACAGCTGGAAACGGTTGTTCTGATTAAAGAAGCAATAAAACTGTCTTCAGGATGTAAAATAATTTAATTCATTCAATTTGTATGATATGGTACCACTGGGTAAAACATGATGATATACGTCCTCTGACTGCTATTCCGTTCATAACGCAACGTAACATATCATATTAAAGGGAGGATGTATACTATCCTACAAATTGTCCTGAGGCCAGGTTGTTTAATCATGGAGACTGCATTCATACTAAGTGCTGCATATGTCATCTAAATCAGAAATGACCTTAAAATTTTAAAATGGCACTCTGCCAACATAGCTCGATTGGATTCAATCCTGGCCATAATCTTTAGTGCCCATGCCTTCCCTATCTTTTGCCAATGCATTGTTGAACACACACATTTTATATGTAGACTCTATGAAGTGTTGAACATAGAAATTAAATATGTAGACTTTATGAAGTGTTGAACATAGAAATGAAGTATGTAGAGCGGACATTTTTAAGGCCACATTCTTTTCCAGGCATTGACATTATTTCTTGCTCACCACAATTACAGATTATTTAGTCAATCAAATGTATTTACAAAACCACGTTTCATACACTGATGTCACAAAGTGCTTATACAGAAACAAAGCCTAAAACCCTAAAGAGCAAGCAATGCAGACGTAGAATCATAGTGGCTAGGAAAAACTCCCAAGAAAGACAGGAAACTAGGAAGAAACCTAGAGAGGAACCAGGCTCTGAGGGGTGGTCAGTCCTCTTCTGGCTGTGCTGGGTGGAGATTATAACAGTATATGGCCATTAAGGCCAGATCATTTTTCAAGATGTTCAAAGTTCATAGATGATGAGCAGGGGGTCAAATAATAATAATTGACAGTTCAAGAGACAGAAAACATGAGAGGGAGAGAGAGAGAGAGAGAGAGCGAGAGAAAGAGAGCGAGAGAGAGGGAGAGAGAGAGGGAGAGAGAGAGAAACAGAGAACACGAGAGAGAGTGAGAGAGAGAGAGAGAGAGAGAGAGAGAGAGAGAGAGAGAGAGAGCGAGAGAAAGAGAAAGAGAGGGAGAGAGAGAGCGAGAGAAAGAGAGAGAGAGAGCGAGAGAAAAAGAGAGAGGGAGAGAGAGAGAGGGAGAGAGAAACAGAGAACATGAGAGAGAGAGAGAGAGAGCGAGAGAAAGAGAGAGAGAGAGAGAGAGAGAGAGAGAGAGAGAGAGAGAGAGAGAGAGAGGGTACAGAGGGTTTGAGAGAGAGTGACAGTTAGAGAGACAGAGAAGTTGAGAGAGGGGGGGAGTATAGAGTATTTCAGAGAGTGTGACAGTGTTTAGAGAGAGAAGGAGAGGTTAAGAGACAGAGAAGTTGAGAGAGGGGGGAGTATAGAGTATTTCAGAGAGCGTGACAGTGTTTAGAGAGAGAATGAGAGGTTAAGAGACAGAGAAGTTGAGAGAGGGGGGGAGTATAGAGTATTTCAGAGAATGTGACAGTGTTTAGAGAGAGAAGGAGAGGTTAAGAGACAGAGAAGTTGAGAGAGGGGGGGAGTATAGAGTATTTCAGAGAGTGTGACAGTGTTTAGAGAGAGAAGGAGAGGTTAAGAGACAGAGAAGTTGAGAGAGGGGGGGAGTATAGAGTATTTCAGAGAGCGTGACAGTGTTTAGAGAGAGAAGGAGAAGTTAAGAGACAGAGAAGTCGAGAGAGGGGGGAGTATAGAGCATTTCATAGAGTGTGACAGTGTTTAGAGAGAGAAGGAGAGGTTAAGAGACAGAGAAGTTGAGAGAGGGGGGGAGTATAGAGTATTTCAGAGAGTGTGACAGTGTTTAGAGAGAGAAGGCGAGGTTAAGAGACAGAGAAGTTGAGAGAGGGGGGGAGTATAGAGTATTTCAGAGAGTGCGACAGTGTTTAGAGTGAGAAGGAGAGGTTATGAGACAGAGAAGTTGAGAGAGGGGGGGAGTATAGAGTATTTCAGAGAGCGTGACAGTGTTTAGAGAGAGAAGGAGAGGTTAAGAGACAGAGAAGTTGAGAGAGGGGGGGAGTATAGAGTATTTCAGAGAGTGTGACAGTGTTTAGAGAGAGAAGGAGAGGTTAAGAGACAGAGAAGTTGAGAGAGGGGGGGAGTATAGAGTATTTCAGAGAGCGTGACAGTGTTTAGAGAGAGAAGGAGAGGTTAAGAGACAGAGAAGTTGAGAGAGGGGGGGGAGTATAGAGCATTTCAGAGAGTGTGACAGTGTTTAGAGAGAGAATGAGAGGTTAAGAGACAGAGAAGTTGAGAGAGGGGGGGAGTATAGAGTATTTCAGAGAGTGTGACAGTGTTTAGAGAGAGAAGGAGAGGTTAAGAGACAGAGAAGTTGAGAGAGGGGGGGGGTATAGAGTATTTCAGAGAGCGTGACAGTGTTTAGAGAGAGAAGGAGAGGTTAAGAGACAGAGAAGTTGAGAGAGGGGGGGAGTATAGAGCATTTCAGAGAGTGTGACAGTGTTTAGAGAGAGAAGGAGAGGTTAAGAGACAGAGAAGTTGAGAGAGGGGGGGAGTATAGAGTATTTCAGAGAGTGTGACAGTGTTTAGAGAGAGAAGGCGAGGTTAATAGACAGAGAAGTTGAGAGAGGGGGGGAGTATAGAGTATTTCAGAGAGTGTGACAGTGTTTAGAGTGAGAAGGAGAGGTTAAGAGACAGAGAAGTTGAGAGAGGGGGGAGTATAGAGTATTTCAGAGAGTGTGACAGTGTTTAGAGAGAGAAGGAGAGATTAAGAGACAGAGAAGTTGAGAGAGGGGGGGAGTATAGAGTATTTCAGAGAGTGCGACAGTGTTTAGAGTGAGAAGGAGAGGTTATGAGACAGAGAAGTTGAGAGAGGGGGGGGAGTATAGAGTATTTCAGAGAGTGTGACAGTGTTTAGAGTGAGAAGGACAGAGACAGAGAAGTTGAGAGAGGGGGGGAGTATAGAGTATTTCAGAGAGCGTGACAGTGTTTAGAGAGAGAAGGAGAGGTTAAGAGACAGAGAAGTTCAGAGAGGGGGGGAGTATAGAGTATTTCAGAGAGTGTGACAGTGTTTAGAGAGAGAAGGAGAGGTTAAGAGACAGAGAAGTTGAGAGAGGGGGGGAGTATAGAGTATTTCAGAGAGTGCGACAGTGTTTAGAGTGAGAAGGAGAGGTTATGAGACAGAGAAGTTGAGAGAGGGGGGGAGTATAGAGTATTTCAGAGAGTGCAACAGTGTTTAGAGAGAGAAGTAGAGGTTATGAGACAGAGAAGTTGAGAGAGGGGGGGAGTATAGAGTATTTCAGAGAGCGTGACAGTGTTTAGAGAGAGAAGGAAAGGTTAAGAGACAGAGAAGTTGAGAGAGGGGGGGAGTATAGAGTATTTCAGAGAGTGTGACAGTGTTTAGAGAGAGAAGGAGAGGTTAAGAGACAGAGAAGTTGAGAGAGGGGGGAGTATAGAGTATTTCAGAGAGTGTGACAGTGTTTAGAGAGAGAAGGAGAGGTTAAGAGACAGAGAAGTTGAGAGAGGGGGGGGTATAGAGTATTTCAGAGAGTGCGACAGTGTTTAGAGTGAGAAGGAGAGGTTAAGAGACAGAGAAGTTGAGAGAGGGGGGAGTATAGAGTATTTCAGAGAGCGTGACAGTGTTTAGAGAGAGAAGGAGAGGTTAAGAGACAGAGAAGTTGAGAGAGGGGGGGAGTATAGAGTATTTCAGAGAGTGCGACAGTGTTTAGAGTGAGAAGGACAGAGACAGAGGGAGTATTGGATTGACACCCAGTTCAGCATGTGCAGGTGAGAAAGATATCAAATGAAAGATAAAAATGCCTTGCTGTCAGTGGAGGCTGCTGGGGGAGGACGGCTCGTAATAATGGCCGGAACAGAACTAATGGAATGGCATCAGAGCCCGTCCTCCCCAATTAAGGTGCCAACAACCACCTGTGTTTGCTGTATCTAGAACAGATCATTTTCAAGACACGGCTCCTGAAGTAATTTTGACGGTTGCAAAGAAGTTAAATATAGCCGGATAATAAGGGGAACCAATGCAATGTGAGGATGTGTTGAGTGAATGTAGAACTTGACAAAACAGCTGAACACTTCACCTAAGCCTCCGAGTCCTCATTTGGAACCCACTCTGTGTGGCTCACATTTCCTTTGGTCCAGACTCTCCTCACTCACCTGACAGCAGTCTTAGCAGGGAATATTGGACCCATAAATCTACTCTTAAATGTCGCTGCCTAGTTTTAGGGTTGTCTGCTCAGTGGATCTGAGGGACAGTTTGAAATGTCCAAAATAGGGGAGGGTTTTTTCCAGGGGTTTACATTGCCAAATTTACAGATTTGACTATATAATTTCTTCCATATAACCAAATGTCCTTGTCTGCTTGTATGCGCATCACATATCAAGGTGTTTTTGAACTATGCTTTTCTGCGTGTTTCCTATACAGTGAACTGCCCTCTATCCATAGTGACAATAGTGGTAGGTGGATAATCTGCCATAGGTTAACTAACAATCATATCACACATAAAATCATTAAAATCTGCATCAATATTCTATATAAATCCACAAGAACATGGAGGAATAGCTGATGGGCAGCAGAGAGGCCAGGTGCAGCGGAGAGGACAGATGTGGTGGAGAGGCCAGGTGCAGCGGAGAGGCCAGGTGCAGCGGAGAGGCCAGGTGCAGCGGAGAGGCCAGGTGCGGCGGAGAGGCCAGGTGCGGCGGAGAGGACAGATGTGGTGGAGAGGCCAGGTGCGGCAGAGAGGCCAGGTGCGGCAGAGAGGCCAGGTGCAGCAGAGAGGCCAGGTGCGGCAGAGAGGCCAGGTGCGGCAGAGAGGCCAGGTGCGGCAGAGAGGCCAGGTGCGGCAGAGAGGCCAGGTGCGGCAGAGAGGCCAGGTGCGGCAGAGAGGCCAGGTGCGGCAGAGAGGCCAGGTGCGGCAGAGAGGCCAGGTGCAGCAGAGAGGCCAGGTGCAGCAGAGAGGCCAGGTGCGGCAGAGAGGCCAGGTGCAGCAGAGAGGCCAGGTGCAGCAGAGAGGCCAGGTGCGGCAGAGAGGCCAGGTGCGGCAGAGAGGCCAGGTGCGGCAGAGAGGCCAGGTGCGGCAGAGAGGCCAGGTGCGGCAGAGAGGCCAGGTGCGTCAGAGAGGCCAGGTGCGTCAGAGAGGCCAGGTGCGGCAGAGAGGCCAGGTGCGGCTGAGAGGCCAGGTGCGGCAGAGAGGCCAGGTGCGGCAGAGAGGCCAGGTGCAGCAGAGAGGCCAGGTGCGTCAGAGAGGCCAGGTGCGTCAGAGAGGCCAGGTGCGGCAGAGAGGCCAGGTGCAGCAGAGAGGCCAGGTGCGGCAGAGAGGCCAGGTGCAGCAGAGAGGCCAGGTGCGTCAGAGAGGCCAGGTGCGACAGAGAGGCCAGGTGCGGCAGAGAGGCCAGGTGCGTCAGAGAGGCCAGGTGCGGCGGAGAGGCCAGGTGCGGCAGAGAGGCCAGGTGCGTCAGAGAGGCCAGGTGCGGCAGAGAGGCCAGGTGCGTCAGAGAGGCCAGGTGCGGCGGAGAGGCCAGGTGCGGCAGAGAGGCCAGGTGCAGCAGAGAGGCCAGGTGCAGCAGAGAGGCCAGGTGCGGCGGTGAGGCCAGGTGCGGCGGAGAGGCCAGGTGCGGCGGAGAGGACAGATGTGGTGGAGAGGCCAGGTGCGTCAGAGAGGCCAGGTGCGGCGGAGAGGCCAGGTGCGGCAGAGAGGCCAGGTGCAGCAGAGAGGCCAGGTGCAGCAGAGAGGCCAGGTGCGGCGGTGAGGCCAGGTGCGGCGGAGAGGCCAGGTGCGGCGGAGAGGACAGATGTGGTGGAGAGGCCAGGTGCGTCAGAGAGGCCAGGTGCGGCGGAGAGGCCAGGTGCGGCGGAGAGGCCAGGTGCAGCAGAGAGGCCAGGTGCGGCGGAGAGGCCAGGTGCGGCAGAGAGGCCAGGTGCAGCAGAGAGGCCAGGTGCGGCGGAGAGGACAGATGTGGTGGAGAGGCCAGGTGCAGCAGAGAGGCCAGGTGCGGCGGAGAGGACAGATGTGGTGGAGAGGCCAGGTGCGGCGGAGAGGCCAGGTGCGGCGGAGAGGCCAGGTGCGGCGGAGAGGCCAGGTGCGGCAGAGAGGCCAGGTGCGGCAGAGAGGCCAGGTGCAGCAGAGAGGCCAGGTGCGGCAGAGAGGCCAGGTGCGGCTGAGAGGCCAGGTGCGGCAGAGAGGCCAGGTGCGGCAGAGAGGCCAGGTGCAGCAGAGAGGCCAGGTGCAGCAGAGAGACCAGGTGCGGCAGAGAGGCCAGGTGCGTCATTGCACATGAAAGAAGATTTAGGACACGCATCACAAAAACCTCCCCTATTAATCTTGTTTAGGCCATACAAGTATAATTTATTATATTTATTATATAACCCTATAACACATTTCTCAAAATATTCAATAAAAACTAAATAAATAGCAATTAATTTAATTCACATGAACTATGATTTTTAAACAATTATTTTTGACGAATTGAATGATGTTGTAGGTGGGGTTCGGTTAAATCGCATTGAATCGAATCACTGGAACCAAAATAATAATTTGGGAATCGCTAACAGTAAAAGGGAAAGGTTTAGCTGTAGCCTTCCTTTCGAATCGTGTCACTGCAAAACTCATTTTGTAGAAACTTTAAGATGATTTTGACATTAATAAATGTATGAGACATTACAACTCAATAGATGCTAGTAGTCAGCTTGAAGAAAACAGATCAAATTAAATACAATCAAAATGTCATTTTATTTGTCACAGGTGCAGAATAGAACAGGTGTAAACTTGACCGTGAAATGCTTACTCACGAGCCCTTTCCCAACAACGTTAAAAAGTAAGAAGAATTAATTAAATCAAAAAGGAAATAAAATAACAATAATGAGACTTTATACAAGGTGTACAGGTAAGAGCGTCAATGTGCGGAGGAACGAGTTGGTGTAGGTAATTGAGGTAATATGTACATGTAGGTAAGGGTAAGGGAAAAAGTAAAAACAATCAGGCTAGATAATTAACAGAGTGTGGAAGTGTGTCTGTGCGTGTGTATGTGTGGCGTCAATATGCATGAATGTGTTTTGTGTGTGTGAGTGTATGTAGTGTGAGTGTGTGTGTGTGTATGTAGTGTGTGTGTGTATGTGAGTGTGTGTGTGTGTGTGTGTGTGTGTGTATTGGAGTGTCGGTGTAGTATGAGTGAGTGTATGTAGTGTGTGTGTATGTGAGTGTGTGTGTGTGTATGTGTGTATTGGAGTGTCGGTGTAGTATGTGTGAGTGAATGTAGTGTGTGTGTATGTGTGTGTGTGTGTATTGGAGTGTCGGTGTAGTATGGGTGAGTGTATGTAGTGTGTGTGTATGTGAGTGTGTGTGTGTGTATGTGAGTGTATGTAGTGTGTGTGTATGTAGTGTGTGTATGTGAGTGTATGTGTGTATTGGAGTGTCGGTGTAGTATGAGTGAGTGTATGTAGTGTGTGTGTATGTGAGTGTATGTGTGTGTATTGGAGTGTCGGTGTAGTATGAGTGAGTGTATGTGAGTGTGTGTGTGTGTGTGTATTGGAGTGTCGGTGTAGTATGAGTGAGTGTATGTAGTGTGTGTGTGTGTGTGTGTGTGTGTGTGTGTGTGTGTGTGTGTGTGTGTGTGTGTGTGTGTGTGTGTGTGTGTGTGTGTGTATTGGAGTGTCGGTGTAGTATGAGTGAGTGTATGTAGTGTGTGTGTATGTGAGTGTGTGTGTGTGTATGTGTGTATTGGAGTGTCGGTGTAGTATGTGTGAGTGTATGTAGTGTGTGTGTATGTGTGTGTGTGTGTGTGTGTGTGTGTGTGTATTGGAGTGTCGGTGTAGTATGAGTGAGTGTATGTAGTGTGTGTGTATGTGAGTGTGTGTGTGTGTATGTGAGTGTATGTAGTGTGTGTGTATGTAGTGTGTGTGTATGTGAGTGTATGTGTGTATTGGAGTGTCGGTGTAGTATGAGTGAGTGTATGTAGTGTGTGTGTATGTGAGTGTATGTGTGTGTATTGGAGTGTCGGTGTAGTATGAGTGAGTGTATGTGAGTGTGTGTGTGTGTGTGTATTGGAGTGTCGGTGTAGTATGAGTCAGTGTATGTAGTGTGTGTGTGTGTGCGTGTGTATGTGTGGCGTCAATATGCATGAATGTGTTTTGAGTGTGTGAGTGTATGTAGTGTGAGTGTGTGTGTGTGTGTATGTAGTGTGTGTGTGTATGTGAGTGTGTGTGTGTGTGTGTGTGTGTGTGTGTATTGGAGTGTCGGTGTAGTATGAGTGAGTGTATGTAGTGTGTGTGTATGTGAGTGTATGTGTGTGTATTGGAGTGTCGGTGTAGTATGAGTGAGTGTATGTGAGTGTGTGTGTGTGTGTGTATTGGAGTGTCGGTGTAGTATGAGTCAGTGTATGTAGTGTGTGTGTGTGTGTGTGTGTGTGTGTGTGTGTGTGTGTGTGTGTGTGTGTGTGTGTGTGTGTGTGTGTGTGTGTGTGTGTGTGTGTGTGTGTGTGTGTGTGTGTATTGGAGTGTCGGTGTAGTATGAGTGAGTGTATGGGTTGAGTCCAGGTCAATGCAAATAGTACAGGTAGATATTCGATTATAAGACTGTTCAGCAGTCTAATGACTTGGGGGTGGAAGCTGTTCAGCAGTTTAATGACTTGGGGGTGGAAGCTGTTCAGCAGTTTAATGACTTGGCGGTGGAAGCTGTTCAGCAGTCTAATGACTTGGGGGTGGAAGCTGTTCAGCAGTCTAATGACTTGGGGGTAGAAGCTGTTCAGCAGTTTTATGACTTGGGTGTAGAAGCTGTTCAGCAGTCTAATGACTTGGGTGTAGAAGCTGTTCAGCAGTCTAATGACTTGGGTGTAGAAGCTGTTCAGCAGTCTAATGACTTGGGTGTAGAAGCTGTTCAGCAGTCTAATGACTTGGGTGTAGAAGCTGTTCAGCAGTCTAATGACTTGGGGGTAGAAGCTGTTCAGCAGTCTAATGACTTGGGGGTGGAAGCTGTTCAGCAGTTTAATGACTTGGCGGTGGAAGCTGTTCAGCAGTCTAATGACTTGGGGGTAGAAGCTGTTCAGCAGTCTAATGACTTGGGGGTGGAAGCTGTTCAGCAGTTTAATGACTTGGCGGTGGAAGCTGTTCAGCAGTCTAATGACTTGGGGGTGGAAGCTGTTCAGCAGTCTAATGACTTGGGGGTAGAAGCTGTTCAGCAGTTTTATGACTTGGGGGTAGAAGCTGTTCAGCAGTCTAATGACTTGGGTGTAGAAGCTGTTCAGCAGTCTAATGACTTGGGTGTAGAAGCTGTTCAGCAGTCTAATGACTTGGGTGTAGAAGCTGTTCAGCAATCTAATGACTTGGGGGTAGAAGCTGTTCAGCAGTCTAATGACTTGGGGGTGGAAGCTGTTCAGCAGTTTAATGACTTGGCGGTGGAAGCTGTTCAGCAGTCTAATGATATGGGGGTGGAAGCTGTTCAGCAGTCTAATGACTTGGGGGTAGAAGCTGTTCAGCAGTTTTATGACTTGGGGGTAGAAGCTGTTCAGCAGTCTAATGACTTGGGTGTAGAAGCTGTTCAGCAGTCTAATGACTTGGGTGTAGAAGCTGTTCAGCAGTCTAATGACTTGGGGGTAGAAGCTGTTCAGCAGTCTAATGACTTGGGGGTGGAAGCTGTTCAGCAGTTTAATGACTTGGCGGTGGAAGCTGTTCAGCAGTCTAATGACTTGGGGGTAGAAGCTGTTCAGCAGTCTAATGACTTGGGGTGGAAGCTGTTCAGCAGTTTAATGACTTGGCGGTGGAAGCTGTTCAGCAGTCTAATGAGAGAACAGTCTATGACTTGGTTGACTGGAGTCGTTGACAATTTTTAGGGCCTTTCCTCTGACACTGCCTGGTATAAATGTCCTGGATGGCAGGAAGCTTGGCCCCAGTGATGTACTGGGCCGTACGCACTAACCTCTGTAGTGCCTTGCGGTTGGAGGCTGAGCAGTTTCCGTACCAAGCGGTGATGGAGCCTGTCAAGATGCTCTCAATGGTGCAGCTGTAGAACTTTTTGAGGATCTAAGGGCCCATGCCAAATCTTTTCAGTCTACTGAGGAGGAAATACTTCTAAAGGTTAAATATAATGTATAGCCTATCGGATCGATAAAATCCACCATGCAATTAAACGTTGACTGCAAAGTAGGACTACCTGGCAGAATGATATCGTGATGATTTGGATCAATGGCGTGCACATTTGTTTGGCATGTTTCATGTTTACAGTTTTTAATGTCACATGCACAAGTACAGTGAAATACCTTTCTTGCTATGCTCTAAACCCAACAATGCAGTAATTAATATCAATGTAGCACTACAAATAACAAGGTAGAAAAAACACACACGATAAGTAAGTAAGTAAGTCAGCATACTATATACAGGGTCAGTTCCAGTACCATATTAACAATGTGCAGGGATACTGGAGTGATAGAGGTAGATGTGTATAGGGGTAAGGTGACTATATACAGGGTCAGTTCCAGTACCATATTAACAATGTGCAGGGATACTGGAATGGTAGAGGTAGATGTGTATAAGGGTAAGGTGACTGGGCATCAGGATATATGACAAACAGAGTAGCAGGATGCAATAGCAATATGATCATTGTACGTGAGTGAGTGTGTGTGTGTGTGTAGAGTCAGTATAAATGTATTTGGATATTGTGTGTTGATGGAATTGATGGAGTGAGTATTTGTATGTGTGTTGGAGTGTCAGTGTGTGTAGTGTGTAGGGGCCATGTGAGTGTGAATAAGAAAAATAAGAATAGTCAACTCAGAAAGTCTGTGTATCTATTTTGTTAGCTATTTGGTTAGCTATTTAGCAGTCTTATGTCATGGCCATAGTAGCTGTTCAGGAGCCTGTTGTTGTCAGACTTGTTGCTCTGGTACAGCTTGCCGTGCGGAAGCAGAGAGAACAGTCTATGGCTTGGGTGGTGGAGTCTTTAACGATTTTCGTGATTTACTGGGCTGCGCACCCCACCCTCTGTAGTGCCATGCAGTGCTATTGCCATACCAAGCAGAGATGTAGCCAGTGGTACAGCTGTATAACTTTTTGAGGATTTGAGGGCCCATGACAAACCTTTTCTACCTCCTAAGAGGGAAGAGGAACTGTTGGACCTTCTTCACGACTGTGCGCTTGTGTGTGGGCCATTTTAAGTTCCGAGGGATTTGGACACCCAGGAACTTGAAGCTCTCGACCCGCTTCAACCAGGTTGTGGTGCCAGGTCACTGACCTCCTCCCTATAGGCTGTCTCATCGCCGCCGGTGATCAGGCATACTACCATCTTATCATAAGTAAACTTGATGATGATGTTGGAGCTGTGAGAGGCCACACAGTGGTGAACTGTTGTGGTGAACAGAGTTGGTGAACAGAGTACAGGAAGGTACTAAGCACACACCCCTGTGGGGCTCCCGTGTTGAGGGTCTACGTATCAGAGGGGATGTTGCCTACCCTCAACACCTGGGCTCGGCCTGTCAGGAAATCCAGGATCCAGTTTCAGAGGAAGGTGTTCAGTCCCAGAGTCCTTAGCTTGGTGACAAGCTTGGAGGGAACAATAGTGTTGAACACTGAGCTGTAGTTAATGAACAGCATTCTTACATAGGTATTCCTCTTGTCCAGGTGGGTGAGGGCAGTGTGCAGTGCAATTGAGATTGCGTCGTCTATGGATCTGTTGGGGCAGTATGCAAATTGGAGTGTGGCAAGGGTGACTGGTATAATAGAGTTTATGTGTACCATATCCAAACTTTCAAAGCACTTCAAGATTACAGAAGTGAGTGCTATAGGACAGTAGTCATTGTGGCATGAAGCATTAGATTTCTTGGGAAAAGGAATGATGGTGGTGATCTTAAAACATGTGGGGATTACAGACTGGGACAAGGAGAGGTTGAAAAATGACAGTGAATATGCCAGCTAGCTGTTCAGCACACGTTCTGAGAGCGAGCCCTGGAATACCATCGGCCAGGTGTTGATCTGATTAAAGACTTTACTCACGTTGGCCTCAGAGAGAGGCCCTCACACCCGGCACAATGTTGTTATTGTCAAAGTGTGCATAAAATGCTAAGAGTTCGCAAGAGTTCGCATCATTGGGCAGATCACGGCTCGGTCTTCCTTTGTCATCTATAATGGACTGTAGCCCCTGCCACATGCGGCGGGCATCAGAGCCTGTGTAATATTATTCCACCTTATTCCTATATTGTCATTTTGCTAGTTTGATGACTCTACAGAGGTCGTAGTGGGACTTCTTGTACTTGTTCCTGTTTTCAGATACAGCCTCAGGGTTGTCTGTGATAGCCCTGTGTGCCGTAGCCCTATCCTTTAGTTTAGAGCCAACCTCTGTGTTAATCCTGGGCTTTTGATTGGACAACGTCGCTGATGCATTTCCTAATGAATCCGATGACGGAGGTGGTTAGCTCGTCAACGTTATAGGCTGAGTCCCGAAACATATTCAAATCAGCGCTAGCAAAGCAGTCCTGTAGCATAATCTCTGATTCTGGTGACCATTTCTTCATGGTCACCAGAAGTCACGGGTAATTCCTGTTTGAGCTTCTGTGTGTAAACAGGAAGCAGGAGAATGGTAATGATCTGATTTACCGAATGGTGGAGGAGGGAGGGCCTTGTATGCCTTCTTTTGGGTAGAGTAACAAAGTAACATCTTTCTTGTAAGAAATTAAAGAGGATACATTTTGAGAAAATAAAGTAAAAATAAACTACAAATGAATCACAATAGCAAAGCTGGGTCGGAGCTTACAAAACAGTACCTATCCAGTACGGCTCCATCTTATGCAGTACAGAAACCTGGCAGAAACACTGCTAGCCTAACACAAATGCACTGTGACTAAAACTCAGCTGGGACATGCTTTCAATGGTGCTCTCCAACACCTGTCACCAATATAGTGGATTAGAGGGGTACCCTGACTTGGACTCAAACCCTGGTCCCATCGTTCCAAAACCTTTATACTGTCACAAAACTCGCTATATCAGCAATGATGTGGACAACAGGTAGCTTAGCATTTAAGCCTATTGGGCCACTAACTGAAAGGTTACTGGTTCAAATCACCAAGCTGACTAGGTGAAAAAATGTTGATGTGCCCTTGAGCAAGGCCCTAATTTGTCCTGTAAGTTAGTTGTTCTGGATATGAGTGTTTGCTAAAATGTAATGATACTATTCCTACCGAGTGGGTTAACTCTACTGGCATGATGCAAAGAGTGTTTACCTTTCAAGCTAGTGACCTGGATTCACTTCCTTTTCCTTCCTTTGCTACATTGTTGTCAGAGGTGGGATGGCGGCTGTACTGCCATCGGAATGCAAGGCTTGGATGTGCTAGGGGGCTGAGTAGTCAAAGCACAGGGACGTGCCTTCAAGTACAGAGGGGGCAGTGTAGCAAACCTCGCTATATGAGCCACGTTACAATTCCCAGCAAGTGGGTTAACCCTATTGGCACGATTCGTAGGGTGTTTGTCTTTCACACCTCCGACCTGAGTTGCATTTGCTGCCCCATCGTTCGCTAGCATACCAAAAGGCTCAAAACTCTTGGTGTGGTCGCTAGGTGTAGTACAGTTGTTTAGTATTATCACAAGAGGTACAATTATTATTATATATTTGTTATTTTATCCAGTTAATTAGATATGTATGGTCTAAGGGACAATAAAGTGATCCTGCCTTGACAAGCCTATAACACCACTGTCACGACTTCCACCGAAGGTGGCTCCTCTTCCTGTTCGGGCGGCGCTCGGCGGTCGTCGTCACCGGTCTACTAGCTGCCACCGAAGATGGCTCCTCTTCCTGTTCGGGCGGCGCTCGGCGGTCGTCGTCACCGGTCTACTAGCTGCCACCGATTCCTTTTCCCTTTTTCTGTTGGTTTTGTTTTTATTGTTTTCACCTGTACCTTGTTTGTGGTTAATTCGGGGCTAGTTAAGCCTTCAGGCCCACCTGCTTTTGTGCGGGCTTCTTTTCTTTTCTGTCAGGGGAGGTTTGTGTTTTGTTCCATTACGGATTGTTTGGTGTCCCATTTTGTGGTCATTGTGCCTGTTGTTTTTGGCTTGACCATTTTTGGAATAAATCTGTCCTTTTTGGAACCTCTGCTCTCTGCGCCTGACACCAAACCCACCACTCCTAGCTAACGTGACAACCACAATGCAATGATTATTTGCATTATTGTTTTCAAGTGTACCATTCTACTCTAGGCTGTAAATTGCAATGAAAGAGTCATTTAAATAACAAAATAACTCATTCCATTTGGATGAGTTCTGGGTCTACTCTCGACAGATTAAAGGCACAGTACAGGACAGTCTGGCTGTATTTTTACATATGTTACGTGATTGCGCTGTCATCATCGTTCTCCCAAGTCGTCCTGTGTAGCCACATAGGCCTATGCTCCCAGCAGACCCAGTTATTCAGGAAGGCTTACCGTGTTCTGCCTCCTTTCTGATACGAGCAGCTATTCCTTGACCTAGAACCTAACACTATATACATTAGCATATATATTTATAATTTAACTTTTGAAATGTATTACCTTTTATGTGTGGCATAAACACAACCAGTCACAATGTTTAAATCTAGTTCAAATTCGGCTATTTCAAAAGTCTCGTGTAGGGTTTCTGCGCACGTTCAGAGACGCTAATTTCATTCCAGCATCCAAACTGCACACTGGCCCTTTAATGAATGGAAAGAGACATCCGTTACAAAACACAAACATTTAATGACATTCGGAGATTGTCAAGCCAAGGCTTCGATACCGAGAAGGGAGAGATGTCTTTTCTGTTTGTCCAGATTAACGTACTCTATATGATTGTGGTGTTGAAAACGCGGCAGGGTAGCCTAGTGGTTAGAGCGTTGGACTAGTAACCGGAAGGTTGCGAGTTCAAACCCCCCGAGCTGACAAGGTACAAATCTGTCGTTCTGCCCCCTGAACAGGCAGTTCACCCACTGTTCCTAGGCCGTCATTGAAAATAAGAATTTGTTCTTAACTGACTTGCCTGGTAAAATAAAAAAAATAAAAACATGATGATGCGCTTGAAGTTGGTAATCGGTGTTGCTTATTGGTTGTGTGTGGGTGCATTGGCACAGAAACCTGTTGGTGGTAAATCGCTGCATATATTTTATATAATTATAGGTATTAATGTTCTGGTGGAGCTAGGAGTACTCAACCAATAAAACGTGATTTGATTTGACTAACGCCCTGGACCAGAGCAAGATATTGTCCACTTGTTTTTTCACTAAGGAGTCTTGAAGACGTCAGAGCTTCGGTATAAGACCAGACCCAGCTCTCCTGGAATAACTGCGGTCTGCATTTGCTGCCTCTGAAATCCCCCCCTCGCATTAGATGCCCTTGACTGGAATGAGTGGAACACACAGTCTTCACACCTCTATGTATGGTCTGGGGCTGACAACTGCACACTGAGGGAGGGGGGGGGGGGGGGGCTGCCTGGCAGGCTAGGCCCCTGAAGCCTCTTTTGGTTGGCATTCAGACTACTGGCAATCTTTGGACACACTGCAGGGGAGAGAACATGGTAGTCTCCACTGTCAGAACACAAACCACATTGGCAACATAGGTGCATCTACTGAACATATCGTTCCTACAGCCATCAGTAATGTAGAAGGGTTTTTAGGTGTTCACCCTACACACCGCTTTGTAACCAGGAACGTAGTGATAGGATGCTGCTGGAAATTTACAACACATACTTACAAAACATACACTTGCTTATCATCCAATGTGTGTGATAAGTAATGCGCTTGGGTTTTGTAAATAATATAGAAATACTGTACAAAGAACATTCCCAAGAAAGGGAAAGCGGTGATTTTCAGAACTTCAATGCTGGGGGAGAATAGGACCGTCCAGAGACAGGAGTTAGCACCTTTCCTTATAGACTGCCCAAAGACTCATTTGAGTCTGTCTCTGCTTCTGGAGTTAAATTATGGAATTGTCATGCTTAGGTCATTATATCAATGTTTTTTCGCCATAGCAACAGCAGAATTCTCTTAGTACTGTAGGGTAGCTTTAATTTTGCTATTCAGATGGACACCACTGGCTTTCAATGGGTTAAGCAACCCTTCATGTGACACAGTAATGAACAGGAAATGACAGAGCATTAAGAGGAAATTAAATAAATTATGCATTTTTTTATCTTAAAATACAACTTTAAGCAGGGATGGGCAACTTTGATAGGGGTGGGAGCCACAAAAATCTGAACTCATCCTGAGGGGCCGCAGTGGCTCGTGGGCCTGCATACCCACATCCATACCCACACATGCAGTCAGAGCCAGCCCAAGTCTTAAAAGGGGCAAGTTTTAGAGTTACCTTCCTGCAATTGTAGGGGTGGCAGGGTAGCCTTGTGGTTAGAGTGTTGGACTAGTAACTGGAAGGTTGCAAGTTCAAACCCCCGAGCTGACAAGGTACAAATCTGTCATTTTGCCCCTGAACGACCCACTGTTCCTAGACCGTCATTGAAAATAAGAATTTTAACTGACTTGCCTAGTTAAATAAAGGTAATACAAATTGTACTCATTTTGCAATGGGGCATAGAGAACATGATAGAAAAATAGAAAGTTTATATACAGTGTGTGCAAATGGCGTGAGGCGTAAGGCAATAGATAGGCCATAGAAGCGAAATAATTACAATTTAGCAGATTAACAATGGAGTGATAAATGAGCAGATAATGATGTGCAAGTAGAGATACTGGTGTGCAAAAGAGCAGAAAAGTACAAAAAACTAAATGGGGATGAGGTAGGTAGATTGGGTGGGCTATTTACAGATGGACTATGTACAGCTGCAGTGATCGGTTAGCTGATGTTTAAAGTTAGTTAGGGAAATATAAATCCCCAGCTTCAGCGATTTTTGCAATTCATTCCAGTCACTGGCAGGTCTAAAGAAAATAGCGGATCCGTGTCACATTGAGTGAGGCGGGTTACCGGAAGGTATATTTAATTTAAAAATAGAAAAGAGATTGAAAATAAATTGAAATATATACAAAAAAAGACAAAAGATAGAAAAAGTAAACAAGAGGACGACAAACCACGTCTGCACTGCTACGTCATCTTGTATGCTTGGTGTCATTGTCCATTTGGAAGACCCATTTGCGACCAAGCTTTAACTTCCTGACTGATGTCCTGAGATGTTGCTTCAATATATCCACATAACTTTCCTTCCTCATGATGCCATCTATTTTGTGAAGTGCACCAGTCCCTCCTGCAGCAAAGCACCCACACAACATGATGCTGCCACCCCCGTGCTTCATGGTTGGGATGGTAATCTTCGGCTTGCAAGCCTCCCTCTTTTTCCTCCAAACATAACAATGGTCATTATGGCCAAACAGTTCTATTTTTGTTTCATCAGACCAGAGGACATTTCTCCAAAAAGTATGATCTTTGTCCCAATTGTGCAGTTGCAAACCGTATTCTGGCTTTTTAATGGCGGTTTTGGAGCAGTGGCTTCTTCCTTACTGAGCGGCCTATCAGGTCAGGTCAATATAGGACTAATTTTTCTGTGGATATAGATACTTTTGTACCTGTTTCCTCCAGCATCTTCACAAGGTCCTTTGCTGTTGTTCTGGGATTGATTTGCACTTTTGCACCAAAATAAATTAATCTCCAGGAGATTAAATCTCCTGAGTGGTATGACGGCTGCATGGTCCCATGGTGTTTATACTTGCGTACTATTGTTTGTAAAGATGAACGTGGTACCTTCAGACATTTGGAAATTGCTACCAAGAATGAACCAGACTTGTGGAGGTCTACAATGTTTTTCTGAGGTCTTGGCTGATTTTCCCATGATGTCAAGCAAAGAGTCACTGAGTTTGAAGGTAGGCCTTGAACTACATCCACAGGTACACCTCCAATTGACTCAAATTATGTCAATTTGCCTATCAGAAGCTTCTAAAGCCATGACATAATTTCCTAGCTGTTTAAAGGCACAGTCAACTTAGTGTATGTAAACGTCTGACCCACTGGAATTGTGATACTGTGAATTATAAGTGAAATAATCTGTAAATAATTGTGGGAAAAATGACTTGTGTCATGCACAAAGTAGATGTCCTAACCGACTTGCCAAAACTGTAGTTTGTTAACAAGAAATTTGTGGAGTGGTTGAAAAACAAGTTTTAATGACTCCAACCTAAGTGTATGTAAACTTCTGACTTCAACTGTACATGTTGGTTTCCATGTTACACCTGCAATGTTAAACATTACAACAGGCTTGAAGTAGTCTCCTTGATCTTGAATATGGAACCCAGAAATTCAAGTACTGGAATAGGTTTACCTTGAAAATCATACTTCCTCAATTTGGTGCTTAAAAAGCCCTTGTAATTATTGTAGCCAATTTATGTTATCCTACTCCTTTATAATTATCAGTGACTTGAATGTAGACACAAATAAAACACTTTTTTGCATTACAATTATTCTGAAACATTTATTAAAATATGCAAATAAGGCAACATCTCATTAAATATGCACGTTTGCATACCACGCAAATACATTTTTCTGGACACTGGAAAATTCTGGATTCCAGCAGCATACCACCCTACATCCCACTGCTGGCTTGCATCAGAAGCTAAGCAGGGTTGGTCCCTGGATGGGAGACCAGATGCTGCTGGAAGTGGTGTTATATCTATGGTCTAAAAAAACTTTGCCCATTTCCCCAGGGCAGTGATTGGGGACATTGCCCTGTGTAGGGTGCAGTCTTTCAGATGGGACATTAAATGGGTGTCCTGATTCTTTGTGGTCACTAAAGATCCCATGGCACTTATTGTAAATGTAAGGGTGTTAACACCTAAATTCCCAATCTGGCCCTCAGATTGATTAAAATGTCACACATTGGCCCCATTATTTATAGAAGGACACATACACCTCTAATCACTATAGTTATTACAATATTTCAAAATATTGTGTTTTTTATGTATCCTTTATTTAACCATTGAGAATAATTTCTTATTGTATTGAAAACATATAACATAACACACATTCCTTGAACTGTGCGTTACTTTGAACACCATGTGGAGCATCATGGCCAGGCCGCTCTTACCTGAGTATTTCCCTGCCAGATTCAAAGGTTGGTGCCCGTCTCCTGGCAGATGGCATGGACCGACATCTTCTTTCCCATGCCCGCGGGCCCTGCCAGCAGGATGGCCTTGACCATAGGAGCCTTCTCACGGACCACCTGAGGACCTACAAGCAACATTCAGAACTTGGCTAGAACCTTTAGAACCTTGGAGAAGATAGAATTCAAGCTATATTAGGAAGTATTATTTTAGCAGGTGACCTAAATCATACATTTGATCAGATTGGCAGGCTTAGTGGTAAAAAAAGGCACATTTAGGGATCCTTCAAAGCAGTGGCAGTCGGTGTCATTTAATAAGATGAGGGAGGACAATTATTATTTTTATGAGCATGGTCTTATTTCTATTACAGCATATTGGATGGCTGTCATTCATATTAGAGCGTTGGGCCAGTAACCGAAAGGTTGCTGGATCGAATCCCAAGCGCCAAAGAAGTGGATGTGGATTAAGTCATTCCCCCGCACCTCACTGATTCAGAGGGATTAGGTTAAATGCGGAAGACACACCTCACTGATTCAGAGGGATTGGGTTAAATGTGGAAGACACACCTCACTGATTCAGAGGGATTAGGTTAAATGCGGAAGACACACCTCACTGATTCAGAGGGATTAGGTTAAGTGTGGAAGACACACCTCACTGATTCAGAGGGATTAGGTTAAATGTGGAAGACACACCTCACTGATTCAGAGGAATTAGGTTAAATGTGGAAGACACACCTCACTGATTCAGAGGGATTAGGTTAAATGTGGAAGACACACCTCACTGATTCAGAGGGATTAGGTTAAATGTGGAAGACACATCTCACTGATTCAGAGGGGTTGGGTTAAATGTGGAAGACATACCTCACTGATTCAGAGGGGTTGGGTTAAATGTGGAAGACATACCTCACTGATTCAGAGGAATTAGGTTAAATGTGGAAGACACACCTCACTGATTCAGAGGAATTAGGTTAAATGTGGAAGACACACCTCACTGATTCAGAGGGATTAGGTTAAATGTGGAAGACACACCTCACTGATTCAGAGGGATTAGGTTAAATGTGGAAGACACACCTCACTGATTCAGAGGGGTTGGGTTAAATGTGGAAGACATACCTCACTGATTCAGAGGGGTTGGGTTAAATGTGGAAGACATACCTCACTGATTCAGAGGAATTAGGTTAAATGTGGAAGACACACCTCACTGATTCAGAGGGATTAGGTTAAATGTGGAATACACACCTCACTGATTCAGAGGGATTAGGTTAAATGTGGAAGACATACCTCACTGATTCAGAGGGGTTGGGTTAAATGTTGAAGACATACCTCACTGATTCAGAGGGGTTGGGTTAAATGTGGAAGACACACCTCACTGATTCAGATGGGTTGGGTTAAATGCGGAAGACACACCTCACTGATTCAGAGGGGTTGGGTTAAATGTGGAAGACATACCTCACTGATTCAGAGGGGTTGGGTTAAATGCGGAAGACATACCTCACTGATTCAGAGGGATTAGGTTAAATGTGGAAGACACACCTCACTGATTCAGAGGGATTAGGTTAAATGTGGAAGACACACCTCACTGATTCAGAGGGGTTGGGTTAAATGTGGAAGACATACCTCACTGATTCAGAGGGGTTGGGTTAAATGCGGAAGACACATTTCAGTTGAATACATTCATTTGGAAAACTGACCAGTTTTCCCCATTTCCCTTTTCTTTCCATATTCCATTCACACAGTTCAATGTAACAGTGATCGGTTTAGGCTACAACATGATACTAACATTTTCCCTGTACCCATCATGAGGTTGCTACAACCTAGCCTATGAATTAAAGTTTACAACGTAGGTGCACACAGGTCGCGACAGTGACAGACAGTGACACATTGCACACTCTTGCCTGCATCTAACTGATATAGGGTGTTATCATTAGCCCAACAGTTGCAAATTAGAGTTTCTATTGTACAAATTGAGGTATGTTTATCTCGTTTCATTTCATTTGCTTCCTTTTATGAAACGTTTTTTTTTATACAGAATCGGCGGAATGAATAGTACCTGTGGCACTCCAGGAACAGGGTTGCTTACACCTGCATTATAGTGACTCCACCAGATCAGAGGCAGTAGGGATGACCAGGGATGTTCTCTGTTTAGTGAGTCCACCAGATCAGAGGAGGTAGGGATAACCAGGGATGTTCTCAGTTTAGTGAGTCCACCAGATCAGAGGCAGTAGGGATGACCAGGGATGTTCTCTGTTTAGTGAGTCCACCAGATCAGAGGCAGTAGGGATGACCAGGGATGTTCTCTGTTTAGTGAGACCCTCTACCCTCTATTAGTTTATCCTATATTATTTTGTCAAGCACTAGCCAGGTGAGGGCAGTATTTGCACACTTATCAAGCTCACTCTTGTCTACAATACATAACAGCACTTATGATTAATGGCAGTCTGTACAAAATGTGGACAAAATGATTTAACACAGTTCATTTGAAATTGGTATGAAAGGAGAGGTTAGGAAATATACCTTAATTTGGAGGTAAAAGTAGTGCATATCTACAGATCATTAAAATCCTAAAGCCCCTGTCATGTACATTCCATGGGTAAGAGTAGTGCATATCTACAGATCATTAAAATCCTAAAGCCCCTGTCATGTACATTCCATGGGTAAGAGTGAATGGTACATAGCTAAAAGGGAGTAGGGGTGAACAGGACGTTTTGAAAGAGTGTGCTCCCAATATGCTCCACACCATCCCCAGGCTATGCCAGTGATGTATAGTCTGGACAAAGCAGTCTCATTCACCTAGCGAGTGTGATAAGCCTATGATGGCAACTGCCCCACAGGTCACTGTCCTTGGCCCTCCTTTGCCTCTCCTCATCCCGCTGGATCTCCCTCATGAACTTGGTCCTCCTTTGCCTCTCCTCATCCCACTGGATCTCCCTCATGAACTTGGCCCTCCAACATGGATGATCTTTATGGCTTGCTCCCGGTTCAGGGCCCACACTCCTACAGGCTGGGGGCCCAACACAACATGGGGTACTAAAGGTGGTCCTGTGCGGCTCAGTAGGTAAGCATGGATCTAGCACTGCCAGAGTCATGGATTCGATTCCTGCTGGGGTCACAAACTTTAATGTATGCACTCCCTGTACTGTGAGTTGCTTTAGATAAAAGCCATGTACTGTAGGAGACTAATCATGTTCTTGTCTTCTTATCAACTATCATTGAGCAAAAAGCCAAACATTTGGGGGCATGAACTCACAGGTGTGAACATCTTACCCATTAGGCTACCTTAAATGTTAGGGGTTAAGGTCGCTGCAATATAGTCCTATGTTTACAGATGACTTTCCATTGCCATGTAATTTACACCCATGACCTAACTGTCACTTAAAGATCCTATACATTTATCAATGCAAATAATGAGGAGGATAAAGGTATACGTTTTAATCTGTATTATCTCTGTGTCATATTTGATTAAAACCATATCTATCATTCTATTATCACATTACACTGTAAATAATAGGTTGCAGTGCTTGCATGATAGAATAGCATTTTAGGGCGATTTTGCAACCACAGGCTTTTTTGTGTCCCAGGAGTAGATTTTTAAGAAATAATTATAATTTAGATTTTTAAGTTGAGGCTAAAATAAAAATGTCATTTTTCAAGTATGTTTTTTTGTTCATTTTCTAAAGCATGTTATTTCTGATTTCACTGTTCTGCATTGGCAAAGCAGTTGTCCCACACGCTGACCTTTGATATTCTGCAATATATTTCCACAAGAAACATTTTGATAATTTGTAAATAGTTAATAGACTTGGTTAGAAAGAAAGGGCCAAAATGGAAGATATATAAAGAAGCTCTTTACTCTGCATGAGCACTAAATAGATGTTTTATGAAATACAGTTGTTCCCCGTCATTACCATCACACTGAATAAAATGATCACTTACAGTATTTTTTGACAGTGGAGAACAAGAATATGACATAGAGATCTATTTTTCAAATGTGCCCTGTATAATACAACACAAATATACACATTATACACAAAATATACATATATACAGTACCAGTCAAAGGTTTGGACACACCTACTCATTCAAGGGTTTTTCTTAATTATTACTATATTCTAAATTGTAGACAAATAGTGAAGATGTCAAGACTATGAAATAACACATATGCAATCATGTCATAACCAAAAAAAAGTGTTAATCAAATCAAAATATATTTTATATTTGAGATTCTTCAAAGTAGCCACCCTTTGTCTTGATGACAGCTTTGCACACTCTTGGCATTCTCTCAACCAGTTTCACCTACTGTACAATGCTTTTGCAACAATATTGAAGAAATTCCCACATGTTGACAGCATTTCCTTCACTCTGCGGTCCAACTCATCCTAAACCATCTCAATTGGGTAGAGGTCGGGTGATTGTGGAAGCCAGGTCATCTGATGCAGCACTCCATCACGCTCCTTCTTGGTCAAATAACTCTTATACAGCCTGGAGATGTGTGGGGTCATTGTCCTGTTGAAAAACAAATAATAGTCCCACTAAGCGCATACCAGCGCTGCAGAATCCTGTAGTAGCTATGCTGGTTAAGTGTGCCTTTTATTCTAAACAAATCACAGTGTCCCTAGCAAAGCACCCCCACACCATCCCACCTCCTCCTCCATGCTTCACGGTGGGAACCACACATGCGGAGATCATCCATTCACCTACTCTGTGTTTCACATAGACATGGCGGTTGGAACCAAAAATCTCAAATTTGGACACATCAGACCAAAGAAGAGATTTCCACTGGTCTAATGTCCATTGCTCGTGTTTCTTGGCCCAAGCAAGACTCTTCTTCTTACTGATGTCCTTTAGTAGTGGTTTCTTTGCAGCAATTCAACCATGAAGGCCTGATACATGCAGTCTCTTCTGAACAGCTGATGTTGAGATGTGTACGTTACTTGAACTCTGTGAAGCATTTATTTGGGCTGAAATTTCTGAGGCTGGTAACTCTAATGAACTTATCCTCCGCAGCAGAGGGAACTCTGGGTCTTTCTTTCCTGTGGCGGTCATCATGAGAGTCAGTTTCATCATAGTGCTTGATGGTTTTTGCGACTGCACTTGAAGAAACTTTAAAAGTTCTTTACATTTTCCCGGATTGACTGACCTTCATGTCTTAATTAAGTAATGATGGACTATCATTTTGATTTGCTTATTTTAGCTGTTCTTGCCATAATATGGAATTGGTATTTTACCAAATAGGACTATCTTCTGTATACCACTCCTACCTTCTCACAACACAAATTCCGCAAATTAACTTTTAACAAGGCATACCCGTTAATTGAAATGAATTCCAGGTGACTACCTCATGAAGCTGGTTGAGAGAATGCCAAGAATGTGCAACGCTGTCATCAAGGCATAGGGTGGGTACTTTGAAGGATCTCAAATATGAAATATATTTAACACTTTTTTGGTTACTACATGATTCCATGTGTTGTTTCATAGTTTTGATGTCTTCACAATTATTCTACAATGTAGAAAATAGTTTAAAAAAATAAAGAATAACCCTGGAATGAATAGTTGTGTCCAAACTTTTGACCTGTGTCTGTAGATACACACATTAAAAAACAAAAACACAGTCATGGGAAGCACAAGTAAAACATCACAAATCACCCAGAAAAACAGTTACACAAACGCCTCCACAAAAAAGTCCCAAATCAATACTCTAAACTGCCTGAAAGGCACCAGATCATTAAGATGAAATGTATTAAAATTTTTGTTCCAGCAATACGGTGCTTTAAAACTAAAAGCAGGTTTACCTAGCTCGGTGGCGACCCTAGGAACCTCAGTAGATAACCAATCCTGTGAACGGGTTAGGCAACTCAGGCATCTATACTTCAAAAGCAAAATTAGATCAGACGGAAGTTCGATAATATCTCCACATACAAGAAAAGTCACTTTGAATATAAAATTAAAAAAACTGTACTTCAAATCTATGATACTCCCCCACTTAACATACTGCTTGACTAGTTGGGCCCAAGCTTGCTGTACAACATTAAAACCTATTCAGTCTGTCTACAAACAGGCTCGCAAAGTACTTGATAGGAAGCCCAATAGCCATCATCACTGTTACATCCTCAGAAAGCATGAGCTCCTGCGTTGGGAAAATCTTGTGCAATACACGCATGTCTTGTATTCAAGATCCTAAATGGCCTGGCTCCTCCTCCACTCAGTATTTTTGTTAAACAGAAAACCCAAACATATGGCAGTAGATCCACAAGGTCTGCCATGAGAGGTGACTGTATAGTTCCCTTAAGGAAAAGCACCTTTAGTAAATCCACTTTCTCTGTGAGAGCTTCCCATGTCTGGAAAACACTGCCATCAGACACACATAACTGCACCACCCATCACACTTTCACAAAATGCATGAAGACATGGCTAAAGGTCAATCAGATTTGTGATCATAATCCCTAGCTGTCTATTGCCGCTTTCCATATTGTCTGTTGTCTGTAGCTTGTGAGGTGTGGAAACACTCACTCAAAAACAATATCCCACAAATCAGGTGGGAGAAAGGGCTTCCTAAATATGATCCCCAATTAGAGGCAACGATTACCAGCTGCCTCTAATTGGGAAACATACAACCCAGTCACATAGAAAATCAATGACTAGAACACCACCGTAGTCACGCTCTGACCATTGTTTTGACAGGGGGGTGCAGAACCATTGTTTTGACAGGGGGTGCAGAACCATTGTTTTGACAGGGGGGTGCAGAACCATTGTTTTGACAGGGGGTGCAGAACCATTGTTTTGACAGGGGGGTGCAGAACCATTGTTTTGACAGGGGGTGCAGAACCATTTGCTCACCAGAATGTTATATATTGATAGAATGAATGCTTCAATCTAGTTGACATCTGTAAACTTTTCTGTCTGGAGTAAAGACGTTTAAGACTAAACGCAATAACAGTTTTTTTAAAGGTTTTCTGGGCAAAATGTCCAAATTGCATCGGTTTGACCGGTTGTAAGGAAATAGAGAGCTGTGAAAATGACCCAACATGTTTCTGAACAGATTTCAGTTTGGCCTGGATGCATATTTTATGTGGTTGAAATAGGCTACTATCAGCTTTATGATGCTGATAAAAGCAGCACCTTGATAGAGGTTATCTAACTGCACATTCATATTCTCTGAAGATGTTCAAATCAATTAATTGCATTTCTCCACTCCTGTTCCCAAGTCTAGCCTACATTTGGTGTAAGCCTATCATTTTACTGCAATAAATGCTTAATTCTGCAGTTCTGTATTCCCAGTCATGTGAAATCCATAGATTGGGGCCTAATGAACTGATTTAAATTCAGCCTGTGGGAGGGAATCCTCGACAGCAGCCGAATTCATTGACTACTTCCTCAATCCCTACTCACAAACGAACCCTAGCTACCTTAAGGACACATACCTTTTCATAGATACACTTCACAACATCCCAGAATGGGTATGCACATGCATACCTATTCACTATAGATATACAGTAGATTCTCTGTACACCAACATAGATATACTGTCAGGTTTAGCAGCAGTGGAATCTGCACTCCGGAGATATCCAGATCCATATAGACCAGACTCACACCTCCTTCAGCTTCTAGAACTTGGCTTAAGAAAAAATGATTTCACATTTAATAATAAACACTACCTATAGATTAATGGGACGGCGATGGGTAAAAGGTTTGCCCCGGCCTATGCTAATATTTATATGGCAGACTGACAGCCTTGGCTAGTTGACAGCCTTGGCTAGTTGACAGCCTTGGCTAGTTGACAGCCTTGGCTAGTTGACATGGCTAGTTGACAGCCTTGGCTAGTTGACAGCCTTGGCTAGTTGACAGCCTTGGCTAGTTGACAGCCTTGGCTAAATGTTCATTGCGTCCCATGTTTTATAGACGATACCTAGATGATATTTTCCAGGTGCGGGAACATGACCTGGTACATTTCACAACATTATGTCACGACTTCCGCCGAAGTCGGTCCCTCTCCTTGTTCGGGCGGTGGTCGGGCGGTGGTCGGGCGGTGTTCGGCGGTCGACGTCACCTGGTTCCAATCCCATCAATTACATATTGTATATTTAACCCTCTTTTTCCCATCATGTCCTTGTCGGAGATTGTTTGTTTGTATGTTCGTGTATTATGTACTGGTGAGCGACAGGTTCTTGTACCCACTTTTATTTATTTTGTAATTTTGGTTATGAAGTTTTTTAAAGTCTATTTAAACGACTCCATTTATACCAAGTTCGATTCTCCTGTGCCTGACATCCCTGCCACCTACACACACGCTATTACAGAATCTGCGACCTATTATGGAGTCAGCAGGAGAAGGTACCCCGGCCATGGAGGTGGAGGAGCGCGTCCAGGATCATCCGGTAAAGCTTTACCATCTGGGCGTCACCATTGATCGCGTTGTCTAGACTATGGACCGCTGGGAGAGACAGGGAGTTCTTCCAGCGCCTCCACCAGCACAACCGGGGTCTATCTTGAGCGCCCCTTTCCCACCTGAACCCAGTGGGATCCGTCTCTCCTTACCCCAGAAGTACAAAGGGAGTGCTGCCTACTGCCAGGGTTTCCTCCTCCAACTAAACCTCTATCTGGCCACGGTCCACCCAGCTCCATCGGACTGTGAGAAGGTGTCCGCCCTCGTCTCGTGCCTCACAGGGAAAGCCCTGGAGTGGGCCAATGCAGTGTGCCTCTACCATCTGAGGCAGGAGACGAGGAGCGCACAGGAGTTTGCCCTGGAGTTTAGGACCCTGGCTGCCGGCACGGGATGGAACAACAGTGCCCTGATCGACCACTACCGCTGCAGTCTGCGCGAGGAAGTCAGTCGGGAGCTGGCCTGCAGAGACACTACCCTCACGTTTGACCAGCTGGTGGACCTGTCCATCCGGCTGGACAACCTGCTGGCTACTCGCGGACGTCCAGATCAGGGTCTAGTGCTTCCATCCTCCCGCACCCCCTCTCCGATACCCATGGAGCTGGGAGGGGCGGTGCGCCGGGAGACCAAAGGGGGTTTCCGCTCGTGCACCATCTGTGGCCGCAGAGGTCAGACTGCTGGTCGGTGCCGGGTTGGTTCCTCTGGGAATCGAGGCAGCAGGCAGGGCGCTCTGGCGTCACCCCAGGTGAGATGGCACCATTCTCACCCAGAGTCCTCTGTTGCACATATGTTTGTGTCTGTCACTTTTCCTGAGTTTTCCCCGCATTCCCAGCATAAGGCGCTCGTAGATTCAGGCGGGACTGGGAATTTCATTGATAGAGCGTTAGGGACCCCCATTGTTCCCGTGGATGTGTCTTTCCCCGTACACCCCTGAGATAGTCGACCATTAGGGTCAGGGTTAATTAGGGAGGTCACCGCTCCTTTGGGTATGGTGACGCAGGGGGGTCACACCGAGAAAATGTGTATTTTCCTTATTGACTCTCCCGCGTTTCCTGTTGTGCTGGGCCCACCCTGCTTAGCTTGTCATAACCCCACTGTTTCTTGGCCACAGAGGACTCTCACAGGGTGGTGAGAGTTCTCAGGTAGGTGTTTTGGGGTTTCCGTTGGTGCTACTACGGTGGAGAGTCCAGACCAGGTCTCCACCGTGCGTATTCCCCCTGAATATGCCGATTTCTCTAAAAAGAAGGCGACTCAATTACCAACTCATCGACGGGGCGATAGAGCTCCTAGTAGACGCTGCACTTCCCATGAGTCACGTGTATCCTCTCTCACAGGCGGAGACGGAGGCTATGGAAACATATGTCTCCGAATCCCTGCGTCAGGGGTACATTCGGTCCTCCACTTCACCCGTCTCCTCGGGTTTCTTTTTTGTGAAGAAGAAGGAGGGAGGTCTGCGTCCGTGTATTGACTGACTACCGGGGTCTAAATCAGATCACGGTGAGGTATAGTTACCCGCTACCGCTCATAGCCACAGCGATAGAGTCAATGCACAGGGCGCGCTTCTTCACAAAACTAGATCTCAGGAGCGCTTACAATCTGGTGCGTATCCGAGAGGGAGACGAGTGGAAGACGGCTTTCAGTACCACCTCAGGGCACTACGAGTGCCTCGTCTTGCCATATGGGTTGATGAATGAGCCATCAGTCTTCCAAGCTTTTGTAGACGAGATTTTCAGGGACCTGCACAGCCAGGGTGTAGTGGTGTATATTGATGACATTTTGATATACTGATATACCAAGCATGTGTCCCTGGTGCGCAAAGTGCTTGGTCGCCTGTTGGAGCATGACCTGTACGTCAAGGCTGAGAAATCCCTTTCCAACAGTCTGTCTCCTTCCTAGGGTATCGCATTTCCACGTCAGGGATGGAGATGGAAAGTGACCGCATTGCAGCCGTGCGTAATTGGCTGACTCCCACTATGGTAAAGGAGGTGCAGAGATTCTTAGGGTTTGCCAACTACTACTGGAGGTTCATCAGGTGTTTTGGTCAGGTACCGGCTCCCATTACTTCACTGCTGAAGGGGGGTCCGGTGTGCTTGCAGTGGACAGCTGAGGCGGACAGGGCTTTCAGTCACCTGAGGGCTTTGTTTACCTCGGCTCCCGTGCTGGCCCATCCGGATCCCTCTTTGGCGTTCATAGTGGAGGTGGACGCGTCCAAGGCTAGGATAGGAGCTGTGCTCTCTCATCGCTCGGGTACGCCACCGAAGCTCCGCCCTTGTGCCTTCTTCACGAAGAGGCTCAGCCCGGCGGAGCGAAACTATGACGTGGGGGACCGGGAGTTGTTGGCTGTCGTCAGGGCCCTGAAGGCGTGGAGATATTGTGTTTGGTTTGTGTTTACCCTTTCTTACAGACCAGGCTCCCAGGACATTAAGGCAGATGCATTGTCCCGGCTGTATGACACAGAGGAGCGGCCCATGGATCCCACTCCCATACTCCCCGCCTCTTGTTTGGTGGTGCCAGTAGTGTGGTAGCTGGACGCGGACATTGAGCGGGTGTCACATGCAGAGCCCGCTCCCCCTCGGTGTCCAGCTGGGTGTCTGTATGTTCCGTTTGCTGTCCGCGACCGGCTGATCTATTGGGTCCACACGTCACCCTCCTCTGGTCATCCTGGGATCGGTCGGATGGTGCGCTGTCTTAGTGGGAAGTACTGGTGGCCCACTTTAGCTAAGGACGTGAGGGTTTATGTTTCCTTCTGCTTGGTGTGCGCCCAGTGCAAGGCTCCTAGACACCTGCCCAGAGGTAAGTCGTTGTGGATAACATTTCTAAGTCCTGTCGTCTCCTCTCTTTGCCCGGTCTCCCTACGGCCCTACAAACTGCGGAGGCCCTGTTTACACAAGTCTTCCTGCATTACGGGCTGCCTGAGGATATAGTGTCTGATCGGGGTCCCCAGTTCACGTCAAGGGTCTGGAAGGCATTCATGAAACATCTGGGGGTCTCGGTCAGCCTTACCTCAGGTTTTCACCCCAAGAGTAACGGGCAGGTGGAGAGAGTTATCCAGGATGTGGGTAGATTTCTGAGGTCTTATTGCCAGGACCGGCCGGGGGAGTGGGCATCGTTCGTGCCCTGGGCAGAGATGGCCCAGAACTCGCTGGGCCACTCCTCCACTAACCTTTATCCCTTTCAATGTGTATTGGGGTATCAGCCGGTTCTGGCTCTTTGGCATCAGAGTCAGGCCGAGGCTCCTGGTGTGGACGACTGCTTCCTGCGCACGGAAGAAACATGGGACGCCGCCCATGTCCACCTTCAGTGCGCCGTACTGCACCAGAAAGTTGGCGCAGACCGTCACCGCAGTGAGGCCCCAGTGTTTTCACCAGGGGACCGGGTCTGGCTCTCGACCCAAAACCTGCCCCTCCGCCTGCCCTGTCGGAAGCTGGGTCCGCGGTTTGTGGGGCCATTTAAAGTCCTGAGGAGAGTGAACGAGGTATGTTACAGGTTACAGCTTCCACCCGATTACCGCATGAACCCCTCGTTCCAAGTGTTTCTCCTCAGGCGCGGGAGGTTCCTCCACCCCCTCTGGACATCGAGGGGAACCCGGCGTACTCCGTTCGTACCATACTGGATTCAAGACGTCGGACGAGGGTCCTTTAGTACCTTGTGGACTGGGAGGGGTATGGTCCATGCTGCTAGATTTCCACCGATCGCTCTGCGCCCCGCCCTCCGGGTCGTCCCCGAGGTCGTTGCCGACGCAGGGGGGGGGGGGGGGGGGTACTGTCACGACTTCCGCCGAAGTCGGTCCCTCTCCTTGTTCGGGCAGTGTTCGGCGGTCGACGTCACCGATCTTCTAGCCATCACTGATCCATTTTTCACTTTCCATTGGTTTTGTCTTGTCTTCCTTCACACCTGGTTCCAATCCCATCAATTACATGTTGTGTATTTAACCCTCTATTTCCCCTCATGTCCTTGTCGGAGATTGTTTGTTTGTATGTTCGTGTATTATGTATTGGTGCGCGACGGGTTATTGTACCCACTTTTATTTATCTTGTAATTTTGGTTATGGAGTTTGTTAAGTCTATTAAACAACTCCATTTATACCAAGTTCGATTCTCCTGTGCCTGACTCCCTGCCACCTACACACACGCTATTACACATTCATTGAAATACTCAATAACCATCATCCTACCGTAACAGTTAAATATGTCATCCACCCACATACAATCAACTTCTTGGACAGAACAATACTTTTTCCAGATACTGACACGCACATAGTCTCCTTACAAACAAAAGTATATTTCGAGGACACAGACACCCAGCCCTACTTCAGTCCAGTTATCACCCAAAACATACATTCACTTGTCATTGTCAAATCAGAACTCATTTGAATCCATAGAGTATGTACACAACAGAAAGACTTTCATTGAGCCACACAGTCCCTATTAAGTGCACTGGGTAAGAGGGGATACTCAAAGCGGTCATTGAGGTACATAAAGGCAAACACACTGGCAGGCCTCACCCAGAACAGATTGTGTGATCCCCCTAACCTTAACCCTAACCTTAACCCCAACCCTAACCCCAACCCCAAACCTACCCTTAACCCCAAACCTAACCTTAACCCCAACCCCAACCCCAACCCTAACCTTAACCTTAACCCCAACCTTAAACCCAACCCTAAACCTCATCCCAACCCCAACCTTAAACCCAGCCCTAACCTTAACCTTAACCCCAACCCTAACCAAACACAACGCATATTTCCCCCACTCCAGGAATTCAGACCTATATCAGCATTTCGCAGAAACCCCAACCTAGGGGATCTCTTAGTCTATGCAAAATGTTCCAATAAACCTACTCCTAAACCACCAATTGAACAACAGTACTATAGACAACTTCCACACATTCAAAATGTCACATCCACAAAGCTCCAGGCTTATCCCACAACTCGTGACCATTCAGAGCACCAACATTGTCTATGCTATAACATGCACATTATGCCCCAACATTTATACAGGCGAAACAGGGGGGCTTCTCAAAATCGATGAGAGTCCCCTTGGTTGTGGCAGGTTGGTGTTTTTCATCCTGAATCTTGTTCTGGGGGCAGCTCTGCGGAGTGGTCACTAGCTGGTACAGCCACAGTCCTAAAATCGTATTTTAAACCTAAACCTAACCTTAACCCTAATTTGACTGATTTCCTTATATGAATATTGGAAATTGTTGCATGTTGCGTTTATATTTTTTGTTCGGTATAATTGGATAAATTAGAAAAAAAAGAGTGGAGATGTAGCCACCACTCGCATGTAGATCACTATTTCTCAAATCAATATGGACAGCGCCCGGTGCTGAAAGTTGAGTAGGCAAATATACTAAAAAGAGGGCTTTGTTCGAGCCCTAAGAAATAAGTAGACTTACATGTTTGTCAGAAGCAATTATGTTATCCATATTTGACGGTATAGCTGTTTCCTCCAATACTGTCACCATGCACTCCTTATTCCTTGACAATTTCCTCTCCAGCAGGTAACGTTTTTTTGTTGTTTCGCCCACCAAGAAATGAGTTTTTGCATGGAGTTCAATTGGCCAACTGAAAACTGTATGACTTATGTGTTACGTGAGGTTTATTTGAACAAATAGTAGTTTCGTCATGGTTAAGTTGTTGGGGTGTACTGATATAAGCGGGATAAGTGACATCAAGGCAAGTTTGAGAAAAAACACTTTATATCAGCATTGTCTTGAGATGGCCTTGCATATTCATGTCATTAAGATAGTAGCACAGCATCTCTCTCCATTGAATACCGGCGGCTGACGTCACAACCCTCATCGAATATTCAAAAAAGATTACAATAATGAGATGTATCCACTAGTGCTGACCCCATTTAATCGACTGGTCGATTGTTTGGTGGAAAGGCTCTTGGTCAACCGAGATGTCTTTAATCGAGCAGTAGCAGCAATATACAGTGGGGAGAACAAGTATTTTATACACTGCCGATTATGCAGGTTTTCCTACTTACAAAGCATGTAGAGGTCTGTAATTGTTATGATAGGTACACTTCAACTGTGAGAGACGGAATCTAAAACAAAAATCCAGAAAATCACATTGTATGATTTTTAAATCATTAGCATTTTATTGCATGGCATAAGTATTCGATCACCTACCAACCAGTAAGAATTACGGCTCTCACAGACCTGTTAGTTTTTCTTTAAGAAGCCCTCCTGTTCTCCACTCATTACCTGTATTAACTGCACCTGTTTGAACTTGTTACCTGTATAAAAAACACCTGTCCACACACTCAATCAAACAGACTCCAACCTCTCCACAATGGCCAAGACCAGAGAGCTGTGTAAGGACATCAGGGATAAAATTGTAGAAATGCACAAGGCTGGGATGGGCTACAGGACAATAGGCAAGCAGCTTGGTGAGAAGGCAACAACTGTTGGCGCAATTATTAGAAAATGGAAGAAGTTTAAGATGACGGTCAATCACCCTCGGTCTGGGGCTCCATGCAAGATATCACCTTGTGGGGCATCAATGATCATGAGGAAGGTGAGGGATCAGCCCAGAACTAGACGGCAGGACCTGGCCAATGACCTGAAGAGAGATGGGACCACAGTCTCAAAGAAAACCATTAGTAACACACTATGCCGTCATGGATTAAAATCCTGCAGCGCACGCAATGTCCCCCTGTTCAAGCCAGCGCATGTCCAGGCCCGTCTGAAGTTTGCCAATGACCATCTGGATGATCCAGAGGAGAAATGGGAGAAGGTCATGTGGTCTGATGAGAGAAAAATATAGCTTTTTGGTCTAAACTCCACTCGCCGTGTTTGGAGGAAGAAGAAGGATGAGTACAACCCCAAGAACACCATCCCAACCGTGAAGCATGGAGGTGGAAACATCATTCTTTGGGGATGATTTTCTGCAAAGGGGACAGGACGACTGCACCATATTGAGGGGAGGATGGGTGGGGCCATGTATCGCGAGATCTTGGCCAACAACCTCCTTTCCTCAGTAAGAGCATTCGAGATGGGTCGTGACTGGGTCTTCCAGCATGACAACGACCCGAAACACACTGCCAGGGCAACTAAGGAGTGGCTCCGTAAGAAGCATCTCAAGGTCCTGGAGTGGCCTAGCCAGTCTCCAGACCTGAACCCAATAGAAAATCCTTGGAGGGAGCTGAAAGTCCGTATTGCCCAGCGACAGCCCCGAAACCTGAAGGATCTGGAGAAGGTCTGTATGGAGGAGTGGGCCAAAATCCCTGCTGCAGTGTGTGCAAACCTGGTCAAGAACTACAGGAAACGTATGATCTCTGTAATTGCAAACAAAGGTTTCTGTACCAAATATTAAGTTCTGCTTTTCTGATGTATCAAATACTTATGTCATGCAATAAAATGCTAATGAATTACTTAAAAATCATACAATGTGATTTTCTGGATTTTTTTTTTATTTTTAGATTCCGTCTCTCACAGTTGAAGTGTACCTATGATAAAAATTACAGACCTCTACATGCTTTGTAAGTAAGAAAACCTGCAGAATCGGCAGTGTATCAAATACTTGTTCTCCCCACTGTATATATATATATATTTCACATTTATTTTTTATCATGATGTACAAGACACCTGTTTGATTGGCACCTGTCTGAGTGGACTGTGCCATCTCAGGCCGTGAGATGGCACAGTCCATCACTCTAAGACATGTGCTTCTGAAATTCTATATGTTTATATTATGTAAGAACAAATGCGGTTTCTCCCGTGTTGGATATTGGTTGCTGTCCGAGGTTCTGAAACACATTAGTGCGCTGTTGAATTGGTGACTTTTCCTAGACCATGTTGCTATGTGCACAATAACAAAGTTAACCAGCATATTGTGCTGAGAATAATTGCGGCGGAGCTACCAGTGGAGTTAGGAGAAGAGAGAACAGCCCTTGTCTAAGAAAAGTGAGGAGAGGGGAAACCACAACTTAATTAGGTCTATAATCAACAGCCTAACAGTTATATGTGCCTGGCTTTATAAATCATCCATATATATCTACAGAAATAAGACCGTTCCTGCTTCTGTTGCCTGTTTTAGTGTTTGGTTAATAGCCTACTGATTCTGTGAGCACCAAGCCTTATGCAACCACGTCGGATAAGCAAAATTATTTCACAAATTCGTCTGTTTTTAATCTTTGCTGTGCTGTAATAAAGGCTTTAAACTTTCTTCCGTTACACTAGCCTCTCTGGTACGCTTATAATTTATTTAGTGTTTACACTGTTCCAAATGGTCAAAAAAATTATATTTATAATAATAATACTAACCCTCATTTTCCTTGATCTCCTTCTTATTGTTATTATTATGATCATCATAATAATAAAAGACATGTCATTATCATGAGTAGGCTTAGTATAGCAGCTTTGTATAACCACCATCGTCGACCTGTAGGCCTGAGGCCTATTTTTCAATACTTACATAGGCTACTGTATCAATCTATAATGTATATGTTCATGTCATCACACAGCATACGAGCCATTCGTGATTGGAAATGCAATTAATCATTTTGTTTTACAAATCACATAACAAAGCAAACAAATTATTGCTACTGTTTTTAGTCTGCTGCTTTACAAAAAAAAACTAAAAAATGGTACAACTGACTCTCTGGCATGCTTATAATTTATTTAGTCTTGTTTACATTGTTCCAAATGTCAAAAAAATGATATTGTTATCTAACTGCACCTGTTTGACACACATAATATGCACCCAGAGCTTGCTCATTACCTTGTTTTTCTCGATCTCCAGTATTTTCCACAACTAGTCAAATTTATTCCGCACATGCAAATTCCTCTTTACCTTCTGAACAACCAGTAAACATTGCCCCATTTTATTTTTTTTGTTACGTCTTCTGCATCCATTTTGCTGTCACATTTACTATTCTGCCTGCGGCTATGGAACTCTGACCTGTTCACCGGACGTGCTACCTGTCCCAGACCTGCTGTTTTCAACTCTCTAGAGACAGCAGGAGCGGTAGAGATACTCTCAATGATCGGCAATGGAAAGCCAACTGACATTTACTCCTGAGATGCTGACCTGTTGCACCCTCGACAACTACTGTGATTATTATTGTTTGACCATGCCCTCATAGGCTGGTTCCTCTCTAGGTTTCTTCCTAGGTGTTGGTCTTTCTAGGGAGTTTTTCCTAACCACCGTGCTTCTACACCTGCATTACTTGCTTTTTGGGGTTTTAGGCTGGGTTTCTGTACAGCACTTGGAGATATCAGCTGATGTAAGAAGGGCTATATAAATACATTTGATTTGATTTATGGTGTTCAGAGTTTTAAAGAGAGCATAGGGAATAGGGAATATCTATCCTAAACAAATTAGGGGTTTCAGTAACGTAACTTTCCGGTAACATAACTTCAGTAACACAGGCAGCGCGATACACACTGTTGATGTTCTGTGGTGATCACTGCAGCAGGGAGGTGAGAGACACAACGGGTGCTAGTCACACAGTCACTCGTCATTTTTTTTTTACCAGGCCCGGCACAATCAAATCAATTGCGGTCGGACTCCCTCTAGTCATTTGTGTGTCTTAAATCAAATCAAATCAAACGCTATTGGTCACATACACATGTGAAGCAGATGTTATTGCGGGTGTAGCAAAATGCTTGTGTTTCTAGCTCTAACAGTGCAATAATATCTAACAATTCACAACAAACACACAATACACACAAACCTAAAAGTAAAATAACGGAAATAAGGAATATATAAACATTAGGATAAGCAATGTCGTAGTGGCATAGACAAAATTTCATCAAGCAGTTTGATTAAATCATCAGACAAGCTCAGTGCATATAGTTGATTTCTTTAAAACAAATATGATGTGTCTACATATGGAAAAATGTTCACATTTACAAATGTTGACCAATCGATTGGTTGAAAGAACAGACAACTCTTGGTCGACCAATATTTGTTTTTGTTGGGGACAGTAGTATCCACTAATCCAAAGAAAGGATAGGCGGGAAATAGACAGCCCGCCATGCTGCTATGTGGACAACGACTCCCATGGTGAAGGCGGAGAGACGCGCTGACTGCTGACGTATCACCACGTTGTGTCGAGCATGGTGTGACGCAAATGCGCCTCAACCAATAAAAACGCGTTGTGACTGTGGCCAGCCTGAACCGACCCCGCCCACAGCCAACCCCGTTCTGTGTGCTGCTTTGAAGGGTGCATGGGATTTTGATCACTCAGGTATCATATGAACACACAAGACATGGCAAAATATGTAGAATTGCAGGAAATTAGCTTTAAAACGGCAAAATGTTCTGTCTGACAATAAGAGGGGTGACAAAACGAAGGAAATTAGAAGGTTGGGAGGATTTCGGCAAGGCGATTTTCTTGCCCCCCTTCTATCTTGGGACTGCAAAGCCTGGCACACTTCATAATAATTTCGGTTGCCTATCCTGACATGAAGTTTGTCCTATAGAAAGTATTTGACTCTAGCCACAACATTAAGGAAATTAGAAGGGTGGAGGGATTTCTGCAGGCAAGAATATATCCTTGCCGAAATCCCCCCCCCTCCCCCCTTCTAGTTTCCTTAATTTTGTGGCAAGAGTCAAATAATTTCTATAGAACAAACTTAACCGAAATTGATAATTTATGTATGTTTGTTATATTAAACATAGAGGAGGGAGTAAAATGTAGGCAAGCAATAAACATTTCAGAACAACTACTAGTCAAATAAGACATGGGAGAGATGACGAATTTTGGCAAAGATTTTTATTTATAGACTAATACACTTGCAACAAATAGCCAAACCGAAAACTGCAGACATTACTAGTGCCTCCCCCGGGACCAAACCGCAATAAAAAAAAATGAAACACAGCCTAACGTGATCATTGACAGCTGCCTTGAAGGACATAAATAAAAAAAATGTTTTCTGCTACTAAGATCAGTGGAATGTAAGCTAAACTGACAACGGAGTGAATAGCAGAAATCTCAACTAGCAAGCAAGTCGCACGCGAAGGTGGGAGATTTTTGGCACAACACCGGAACCTATTTGGCCGGATCCGGTAACTCTCCTGTAATGACAAATCATGTTCACTTTTTTAAATATAAAGATTCTAATACACTTGATCAAAGTTCATGCGAGTTGCCTCTTAGTTATTTATCCTGCCCCACAAAAATAGCGTAATGTGAAAAAGTAGATTTTCAGCCTGGGCCTAATATTCTAAGAGTTGATTTGGGTTGGGCCGGCCCGGGTTTATGGTTTGCGCAACGTCGCAACCTAAATTTGAGACTAACGCGTGGCGGTAATATGTATCACATCACTTTCTGTGATCTCTTTCTCGAGCCTGCAACTCTCATCCCTCCAACGATGTATTTCATTATATAATCATAGCCACGCGATGTAAATACATTTTACAAAGTTATAGAATTACTGCTCTGTTCAGAAATACATTAAATCATTCAGAATATCCTATTACACCATGAGAATCCCTATAATCTAGCGACAGAGCTGTGGATTGTAGCCTAATAACAAGGAATAGCCTGCAGTCGCGAACATGCGGCAAATCTGTCAGTGAAAACAGCACGCAGACAAAACAGGCCTTTCGCAATATTTCAAATACAATCAAGGAAAAACACAGATTGGAAAGCAAATGGCTCCTTCTGAAAAGAAATGACTCAATGCTGTAGGCTACCAACATATTTGATCAACTTCCAAATATTGTTTTACGAGAGAGAGATAGGCTTTTGGCACGAGCGCATCAGGTGAGCTGCGCATCATTGGGTCAGTCATTGAAACTCGAAAGCCTTTTTAGTAGCATACAATATGTCTCCACACACCTAGGCCTAGGCTATTGATGGATTCAAAGCAAGGTCGTTTTTATTCTCAGTTTGTCAGTGTCAAAGTAGCCTCCCATTTCGATCATTTGTGCGGTATTAAAAAATATTCTGCCAAACATGTATTTTTATTTTACTAGGCAAGTGAGTTAAGAACAAATTCTTATTTACAATAACGGCCTATCCCGGTCAAACCTGGACTGCGCTGGGGCAATTGTGCGTCGCCCTATGGGACTCCCAATCACGGTCGGATGTGATACAGCCTAGATTCGAACCAGGGACTGTAGTGACGCCTCTTGCATTGAGATGGAGTGCCTTAGACCGCTGCGCCACTTGGTCTAAGGTTCTGAATTGCATGAAATGCGTTTATAAAAATCCAAACATTTCCCGGACCCTAGGCTTCTAAAAATTTTCCCATGTGTGCGTGCACCTTCTATAAGTGACTCTTGTCTACTGCTCTATGCCACTACGCAAATGTGATGATATGCATGCAATGCTTTATTATAAAGGGGATTTTCTTTCTCATGCGTTCAGGTAGCTTAGAACTCCCAGGTCACCCCACTCTCGCGCTCACCTTTTGTTCCATTACCTCCCGATTTACAAATGAAGCACTGATAACTGCACGTCACGACACGCATGTGTACAAAACATCTTTCAATAAAGGTTTGAGCTGTCTCCTGACATGTGTAGGCATATGCTATAACTCATAAGAACAACACACAGCCTATAGTCTAGGCTAGCCTACTTGCCTGTATCAAAACTGTCTCTTGTCTATTTGAACTACAATTGCCCTAGAGTGACAACCAAACCATCTAATTGTATGTGATAAACAATCCATACCGGGAAATATATTCGATTTTGAACTCACTCAAGTGCCGGAAACAGTCCGAGGGCTGTTATTGAAAGCGCATTCTCTGCCGGGCTTAGGCGGTCACAAGACTTGGACATCCATGTACAAAAACATCCGCACGGCAATTAGCCGACACAGGTCAGTTTCTAGCCCATAGGCCACTGAGAAACACCTCTACCTTCAACAGGCCTCGCAACTTTGGTAACTTAGTTCACATTCAGTTGCGCGCATTGGATAACCTACCTTTCCCCAAATGGAAACCTCAGCATTACTCTCTCCTATCCAAATTCGACATTGGAACATTGTTTTTCCTAAACAGGTATAAGGAGTAAAGTGGTATTCTTATCCCACATTCAGTGATGGTTTTAGACGTAACGGATGGTTGAGGTTGCAAGGAGGGGCACATGCCAAACGGAGCGAACAGCAGTGGAAGAAATTAAACCAAAGATGTCAACAGTTGCCTTCCACCCACTCGAAATCGATTGTATTACCTTCAAGAAGCTCGCTGAACGTATAAAACGGGACGCATGATTTCAAGACTCAGAAGACTCAGAAGACAAAGGAATCTTCTCCCAAAAAGCAAAACAACCGACAACGTCTATAGAGATTTGACACAGACAACTCGCGTCCACTTTTTAGGACATAAGCCTCCTTTAATACATTAAAGTAAGTTGTAGTTTTTTTCCAAGTAAATTTTAGATTATATGTCTATGTCCATGTTATTGTCATCTGCTTTGTAGAGATAAAACGTAGCCTACTGTCATCAACACTTGAAAGTTACTATCCATCAAAGCAAATGTTCTCATACCTGCTTGGATTGAAATGAAGTCAAGACACCTTGTTTTATTGCTGTGTTATATTAGATAAATATATCAGCATTGCTGTAGCTTTGTATAGCGGTATGTTAAACATAATGTGAGGCATTGCCAATTGTTTTGTTGGCAACATTTTCATTCCCTCTAAATTTGATCATTTTAAGTAAAAAATATCTTACTCAGAGTTGCATTTGTTACCCTGTTTCGTGTCAATTAGATTGTTTGTTCACTTGTGTGCTTCATTTAATAAGCTACTTCACACTGTTCCCATCACAATTAATTTGATACCCATATTTTGGGGGGTGATAGAAAGTCACTTTGCACAGACATCATTTGTTTCTTTCCAACACTGTGTCTAAACTTGATTTGTGTTTGCCCAGCTAGAATAGCCATGCAGGCAGTAAGGAAATGCCACATACTGTCCAGTTTATTCCTTCTGCTGATCAGCTCGGGCCAGTGCATGGACAGCAAGGAGGTGAGGCAGAAAGAGAGAAGGATCCTGCTCGACCATGTCTTACAGGTTAACGGAGACAGCCAACGGGGGGACAAGCCTTCAGTCTCCAGTCGCTATAACAGTGGCCTCTTCCCCGCAGCCCAAGACATGAAGTTCTCCTCTGGAGAAAAGCCTTTATATGTTCCTAGGCTGGATAACAGCAAACCCATAGGTAAGCTGATAAGATTTATTTTTAGGCCATGATGAAACTGTAATCCCTATTTTACTAGGGCTTGACCAGGGCTTGACAGCTGCCGTTGGTCTGTATCAATATCTTTACTACTCTAGCCTTTTGTGCATGCTTCCATGTCCATTTCTATGTACGAAATGTCACACTTTGTGATTTGAGGAGGTTGAGAGCTGCCAAGATGTTAGTTTAAAAAAGCGATACATTATTACTATGTTATAAACAGAACAAAAAAATCTGAGTATAAATGCAATCGATGTAAGTACGCTTCACTGTTTGGGGGTGAGATAATATCAGCAACAATTGGGGTAATGAACTCTATTTCAATCACTGGTGTGATAGTGTGTAAAGTGGTGATCTATATTCCAATTCCAGCACACCATTGGCACCCTGAAAAATCCACAATCAACCCTCTCACGTGACTAGTGAGGTATCATTGCGTCGTGAAAATATTATCAATGGCTGACCATCACCAACTAAGATGCCAAGGGGGCGGAGCATCATTAACATACTAAACTTGTGAGTGATTCATTCAATTCAGGATACATTGCTGAATGATCAGCCTCCTCTAGTGCCTTGACCAGCCAATGGCGAGCGTCATAGGAACGCATCACAGGTGACGTGGGACACAGGACACTCACGTGGCACACAGTTTAGTCAGCCATGAACACGTAAACATTTCTACCAAATAAAATCAAAGTTTATTTGTCACGTGCGCCTATAGTGAAATGCTTACTCACAGGCTCTAAACAATAGTGCAAAAAAGGTATTTGGTGAACAATAGATAAGTAAAGAAATTAAACAACAGTAAAAAGACAGTGAAAAATAACAGTAGCGAGGCTATAAAAGTAGCGAGGCTACATACAGACACCGGTTAGTCGGGCTTATTGAGGTTGTATGTACATGAATGCATAGTTAAAGTGACTATGCATATATGATAAACAGAGTAGCAGTAGCGTAAAGAGGGGTTGGCGGGACACATTGCAGATAGCCTGGTTAGACAGTGTGCGGGAGCACTGGTTATTCAGGCCAATTGAGGTAGTATGTACATGAATGCATAGTTAAAGTGACTATGCATATATGATAAACAGAGTGCAGCAGTCCATTTGGTTACCTGTTCAGGAGTCTTATGGCTTGGGGGTAAAAACTGTTGAGAAGCATTTTTGTCCTAGACTTGGCACTCCGGTACCGCTCGCCATGCGGTAGTAGAGAGAACAGTCTATGACTGGGGAGGCTGGGGTCCTTGACCATTTTTAGGGCCTTCCTCTGACACCGCCTGGTGTAGAGGTCCTGGATGGCAGGCAGCTTTGCCCCAGTGATCTACTGGGCCGTTCGCACTACCCTCTGTAGTAGAGGTCGATCGATTATGATTTTTCAACACCGATACCGATTATTGGAGGACCAAAAAAGCCTTTACCGATTAATCGGCCGATTTAATATTTTTAATATTTTTAAAATTTTTAATTTTTAATTTAATATTTTTTTTACAACAATACTGAATGAACACTTATTTTAACTTAATATAATACATCAATAAAATCAATTTAGCCTCAAGTAAATAATGAAACATGTTCAATTTGGTTTAAATAATGCAAAAACAAAGTGTTGGAGAAGAAAGTAAAAGTGCAATATGTTCCATGTAAAATATGTGCCATGTAAGAAAGCTAACGTTTCAGTTCCTTGTTCAGAACATGAGAACATATGAAAGCTTGTGGTTCCTTTTAACATGAGTCTTCAATATTCCCAGGTAAGAAGTTTTAGGTTGTAGTTATTATAGGAATTATAGGACTATTTCCCTCTATACCATTTGTATTTCATTAATCTTTGACTATTGGATGTTCTTATAGGCACTTTAGTATTGACAGTGTAACAGTATAGCTTCCGTCCCTCTCCTCGCTCCTCCCTGGGCTCGAACCAGCAACACAACGACAACAGCCACCATTGAAGTCATAAACAGCGCAATGCTTGACACACAATGAAGAGCTGCTGGCAAAATGCACGAAAGTGCTGTTTGAATGAATGTTTACATGCCTGCTTCTGCCTACCACCGATCAGTCAGATTATATGCAACGCAGGACACGCTAGATAATATCTAGTAATATCATCAACCATGTGTAGTTAACTAGTGATTATGATTGATTGTTTTTTATAAGATAAGTTTAATGCTAGCTAGCAACTTACCTTGGCTTACTGCATTTGCGTAACAGGCAGTCTACTTGTGGAGTGCAACGAGAGAGAGGCAGGTCGTTATTGCGTTGGACTAGTTAACTGTAATGTTGCAAGATTGGATCCCCCGAGCTGACAAGGTGAAAATCTGTCATTCTGCCCCTGAACAAGGCAGTTAATTAACCCACCGTTCCAAGGCCATCATTGAAAATAAGAATGTGTTCTTAACTGACTTGCCTAGTTAAATAAAGGTATAAAAACAACAACAACAAAACATTTAAAATAAAATAACATTTTAAAAAATCGGCAAATCGGCGCCCAAAAATACCGATTTCCGATTGTTATGAAAACTTGAAATTGGCCCTAATTAATCGGCCATTCCGATTAATCGGTCGACCTCTACTCTGTAGTGCCTTGCGGTCGGAGGCCAAGCAATTGCCGTACCAGGCAGTGATGCAACCAGTCAGGATGCTCTCGATGTTGCAGCTGTAGAACCTTTTGAGGATCTCAGGACCCATGCCAAATCTTTGTAGTTTCCTGAGGGGGAATAGGCTTTGTCGTGCCCTCTTCACGACTGTCTTAATGTGTTTGGACCATTTTAGTTTGTTGTTGATGTGGACACCAAGGAACTTGAAGCTACCACATTCACTGACTTCATTTCACCTGTGAGATCAAAAGACTATACTAATATAAACGTTTTTATGCTCAAGTGGAACAATATAATCCAGACTATTGCTGTTGGAATTTGGAACCTTGAGTACTTTGAACTCTAATATCTTTTTGTTACATTAGTAAATGTAGTAATCTTGTCCAATTCCATGACTGGCAAAAGCATGAATTATTGCTTCTGAAAGAAATGTTATCTATGGCTTTGATATATCCTTGGAGTCATTGTCAAGTCAAAGTGAGTATGGCGTTACTGTGCCTTAGTCATTCCATAATAGCATATGAACTGACTGAAACTGAACCATACTAGTCCTTCCTTAATGCTCATCTGTGCAATGGTACACGTTCCCTCAGACTGTCAATATTACCATCCAACATATTGGTTTTAAAGATGTTCCAACATTTCGGTCAAACGTTGGGTCAAGGTTTAGTCAGAGGCTTTATTTGTATTGACCTCCCTCCAATGTTGTCCAGGCAGTGTTTCAGACCCACTGTGTAACAGGCAGAGAACCATACAGGTCGCTGGCCAGACGGAATGTACCTTTTGAGGAAGTCAAAATGCTGCACATTAGTAAGCAGTGCATGCACCATTCCTTAAGACCCACAGTCACAGAAAAAAAAGAGAAATAGCTCCTGTACACAGTTTCCATTATCTTTGCCAAAGCATAAACTATAGGTATCTCTCTTTTCTTACCACCAACAACCTGAGTTGTTCTGAGATGCTTGTGTATTACCATATTGTTCTATGTACCTGTCCCTGCCTGCTAAACAGAAGCAGAAGAGTGACACTCAAAGAAATAGACTGACAGAAATATACCACGTTTATCGTGAGCAGGGCCAGTTGATTTATCGTCAGGATCATGGGGTACTGTATATCTGAAGTCTTCTTCTTCAAAGTGATCATGCTAACAAACTGAAAAACACTCCAAACAAACTGTATGTTGCATTAGTCAGTCCCTTTGGTGCCTCCGTCAAAACAGTGTTATTCCCTTATATCAGTGGATAGTCAGCAGTTATGTAGTGGTAAACAATAAGTGGGTAAATTCTGATTGTCGGTTGCTGAAAAAAAGTAACACTTCCTATTCTTTCAATGCATTTCTCCACAAAAGGTGGGTAAACTGTTGGCCCCCCCCCCAAAAAAAGACGGGTAAACTGTGTTTACTTGCGTTTACCCTCCACTACCACCACTGGTCTCATGACCGATGTACAGACTCCAGCAGCCAAAACAATATTTCTGGATTTGGGGTAATCCAGCCTGCTAGTGTTACCATTTACCTGCCGCTTTCACACTTACATAACTCACGTCTGATCTAGTCTGGAGCCAGGTTAAGGTTTCAGAACCCTTATTCCCTTTAGATAAGACCCATAGCCTGTTCATCTCTTTATACTGGAGTGATGGGTCGTTGTTTTCCTTAATGCCCAGTGGTATGTCTGAACATCAAACACATTGCCTTGGCTTACTCTAGTCTAGTGGTTTGTAATTGAACCAATCATCTTTTGCAATTTCTGCATCAGAGAGTACTGCTCATTCCTCGGTCCGTTCTGGTAAAATAAGCACCACAGCTAGCGGCACGGAATTATTCTCATGACATTGATAAGTATTATAAATGCTGGGAAATAATCTCCTTATGCCGTTTGCCTGAAAGCCGCGTCTGACACCTGTGTGCTTTGCATGTTTGGAGAGTGGATGGGCTTGGCTGAGATACAGAATGTGTACATGGAGCCTATAAACCTGTTGGCGTGTCCTCAGTTGTGAGACAATCTGTGAGTTTTGATATAAAAAACATTTATGACATACTTAAGGACTCATAGTTGTTTCCTCCCATCAGCTCTGTTCCAAGAAAAAAAAACATGTTTAGGCAAATTCTCTGATAGCATTTTCTTTACTGCATTGGCACAGGTGAGGCGGGTGTTTGTTGGTATCTACATGCTCTAGGTAACTTTGTAACATTTACACACATTTATCTATTTCCAAAGGGTTATCTTAAAGCTGAAATCCGTAAAGGGGAAACAGTGCCAATGTTCGCCCCAGCGCCTTTGTTATTGTTTTTGTTTTGTTGATGAAATGGAGGAGAGGAGCGCAGTACCTATTCTAGTGTTCTATCGCGCATGCCATGATGTCAGAGAGAAAAACATTGTGACTGTTGTTGAAGTAACTTCTTTGTTGTTGAAATATGGTGGGCGTGGCCATTTCATCATTAAGGATTTCATCTTTAATGGTAAGAGGTTTCACTGATTGGTAACTTCTCTTTTTCCTTTTTTTTGTAGATAATGTCCCAAGAGATATAAACCTGAAAGACAAGTTCATAAAGCATTTCACAGGTAAGACAAATGCTATCAAAGAGTATTTAATCAACGCTCAATATTTTCCCCATTTGTTTCGGGATCAATCTCACCTTACATCTGGGACCATGTGTATCAAGCCTCTCCGAGTAGGAGTGCGGATCTAGGATCAGGTCGCCTCTGTCCATGTAATCTTATTCGTTGTGATTTAAGAGGCAAAACTGATCCTAAATCAGCACTTCTACTCTGAGACAGTTGATGCATACAGCCCTGCACACATTATATCAGCTAAAAAAAATAAAACAATTTTTTTTAATTTGTCAGACGAAGACTCTGCTCTGTGAGCTGATTCCCGCCTCTTTAATTTGTAATCAAGGAGCATTTTTATTCAACTTTCCAAAGTTCAGCCATGGTGTGACAGTTCAAAGTTATTCCTAGACGAGAACCAAATCCCTAAAACTATGTCATTTCCTGGGATGGACCTCAAAGTTGTGCTGGACAAAGTTGCCATTAAATTCATTTATGAGGCTAGTAGGGGAGAGAAGGTGAGCACATTACTCTGGCAGAAACAGGCGGGGTAAAGTTGAAGGCAACGTAAGGTTAAGCTGATTATTTGTAGCAGGACCTCTGAACAGACTTCAGTAATTGGTGTGAAAATCTGTTATCCAGAAGCTCGCTAAAGGCCCAGAAGTACTTAGGTGTGATCATTAAAGAGGCAATCAGCTAATTAAAACAATAATAAAACAAACTCCCCTCCACTGTTTTGCTAAAAAAATCTGAGGAATGGGGCTGGAGAAATGTAACCACTGTCAAATCCATAGACCGAGCTATGGATGCAAGAACTGACCATCCATCCTAACAACATAGTTTAAACCATGTTTTGAGGCTATATAGAGTTTGTTTACATTTACTTTGTTTACAAAGATATTTTTGGTTCTCATGTAGTGTGACAGTTTAACTAAGTTCATGAAAGCATTTCTAAGTTATATTCTTCAAGAAACAATGGGTAAATATCATTAATTTATAAGTAAAACAAATGGATGTACTGTACCTACTGCAGATTGTCCCTTTCATTCTAAGTCTGAGTCCTTTTGTGATGTCATATCATGTAATAGCATGGACCAGTAGAACAATGATTAATGAGTCTGATAGTAGCTAGGTTTAGGTTTATTTGAACATTTATATACACTGAGTGTGCAAAACATGAACAACACCTTTCTAATATTGAGTTGCACCCCTTCCCCCTTTTGCCCTCAGAGCAGCCTTAATTTGTCAGGTCATGGACTCTACAAGGTGTTGAAAGCATTCCACAGGGATGCTGGTCCATGTTGAGTCCAATGCTTCCCACAGTTGTGTCAAGTTGGCTGGATGTACTTTGGAGGGTGGACCATTCTTGATACACATTGGAAACTGCTGAGTGTGAAAAACCCATCCGCGGATCAAAGCTACTTAAAATGTTGTTTTGCCCATTCACCCTCTGAATGGCACACATACATAATCCATGTCTCAATTGTCTCAAGGCTTAAAATCCTTCTTTAACCTGTCTCTTCCCATTCATCTACACTAATTGAAGTGGATTTAACAAGTGACATCAATAAGGGATCATAGCTTTCACCTGATTTCAGCTGGTCAGTCTATGTCACGGAAAGAGCAGGTGTTCTTAATGTTTTATATACTCTGTGTATATTTATATCTTGATATATACAGTGAGGGAAAAAAAGTATTTGATCCCCTGCTGATTTTGTACGTTTGCCCACTGACAAAGAAATGATCAGTCTAATTTTAATGGTAGGTTTATTTGAACAGTGAGAGACAGAATAACAACAAACAAACTAAATCCAGAAAAACGCATGGTGGCAAAACCCTTGTTGGCAATCACAGAGGTCAGACGTTTCTTGTAGTTGGCCACCACGTTTGCACACATCTCAGGAGGGATTTTGTCCCACTCCTCTTTGCAGATCTTCTCCAAGTCATTAAGGTTTCAGGGCTGACGTTTGGCAACTCAAACCTCAGCTCCCTCCACAGATTGTCTATGGGATTAAGGTCTGGAGACTGGCTAGGCCACTCCAAGACCTTAATGTGCTTCTTCTTGAGCCACTCCTTTGTTGCCTTGGCCGAGTGTTTTGGGTCATTGTCATGCTGGAATACCCATCCACAACCCATTTTCAATGCCCTGGCTGAGGGAAGGAGGTTCTCACCCAAGATTTGATTGTACATGGCCCCGTCCATCGTCCCTTTGATGCGGTGAAGTTGTCCTGTCCCCTTAGCAGAAAAACACCCCCAAAGCATAATGTTTCCACCTCCATGTTTGACGGTGGGGATGGTGTTCTTGGGGTCATAGGCAGCATTCCTCCTCCTCCAAACACAGCGAGTTGAGGTGATGCCAAAGAGCTCAATTTTGGTCTCATCTGACCACAACACTTTCACCCAGTTGTCCTCTGAATCATTCAGATGTTCATTGGCAAACTTCAGACGGGCATGTATATGTGCTTTCTTGAGCAGGGGGACCTTGCGGGCACTGCAGGATTTCAGTCCTTCACGGCATAGTGTGTTACCAATTGTTTTCTTGGTGACTATGGTCCCAGCTGCCTGGAGATAATTGATAAGATCCTCCCGTGTAGTTCTGGGCTGATTCCTCACCGTTCTCATGATCATTGCAACTCCACGAGGTGAGATCTTGCATGGAGCCCCAGGCCGAGGGAGATTGACAGTTCTTTTGTGTTTCTTCCATTTGCGAATAATCACACCAACTGTTGTCACCTTCTCACCAAGCTGCTTGGCGATGGTCTTGTAGCCCATTCCAGCCTTGTGTAGGTCTACAATCTTGTCCCTGACGTTCTTGGAGAGCTCTTTGGTCTTGGCCATGGTGGAGAGTTTGGAATCTGATTGATTGATTGCTTCTGTGGATGGGTGTCTTTTATACAGGTAACAAACTGAGATTAGGAGCACTCCCTTTAAGAGTGTGTTCCTAATCTCAGCTCGTTACCTGTATAAAAGACACCTGGGAGCCAGAAATCTTTCTGATTGAGAGGGGGTCAAATACTTATTTCCCTCATTAAAATGCAAATAAATGTATAACATTTTTGACATGCGTTTTCTGGATTTTTTGTTGTTGTTATTCTGTCCCTCACTGTTCAAATAAGCCTACCATTAAAATTATAGACTGATAATTTCTTTGTCAGTGGGCAAACGTACAAAATCAGCAGGGGATCAAATACTTCTTTCCCTCACTGTATTCAGTACGATGTCATACAATATAAAACCGAAGTGTAATATATGATCAGCCTAACTATAAGGACAGTGCATTATCAATAAGTCATAGCTAAGTCATTAAACAACAAATTGGCATACCACAAAATCTATAAATATGCATTTCAATGTCTTTGGTAATAGAGTGTCATTTGCATAGTTAGTCATATGCATAGTTGGAGCTCTGCCTTGGTTGGAGCTCTGCCTTGGTTGGAGTTCTGCCTTGGTTGGAGCTCTGCCTTGTTTGGAGCTCTGCCTTGGTTGGAGCTCTGCCTTGGTTGGAGCTCTGCCTTGTTTGGAGCTCTGCCTTGTTTGGAGCTCTGCCTTGGTTGGAGCTCTGCCTTGGTTGGAGCTCTGCCTTGTTTGGAGCTCTGCCTTGTTTGGAGCTCTGCCTTGGTTGGAGCTCTGCCTTGTTTGGAGCTCTGCCTTGGTTGGAGCTCTGCCTTGGTTGGAGCTCTGCCTTGGTTGGAGCTCTGCCTTAGTAAAGAGTATCTTGACAGCAAGATCATGTTTTGCACCCATGTCCGAAAATATTGTTGCTCTTTTGACGTTGTTGCTAATGTCAAATGGGATCCACTTCAGTTCTGTTATGGAGATGTTCAAAAGAAGGAAAGGAAATGGAACACATTAACATTTGTTTTCAGTTTCCTGATAAGAGCTTTTCTTTTAAGCAGGACCAGTCAAGTTCTCATCAGAATGTAGAACACATTTTCATAGACTCTATCACAACACAAGGGATTGTTCAAGACCAGCATGTATGTATACATTTTTAATGTCATAATACTGTGTTCATCTATATTTATGATCAGTAATCTTGGTTTCTGATAGTCATTTACACCACTTTATTCATTAGCTAACCACTAATTTACAACTGTGGTCCCTGACTACATGATGGCAATGATGTTCCTTCCACTGCCAATATTATGCTGTGGGAAAATTTATTTACTGCCAACATTTTGCCCACAACGACTTTCTTTGCCACAGGTCTTACTCTAAGTAAATTAATGACCACAGACAGAAAGCAGACATTCATCAAGGCCATTTGCCTTTGGAAACTTTATTCTGTACTGGTCCCAGATCTGTTTGTGCTAGAACCCAAATACTCATTATGAATTAATTGAATGCGTAGGTGGTGTAATACGGTGTCTTGCTCTAACATTAGTCACAGTCTTTGATGACCTCATATCCACAGTTTTTTCAATCAACTTCACAATAGAGTCGCTTGTCTTTGAATGGAAGCAATAAGTGGACTCTTGAATCAAATCCCTGTAACAAGTCAGTGTAATACATCATGTGCCATTAAATGACGTAAACATTAGTTTAGCAGATGTAATGAACAATCGTGTTGTCGTTGTAGTTTTTATTGGAAAAGGGACCGATGACATCCTACAGTAGGTAGGGAATGCCCTCAGTATGTCCCCAGACAGTATGTCAGTTTCTAAGATGGCTGCCTGAACTGAGGTGTCTAAGCAGCAGCCCTGCCTCCATTGTGGACCAGTGAATTAGAGCATGGACTTTCTCAGTCTTCTTTTTTGTGTTGTCAATAAAGAGAAACACAACCACAACAGCCTTGTACACTACTGAAACTCAGTTTAGTGTACTCTTTATATCAGGCCTCCCTGCTCCCCTGGCCTCCAGGGTGGTACTCAGTCCCTTGTTCCCCTGGCCTCCGGGGTGGTACTCAGTCCCTTGTTCCCCTGGCCTCTAGGATGGTACTCAGTCCCTTGTTCCCCTGGCCTCCAGGGTGGTACTCAGTCCCTTGTTCCCCTGGCCTCCAGGGTGGTACTCAGTCCCTTGTTCCCCTGGCCTCCAGGGTGGTACTCAGTCCCCTGTTCCCCAGGCCTCTAGGATGGTACTCAGTCCCCTGTTCCCCAGGCCTCTAGGATGGTACTCAGTCCCCTGTTCCCCTGGCCTCTAGGATGGTACTCAGTCCCCTGTTCCCTTTGCCTCTAGGGTGGTACTCAGTCCCCTGTTCCCCTGGCCTCTAGGGTGGTACTCAGTCCCCTGTTCCCCTGGCCTCTAGGGTGGTACTCAGTCCCCTGTTCCCCTGGCCTCTAGGGTGGTACTCAGGTCCTGTTCCCCTGGCCTCTAGGGTTGTACTCAGTCCCCTGTTCCCTTTGCCTCCAGGGTTGTACTCAGTCCCCTGTTCCCTTTGCCTCTAGGGTGGTACTCAGTCCCCTGTTCCCCTGGCCTCTAGGGTTGTACTCAGTCCCCTGTTCCCCTGGCCTCTAGGGTGGTACTCAGTCCCCTGTTCCCCTGGCCTCTAGGGTTGTACTCAGTCCCCTGTTCCCTTTGCCTCTAGGGTTGTCCTCAGTCCCCTGTGCCCCAGGCCTCTAGGGTGGTTCATGCCCCTATTCCCCTGGCCTCTAGGGTTGTACTCGGTCCCCTGTTCCCCTGGCCTCTAGGGTTGTACTCAGTCCCCTGTTCCCTTTGCCTCTAGGGTTATACTCAGTCCCCTGTTCCCCAGGCCTCTAGGGTGGTACTCAGTCCCCTGTTCCCCTGGCCTCTAGGGTTATACTCAGTCCCCTGTTCCCCAGGCCTCTAGGGTTGTACTCAGTCCCCTGTTCCCCTGGCCTCTAGGGTGGTACTCAGTCCCCTGTTCCCCTGGCCTCTAGGGTTGTACTCAGTCCCCTGTTCCCCTGGCCTCTAGGGTTGTACTCAGTCCCCTGTTCCCCTGGCCTCTAGGGTTGTACTCAGTCCCCTGTTCCCCTGGCCTCTAGGATGGTACTCAGTCCCCTGTTCCCCAGGCCTCTAGGGTGGTTCATGCCCCTGTTCCCCTGGCCTCTAGGGTTGTACACAGTCCCCTGTTCCCCTAGCCTCTAGGGTTGTACTCAGTCCCCTGTTCTCCTGGCTTCCATGGTGGTACTCAGGCACATGTGGGTCCTGGGCAAGACAATACACTGTGTACACAACACAATGAAATGCTTACTTGCTGGTTCACGACAAAAATAAGAATAGAACAAAAAAATGTCATAAAACAAATGAAAACAGAAGCTCAATGGAGTAAAATTATAATACAAATGTAGTACTCAACACATCTACAGTACAATATTTACACACTTTGTGTCTGTGTTCAGAACAGCTGAATTAACATACAGTAGAACATTTAAATGGTATTATTTTCAAATAAATATAAAAGTATTGTGGCCTGGGCTGATATAGTGATTAATGCTGATGCCGTTGACACACATTTCTACTGCATATGCTCTGGTTCTGATACACACTTCTACTGCATATGCTGTGGTTTTGATACACACTTCTACTGCATATGCTGTGGTTTTGATACACACTTCTACTGCATATGCTCTGGTTCTGATACACACTTCTACTGCATATGCTGTGGTTTTGATACACACTTCTACTGCATATGCTGTGGGTCTGACCCTGATACACACTTCTACTGCATATGCTGTGGGTCTGACCCTGATACACACTTCTACTCTCCTTTCCTGTCCTTCCACTGTATCTGTCTGTACCTGTCAAGTGTTTGAGAGTAATTCATGACGTGCTCATATTTAGTATAGAAAGACAGTTAGAAAATGGGAACAAGAAACAAATAGCGATGAACTGTTTTCTTTATCATTTTCCAGACTACAAAAGATGTGCAAGATTGCTAACACGGCTAGCGATGAGTCCACTTTGCTCACAATCGTAGACATTGCATGTGAGTATGAATTATTTTAAGGGGTTAAACTGTCAAAGGGGCACATATGCATAATCAAGCTTTATGTTAATTAGTACACTTGGCCTAACATTGTATGACTCCTTGCTCTAGAGGTAAAGCTACATAGAAATGATTTACAATATTTTATTTATATTGTGAATAATTAACTGTAAAGATTGACAAGTGGCAATCCTGTAACATTTCCCTAGTAACTACGTATTGAAGATACATATCTATTATTGATGGAGATTCACATGCTGTACAGCTCCACCAGATTATAGCTGTGTTTTCAACCCAGCCATCTTGATTATGTGTGATACCAATCACAGGAAGAGAGAATGATGTTGTTGGTGGGTCAACGCTATTCTAATTTGTGTCTGTGACATCTGTAAGTAATCTGAAAGGATTTGAAAATAACTCATGTTCACATAATCAGATCCATGTGTCCCCACAGTTTCTGTCCTACATGTTCTGAAATATAATGTTACTAGGCTCTTTTGTTTCGTTCCAACTCTATTCCATCAAAGACAAGATCCTAATGTAATATACAGCACCTTAACAAACGGTCATCAAAATACATTTACGCATGATTATTTACAGTCTAGCTCATTCTTTTGGAAATCTAAAAGATGAGAACAAGTATTTGACTAGCTGAAATCATTTTAAGTCGAATGTCATGAGAAAGTTACATGTCAGCGGTAAGTTAGGGCCTACATACAGTGCATTTGGAAAGTATTCAGACCCCTTGACTTTTTTCACATTTTGTTACGTTACAGCCTTATTCTAAAGTAGATTTTTTTTAATCATCATTAATCTACACATAATACCTCATAATGACAAAGCAAAAACAGTTTTTTAGAAATGTTTGCAAATGTATTAAAAATTAAAAACAAAAACCTTATTTACCTAAGTATTCAAACCCTTTGCTATAAGACTCGAAATTGAGCTCTGGTGCATCCTGTTTCCATTGATCATCCTTGAGATGTTTCTACACCTTGATTGGAGTCCACTTGTGGTAAATTAAATTGATGGGACATGATTTGGAAAGGCACAAACCTGTCTAGGTCCCACAGTTGACAGTGCGTGTCAGAGCAAAAACCAAGGTATGATGACGAAGGAATTGTCCGTAGAGCTCCGAGACCATAACATTTCTGCAGATTAAAAGGTCCCCCAAGAACACAGTGGCCTCCATCATTCTTAAATGGAAGAAGTTTGGAACCAACAACACTCTTCCTAGAGCTGGCCGCACGGTCAAACTGAGCAATTGGGGGAGAAGGGCCTTGGTCAGGGAGGTGACCAAGAACCCTATGGTCACTCTGACAGAGCTCCAGAGTTCCTCTGTGGAGATGGGAGAACCTTCTAGAAGGACAACCATCTCTGCAGCACTCCACCCACCAATCAGGCCTTTATGGTACAGTGGCTAGACGGAAGCCACTCCTCAGTAAAAGGCACATGACTGCCTGCTTAGAGTTTGCCAAAAGGCAAGTAAAGGACTATCAGATCATGTGAAACAAGATTCTCTGGTTTGATGAAACCAAGATTGAACTCTTTGGCCTGAATGCCAAGTGTCACGTCTGGAGGAAACCTGGCACCAACCCTACGGTGAGCATGGTGGTGGCAGCATCATGCTGTGGGGGTGTTTTTCACTGGAAGGGACTGGGAGACTAGTCAGGATCGAGGGAAAGATGAACGGAATAAATTACAAATAGATCCTTGATGAAAACTTGCTCCAGAGCACTCAAGACCTCAGACTGGGGTGAAGGTTCACCTTCCAACCGGACAACAACCCTAAGTACACACAGCCAAGACAACACAGGGGTGGCTTCGGCACAAGTCTCTGAATGTCCTTGAGTGTCCCAGCCAGAGCCCTGACTTGAGAGACCTGAGAAAAGCTGTGCAGCGACGCTCCCCACCCAACCTGACAGAGCTTGAGAGGATCTGCAGAGAAGAATGGGAGAAACTACACAAATACAGTTGTGCCAAGCTTATAGCGTCCTACCTAAGAAGACTCAAGGCTGTAGTCGCTGCCAAAGGTGCTTCAACAAAGTACTGAGTAAAGGGTCTGAATACTTATGTAAATGTGATATTTCAGTAGTTTTTTTTATACATTTGCAAAAATTTCTAAAAGAGGTTTTTTCTTTGTCATTATGGGGTATTGTGTGTAGATTGATGAAAAAAATGATTTAATCAATTTTAAAATAGGCGGTAACGTAGCAAAATGTGGAATGCACTGTACGGGCAATGAGCATTCTCCTGTATGTAGAAAGTAAAACCTTTAAATGTCAGCAAGCCTTGCACCAGCTTAAGAATGTGAGCAAAACGAAGACCGTTTGGAAGTGCAACCAAGTGTGTTAAGAAGTTGTGGGGTCACACGATGTTAGATGCTCACCGCTTGGTCAGACAATGAAACAGGAAGAACCTGATTGTCTTGATCCTGCTAATTTTGGATACCGTCATCAGTGTTAAGTTGATAACCCTTTGTTACACCTGTCTATTACCTCCACCTGATGAGGCTGACGACAGCAGAGATGATGATTTCTGGGCCTATTTGTGTTCAGGCTCACTTAGAACTAACTCCATGTCAGTTGATGGCATCTATGGGCCTTTAGATGGTCCAACATGAATGAAGCCTTAGCGAATAGCCTATTACAAGCACAACGTTAGTTGGAGTGTAATTGAAATTCATTTGATTGGAAAATTGAGGGGGCTGGCACATTGACAGTTTTTCAGTCTCTCCAGTCATTATTCTTTTTTACTCTGACAATGTGCTCTAGCCGGAACCATAAAGAGAGGTCTCGCTGCTGCCACTGGAGGGAAGGGACTAAAGAATGACCTAAAAGGGCCTATTAGCTGAATCATTGATTGATTCATTCGGCTCATTAGAAAATAACTCATGAAGTGCCCTTCCTTAGTCCCTAAGGAAATACGGAAGGGCAGCTCAAACCTAATTTTAGACAAGAGATTCTGTGGCCTATTTTTCAAACTAACAATGTAAGGAATTCAAAATGACATTTGAAAAATAAACCACTGTGTTTTTGACAATAACTTTATGTTAGTTTTTGAATTGTGTTTAATGTTTGAATTTTGCTGTGTGTTTCAGGCTCAACATTTTGAAAGAGGGATATATGTTTTGCCCAGGAAGTGCCTTCAATTCACAGCAGTCACATTAAGAACATATTATTGTAATTGTTTATAGTATTTTTATTTGTGTTGTTGATACTGTATGTATATGAAAATGCTGTCAGCCTTTATTGGTTTTATGAAATAGATTTTCTTTTTATCTTCATGTAAGATGTATTTTTAAGAAAACCATAATTTAATATTGAATACACCAATTTATTGAAATGATATGTATATAATTCATCACAATAATTCAGAAATATACAATTATTTTCTTAAAGTTCTCACCTAATGAAGATATTTTTTTCTCATCATGTCTGAATTAATCTCACTTAATATTATTTGCTTTGTCAATATTACATTCTGAGACGGTCCTACCATGGTCGTTGAGATATTTATTTCACTGTCCTTGTCTCCATTGTATTTAATTTGGCACTTGAATGATTCCAGTCAATGAAAACATGTTGAATGACGACGAATGTAATAATGCACTGCAGTACTTAACAATAAAAAATATTGAAGCACAGAATATTTGCAATTATTATAGAAGAGCGTGTTGAGGGAAACGTCTCTGAGCTTCTGGTGTTGGGACCGTCAATAGGGAAGCTAGGTATATAGGGAAGTAGGTATATATCCCAAATAGCACACTATTCCCAAAGTAGTGCACTACATAGGAAATAGGGTGCCATTTGGGACGTAAACTATAAGCCCATAGACGCACACAACTGTTGGGTAGACCACGAGATATTAGAAGTGCAATTATTTAACTCTGACAACTCAGATCATACGTTTTCTGTCTGCACCTCATAACCACTACAATTTTCAAAACAACACACGTTTTAGCAACAACAAAAAAATGCAAAATCCTCTCCTCAATGTGTTCATAAAGGCATAACTGAATTCCCCAATTGCATGTATCATGTACAGTGGGGAGAACAAGTATTTGATACACTGCCGATTTTGCAGGTTTTCCTACTTACAAAGCATGTAGAGGTCTGTAATTGTTATCATAGATACACTTCAACTGTTTTAGACGGAATCTAAAACAAAAATCCAGAAAACACATTGTATGATATTTAAGTAATTAATTAGCATTTTATTGCATGACATAAGTATTTGATACATCAGAAAAGCAGAACTTAATATTTGGTACAGAAACCTTTGTTTGCAATTACAGAGATCATACGTTTCCTGTAGTTCTTGATTAGGTTTGCACACACTGCAGCAGGGATTTTGGCCCACTCCTCCATACAGACCTTCTCCAGATCCTTCAGGTTTCAGGGCTGTCACTGGGCAATACGGACTTTCAGCTCCCTCCAAAGGTTTTCTATTGGGTTCAGGTCTGGAGACTGGTTAGGCCACTCCAGGACCGAGACACTCCTTAGTTGCCCTGGCTGTGTGTTTTGGGTCGTTGTCATGCTGGAAGACCCAGTCACAACCCATCTTCAATGCTCTTACTGAGGGAAGGAGGTTGTTGGCCAGGATCTCGCAATACATTGCCCCATCCATCCTCCCCTCAATACGGTGCAGTCGTCCTGTCCCCTTTGCAGAAAAGCATCCCCAAAGAATGATGTTTCCACCTCCATGCTTCACAGTTGGGATGGTGTTCTTGGAGTTGTACTCATCCTTCTTCTTCCTCCAAACACGGCGAGTGGAGTTTAGACCAAAAGGCTCTATTTTTGTCTCATCAGACCACATGACCTTCTCCCATTCCTCCTCTGGATCATCCAGATGGTCATTGGCAAACTTCAGACGGGCCTGGACATGCGCTGGCTTGAACAGGGGGACCTTGCGTGCGCTGCAGGATTTTAATCCATGACGGCGTAGTGTGTTACTAATGGTTTTCTTTGAGACTGTGGTCCCAGCTCTCTTCAGGTCATTGACCAGGTCCTGCCGTCTAGTTCTGGGCTGATTCCTTACCTTCCTCATGATCATTGATGCCCCACGAGGTGAGATCTTGCATGGAGCCCCAGACCGAGGGTGATTGACCGTCATCTTGAACTTCTTCCATTTTTTAATAATTGCGCCAACAGTTGTTGCCTTCTCACCAAGCTGCCTGCCTATTGTCCTGTAGCCCATTCCAACCCGTCTACAATTTTATCCCTGATGTCCTTACACAGCTCTCTGGTCTTGGCCATTGTGGAGAGGTTGGAGTCTGTTTGATTGAGTGTGTGGACAGGTGTCTTTTATACAGGTAACGAGTTCAAACAGGTGCAGTTAATACTAATAATAAGTGGAGAACAGGAGGGCTTAAAGAAAAATTAACATGTCTGTGAGAGCCGGAATTCTTACTGGTTGGTAGGTGATCAAATACTTATGTCATGCAATAAAATGCAAATTACTTAAAAGTCATACAATGTGATTTTTGGGATTTTTGTTTTAGATTTCGTCTCGCACAGTTGAAGTGTACCTATGATAAAAAATTACAGACTTCTACATGCTTTGTAAGTTTGTAAATCGGCAGTGTATCAAATACTTGTTCTCCCCACTGTACTTGGTTTCAAAATCGCTGTCAAACTTTTCTGTTAGTCCCTTGAGAACCCAAATTAATTGCAATCTTAGACTGTTGATCAACAAAAAGTGAAGCAATCAAACTCGATAAAGCCAAATGGACCGGAAAAGAGCCTCATTTCTCTATCCTGTTCTGTTTCATAGCCTGAAGCAAAACAATTGATTACATGAACAACAAGCGTTACATATTGTTAACATATTTTACTTTGAATTGGTGAAGTCCATAGTGCATCCACTGACGTTGTATGCACTAAGATGTATCCACTAAGATGTCTTAATAATTTTAGTGCATGACTGATTTGTTTTTTTGGTCTTTCGGCCAGGATGCAGCTGGCCTTTTCTTGAAGATGCCTTTCACTTTGAGCTGCAAGCATCTGGTATTAAACCTCCAGTGACACGGACATCTGGCAGTTACAATAACTTGACATTCACTGAACAAACTTTTACTTTTGGACTCAAATTTGTATATCGTTATGATGGCTCAGAAGTCCCTAAAGTCAGTTATCACAGAATGATGAAACACCCCTCCCTTCAGGTGCATTGTGAACAAATGATGAGTGCTGTTATAAGAAGCTCCCGCAGTTGCCTGCTCAGTGCTCAGACATTACAAGAACATTACAAAGAACATGAGTGTTTATTTTCTAGAGTTATCCAGGGTATGCAGCCTCTCTAGGTCCAATTGTCATTTAAGAATCTTGTACAAGAAGGGCAAGCAATAACAAATAAAAGGGATAGAGACTTTAGCAATTGAAGAAAAAACAAACTGAGGCTAAAAAGAAAATAGAATTGTAAAACAATTTGAATATAAATAAATCTGGAAATTTAAGGGACATTACACTCCAAAACTAATTTTACCTCATATTTCCAGTAATTTTATAAATATTTATAGCAAAAATGTTCTTACAAAAAAAACTGCACAAAAAACTGCTATATAAATTCCTATTGCTATCGTCTTGTACAGACATACGCCTGGGAAACAGTGGATAGTTCATTGATTTGATTTTGGAGAGTGATAAAAAACAGATACATTGATACATTGAACCCCTCACACATAAGGAAAGACTGGAATGACTGAATCTTAAACACTTACTAGGCCAAAGATTACAACACTACAGTTCTCACCCCAGCATGTCTCTATTGTCCGAAAGGCTATGAAGTATTTAAGATGATCATATAAATAGATATAAAGTTCTTCATGTAAGAGCTGTAGTGCCACCCACCGGTAAGTGGCGCAGAGCATGCTGGGCAATCTCAAGCTCAGACAAGGCTAGAGACAAGTCAATAGAAAGTCCCAGCTCCTGTGATTTCCTTCAGTTAGCTTTTGTTGTGTTAGCCAAGGCCAGTGGTGCATCCTTGCTGATATTTGCCATACCACTAAGTGCCTTAGCCCATCCATTCTACATACACTGTGCTGTGCTATTTCGTGCCCACACTGTGAATCGTTAGTGTCATTAAACCACCTCGACCTTACCAGCACACGGGAGAAAACACAAAGTTCAAATCTAGCCTAAAGAATACACAGTCCACCGAGACCTCAGTTACACTATAGACTGTTTAAAATTATCTGTAACATCAGCTGAAGAAATCCCATTTTAACCAAAACAAATCAGTAGGCTCTCCTATGTGCAATCTCCCCTTATTTCACCAGATATTAGATATCCAACCTCTCCATCAATGACAGATGTGAAAAGAAGCCGTTCTACCACTTCATCGTGGTTCCACAACAAAGAATGTGTTATACATCATCATGCGATATAGCTCATGTTTCATCACTGCGTTTACACCCCACTCAGTGGAACAGTGGCCTCCACTTCTACAACTTTGAAAGTGGAGTACAATGCAACACCTGCAACTTAGACCTTTAAGATGTTAACTTTTAATGAATGTGATACTTTTAGGACTACATTTCATCTGAACACAATTCTTATTGTTCTCCAGTGGCATGGTTAGTGAAATATATTATAAGTCCATATAAAAAGGAGGTAATTGTTACTGGTCCTTATGGCTTATAAACCTCCGTCATACCACTGCCTTTCACAAATCATGCCACCCATCACACCATCAATAGGCTTACAAACTCTTTGGAATGAAGGAGACAAAAACAAACTACGGAAATTATGCTTCCACACAATTTATCATCAATGATCTTTATATGTTTAGATCGTCAATGGCACTATCGATCATTAAGATCTTTACATGTCTCATCATCACTGTATCATCATCACCCAGGACATTAACACAGGAGCGGTCTGGTGTTTGTGCCAACACCATAAAAGGATTAGGGTGCTATAAATAAGGGGTTGGTCCTTACAGAGGTACACGGTGGTGGATCCCTTTCTCAGCAAGTGGGTGGGTAGGGACACCAGATCCTAATCCAAGGAGGATATCACTTATCTGGAGACAAACCGCTCAGATTAAGGGAAGAGACAGAAAATGCACTGGGGATGGAGTGTGGGAAGGCCCTAACACAATTATACGCAATTCTACTGAATCCCCCAGAGCTTTCTCTGAGACGCACCGAGATAAATAGAGGCAAAGCCAGGTCATTTCCCCTCTGTCTGAAGTGCCAGAAGCAACGGTCAGCTGAGAGACAGTGGCGGTGTTCCAAATGGCACCCTATTCCTCATGGGCCGTGGTCAAAACAAGTGCACTATATAGGGAATAGGGTGCAGTTTGGGATGCAGACACAGAGGGGAGAAAGCAGGGCCCAGTATGTTTATGACTTTGCCTTGGAGTCTTTCTGATTCTATTTGCGATGGCTTTCCATTCGTTTGGTCTGTATTGGGCCCTCACTAATGGTATTGTCAGTAATGCTATAAAGCTGTAGAATAGGTAAATAGCACCTGAGTCTCCGTGCAGGGACTAATAAAATCCTCTTCCTCTTGGTTACCATTTTCTGTATGAACACTATGGCAATGGTGATACGCAAAGAACAAACTACTACACCATCTTTTCTGTAAGAGATTATGTACGTATAACCCAAAACATAGCTCCATGTGACTTATGTTAAAAATTATTATTTATTGCGGCAAAAGTAAACACTTTAATCCAATTAAATAATACTTAAGGCTTTGTGTAAACAAACTACCTTTATTTATAGCTAACGCTATATTTATGAAGACGGCTGCACACATTTGTTTCTTATTTGAGATGCCCACACACGTTTCTATCATAGGGGACCCCTTGATTCCTTTTGTGTGGTCTTATGATTAATTCATGGCTCTCATATCTCATTTTGTAAATGCACACATCCCTACATGGTGATGACTAATGCATCAAGCATTATCAGCAGAACCTTCATCAAATGTAAAAGATATGTAAACTTTGGTTCCTCACAGCAGGTCTTTCTTTTTTTTCTAAAGGAGAGTTGAATACCACTCTACGTCTAGTATTGTTCTGCTTTTTAGGTACGAAACACTGGTCTCCGGTGGGGAAGCATATATACAAACCTGGTCGTGAGTTTGAACCACTTAACCACGGCTCTGCACACAGGAAGTAGGTCTTTCTATATACCAGCTGCATGTGAACAGAAAGGTAAAAGGCTTACATTGGTTGGCAGGTAGCCTAGCTGTTAGAAACGTTGGACTAGTAACTAGGTGAAAAATCTGCCGATGTGCCCTTGAACAAGGCACTTATCCCTAACAAGGCACTTATCCCTAACACGGGGGTGGTTTTAGGGGAAGTTGAATATGTAAAAAAAATAAAACATTTCCAATTCGTACCCACCCAATTATTATTTTAGAAAACTAAGATCAAATACTATAGACTTTAACTGACAAAGACATTCCTTCCTGTTCCACCCAATTCTATTGTCATGAGTGTTTTGGACCGGTTTTGACCCTTCCACTCAAAATGGCTACTCTGATAACACACTGGTCTGCTGGGTTCTTAATGGACAAGACCCCAGGGATGCTGCAGCGTTTTTCACAGTAAATGAAGGCGACGCCGCTCTCTGTCTCGGTGCCAGTTGCAGTGTCTTTGATTCCTGTTGCTTGAGGTGCTGGCAAAGGCCTCTATCTTGCCACCACCTCCCTGCCTTCATCACACCACAGCACTGTGTTCAGTGTGTTCTAATGTCTCGTCAATGATGCAGTGGGACATATGTCATTATTACAGAACAACATATTAACAAGGCATTTTTGAGCTGTAGCCATTTTGAGCCCTAAAAGAAGTGCAATGGATGATGACGATGATGTGACACAATAAAACGTATGTTATTTAAAGAGAAATGGATACATTTGAAGACAAATTACTATATACATTAACTGCTTAGCGATCAATAACTGCGTTACAACAAATAAAGGTAACACTCTAAGATTCTTCAACATAAAGCATTTATAATGGATTAGTAATAGTTTATTCATCGTTTATTCATCATTACTCCCACATTTGTAAACATTAATAGCCTAGATATTCAAACATTTAAACAACTTTAAAAGTATTTAATATTGATTCATACGATCATTCATAAGATCTTTAATGTAAGTCCTTATAAACCATTTACTGATCATGAGTTAAGTATTTGTGTGGCCTCATCTAAAGTGTGGGCTATTTATATCAATGTTTTGAGTGACTTGTAGTAATTTTCTCACAAAAAGATGGACATGCCATTGGTAGACATTCCAGCAGTACCTGATGCTCCTTAAGGTCTCAAAAACATGTCAATGGTTAAACAATAAGCACACACAGAGGATGTTAAAGAAATTATATTGAACATTTTATTCCTAAACAGTCGCACTGCTGTAGTGTGAGGTGTAACTTCAGACACACTCTATGCTGAGTAAAATAACTTATTTAGTCCAAAAATGCTAACATAAGTGTTTATTGTTGGTGACTTTTCTACCAAAACCAAAATGTGGATTGCAGTCACTCCTTAGAGCTGTCTAATATCGCTAACCGAGGACTAAAATCTTGCGTCATTTGGCAATTTCTAGGTCCATACATGTTAGAAATTCCGGTTTGCGAAGTCTCCATCCCCCTTCCCCTAATTTCACCACACCACGAAGCAGTCGAAGCACAATACCCCATAATGACAAAGCGAAAACAGGTTTTTATATTTTTGCAAACTTATTAAAAATAAAAAAACAGGTTTTTACATTTTTGCAAACTTATTAAAAATAAAAAACAGAAAAATCTTATTTACATAAGTATTCAGACCCTTTGCTATGAGACTCGAAATTGGGCTCAGATGCATCCTGTTTCCATTGATCATCCTTGAGATGTTTCTACAACTTGGTTGGAGTCCACCTGTGGTACATTCAATTGATTGGACATGATTTGGAAAGTCACACACCTGTAATGTCCCACAGTTGACAGTGCATGTCAAAAACCAAGCCACGAGGTCGATGGAATTGTCCGTAGAGCTCCAAGACAGGATTGTGTCGAGGCACCGATGTGAGAAAGGTACCAAAACATTTCTGCAGCTTTTATTGTTTATTTTACGTTTATTTATACAGGTTTTTCTCATTGAGATAAACTCTCTTTTTCAAGAGTGACCTGGTCCAACAGCAGCAGCAGGAACAAAGTTTCAGACAAAACAACTTACTAACACAACATTGAACAAAACTATAGACACACATACAGTATAACAATTACATATTACGTTAAAAAAACACAAATGTCATAACTAAAAAACAGCTGTCCTAAAGACAATTACACTCTTCTATGATATTTACAACGATCAAGTGTTTAAACTCCACCAACGTGACTAGATCATCACATTTTTAATTGTTCAAGAGAGAATTCCATGGAGGACCACGGAGCTGGGTAACTAAAACTATTTCGACCATGACCTGTTCTAATTCTTTGTACTGTTAAAAGCAAATGAGAATGGGACCGTGATTGATATTTATTTACTGACTTGATTAAAAAAGAACAGAGATAAAGTGGCATTTTACCCAGTATGGCCTTACAAATCAGTGTATACCCGTGTTTAAGCCTACAATATGCAAGGTCAATGACGACCAGCCTAAGGCGCTGTAGAGATCATAATGACGTTTTTAAATGGTAATGAACCTGAGGGCCGCATGATATACTGAATCAAGAGCTCTCAGGGTAGTGGTTGAGGCCTGCATATACTGTATATATACAGTTGAAGTTGGAAGTTTACATACACTTAGGTTGGAGTCATTAAAACATATTTTTCAACCACTCCACAAATGTCTTGTTAACAAACAATAGTTTTGGCAAGTTGGTTAGGCAGATTATTTCACTTATAATTCACTGTATCACAATTCCAGTGGGTCAGAAGTTTACATACACTAAGTTGACAGTGCCTTCAAACAGCTTGGAAAATTCCAGAAAATTATGTCATGGCTTTAGAAGTTCTGATAGGCTAATTGACATAATTTGAGTCAATTGGAGGTGTACCTGTGGATGTATTTCAAGGACTACCTTCAACTCAGCATCTCTTTGCTTGACATCATGGGAAAATCAAAAGAAATCAGCCCAGACCTCAGAAAAAAAATTGTAGACCTCCACAAGTCTGGTGCAATTTCCAAACGTTAACAAAATTAACGTACTTTGTTGCGAAAAGTGCAAATTAATCCCAGAACAACAGCAAAGGACCTTGTGAAGATGCTGGAGGAAACAGGTACAAAAGTATCTATATCCACAGTAAAACGAGTCCTATATCAACATAACCTGAAAGACCGCCCAGCAAGGAAGAAGCCACTGCTCCAAAACCGCCATTAAAAAAAGCCAGACTACGGTTTGCAACTGCACATGGGGACAAAGATCGTCATTTTAGGAGAAATGTCTCTGGTCTGAAGAAACAAAATAGAAATGTTTGGCCATAATGACCATCTTCATGTTTGGAGGAAAAAGGAGGAGGCTTGCAAGCCGAAGAAAACCATCCCAACCGTGAAGAACGGGGGTGGCAGCATTGTTGTGGGGTTGCTTGGCTGCAGGAGGGACTGGTGCACTTCACAAAATAGATGGCAACATGAGGAAGGAAAATTATGTGGATATATGGAAGCAACATCTCAAGACACCAGTTAGGAAGTTAATGCTTGGTCCCAAATGGGTCTTCCAAATGGACAATGACTCCAAGCATACTTCCAAAGTTGTGGCAAAATGGCTTAAGGACAACAAAGTCAAGGTATTGGAGTGGCCATCACAAACCCTGACCTCAGACTTACTGAAAATTTGTGGTCAGAACTGAAAGTGTGTTCGAGCAAGGAGGCATACAAATCCGACTCAGTTACACCAGCTCTATCAGGAGGAATGGGCCAAAATTCACCCAACTTATTGTGGGAAGCTTGTGGAAGGCTACCCGAAACGTTTGACCCAAGTTAAACAATTTAAAGGCAATGCTACCAAATACTAATTGAGTTTATGTAAACCTCTGACCCACGGGAATGTGAGGAAAGAAATAAAAGCTGAAATAAATCATTCTCTCTACTATTATTCTGACATTTCACATTCTTAAAATAAAGTGGGGATCCTAACTGACCTAAGACAGTGTAACGTTTTTCTTTAGGTGAAGGAGAGTCGGACCAAAACACAGCATGGTGATGATTCATGTTTGTTTAATAAAGTAAAAACTATACATGAATAAACTACAAAACAAGAAAATTGAAAACCTAAACAGTCCTATCTGGTGCAAACACAGAGACAGAAACAATCACCCCCGAAACACTCAAAGAATATGGCTGCCTAAATATGGTTCCCAATCAGAGACAACGATAAACACCTACCTCTGATTGAGAACCACTCCAGACAGCCATAGACTTTGCTAGAGAACCCCACTAAGCCACAATCCCAATACCTACGAAAACCCCAAGACAAAACACACCACATAAATAAACCCATGTCACACCCTGGCCTGACCAAAATAATAAAGAAAACACAAAATATTAAGACCAGGGCGTGACAGACAGGGAATTTTTACTAGCATTAAAAGTCAGGAATTGTGAAAAACTGAGTTTTAATGTATTTGGCTGTGGTGTATGTAAACTTCAGACTTCAACTGTATATATATATAACCTCCCTCAAATCTAAAACCTCCAGTAATGTACATCGTACCAGCTCCTTCCTGGCCACCAGAGAAAAACAAGCCTTATGGCGGCAATAAAAACTATTCTCAGTTTGAGCTTCCTTATCAAGTTCTCCACATGAACAGTGAAGCTCAGCTTGTCATCAACCCACAGTCCCAAATATTTGTACACTTTAACTTGATCTTTAGTATTTCCATCCAATGTAGCAATGGCATGATTAGTAACATGCCTGGCATTTGAAAATACCATGCATTTTGTTTTACCCAAATTCAGAAACAGCTTCAAATCATACAGATTCTGTAGTATGGTGTTAAATGCTCTTTGGGCATTTTCAAAAGCTAAAGATAAACTACTACCACTTGAATAAAGAACATCTTCATCTGAATAAAAATGAACATCCGCTGTTTCAATATGATCCCCAATGTTGTTGATATACACAATGAATAACAATGGGACCAAAATAGAACCTTGTGGAACACCTGAGCACAACTCTATTGATAGGTAATCTAATTTCACAGCATTTTAACCTTGCCTTTGACAAATCAATAAAGACAGACAACACAATGTAACTTCTTGTCAAGAGCACAGTGGATGTCATTAAAAACCTTCAACGTTGCTGAAACAGTGCTGTGGCCAGACCTAAAAACCTGATTGCATTCCATTTAATATGTTGTTTTCTTGGAGGTAGGCCTTCAGCTGCCTACTAACTAAGGACTCCAGTACCTTAGATAGTACAGACAGTGTTTATATGGGTGGATAGTTGTCAAGTAGCAAAGGATCTCCAACTTCCAGGAGAGGCTGTACAAAAGCAGATTTCCATAACTTGGGGATTTCCTTAACGTCAAGCGTGAGGTTAAAAATACATGATAAGGGGGAGCAATGATGTCAGCAGCTAGGTGTAGGAGGCGGGGGTCTAGTTCATCAGGCCCAGGGGATTTTTTCCAGCAATTTGTTTCAGGGATTTACACACTTCTGAAACAGATAAGGATGAGAAGGAGAACCTAGTGAAGGAGAGCACAGGGGTGTCAGGTAAATTCATAGGGGGCTCAATTAAACCTTTGACCTTTTCAAATAAACTGCCTGCATCTCGACAATGCTGATTTAAAGCTTTCAGAATACAGGTTCTCTCAGTTACAATCTGTGTGTCTACCAATTGCCATCCAATCATCCGCCGAACCAGACCCTCTTGCTTTAGCCCACATAGCATTTCGTTCCCCTATGATTTTAGTAAGTTAATCAGTAAATCAAGGATTCTCTCTGCCCTTAATCCTGGCTTTTTTTTTTTAAACGGGCATGCCTATTGCATACATCCTGGAATGTGTTGTGGAAGTAAGAAATGGCTAGTTCAATATCAGGGATTCATTAAATTATATTCCATGCAATGCCAGATAAATCATGTAAAAAAACCTTGAATATCAAACTACTTCCAGTTTCTTTTTGTAATGACACGTGGAGATCGCTTAGGAATTTTACCATCTCTCACAAAGACAATAGCACAGTGATCACTAATATAATTTGCAAAAATACCAGAAGCATTAAAACGATGAAGAGTATTGGTTAAGATCAGATCAATCAAAGAGGATTTCAGAGGATACTTCATATTCAACCTAATGACACTGTTGACAATCTGAGTGAGATTATAGGTATTGCATAGAATTTTGAGTTGATCAGAGCTAGATGTTAACCAATCCTGATTCAGATCACCCATCAAGACAAACTCAGAGTTGACATGCTGTGATAACAATTCAAAAATACAATCTAGAGAGCCAACAGCAGCAGATGGAGGTCTACAACTACAAGATACAACAATATTTAAAGAGGAGCTGAGGTTAATGTTCAAAGACAGATATTCAAAATGCTTATGTTTAGTAACAGAAGTCAGAACGACTGCCGAGAACTTATCTTTTACGTATACAGCAACACCACCACCCTTAGATTTACCATCTGCACTAAAAACATTATTACCATTTATGCCAATATTTTTGTCTGTAATAGATTTCTTGAGCTGACTACTTAATTTGGCAGGGGTAAACATGTAAGGACCTGAGTTAGATTGCACATTTCCAGACAGTAGACGGAGCAAGATAATGGCAGGTCTAGATCGGGGGTTACAACATTTGGATTTACAGACAGCACTTGAAGGACAATCCATAGTCACCAGAGTCTTTAACGTCACATATTACAGTAGATGTGTGAAGTCCAGATACATGGTTAAGTACCAAGAGAACAATCCTGACAAGTAAGAGCAAGAGTCCGATTTCTCCCATGTTGTTTGGGAGAAATGTGCATAGTTCTCACGTGCATTTACGGAGCAAGCGTGTGGTTTCTCCCAATATACAGAGCAAAACGGCTCTAAAAGTATTGCCAACATTGTAAAAGCCAAGGGTAGACAACAGCAAAATGAGCAACAACAGCATGTTTGTTTATTTCCCTATCAATTTCCATGAGAGAAAACACAGCACTAAGCACACAAAGTTAACAGAACAATCTAAGACATGTAGCAAACACAACGCTAAACCCTCATTAAATGAGCTACAACTTCAAATGAAAAACATTCCTAAATAATAATACAAAACACAGCAAGAATCACTAATCAAATAGTCCAACAGCAGATCAGTAAACAAGTCTGTGATGTGGGCGTATGATGTAGGCAAGCAAATCTCTGGGGAAGAGAGAGCGAGAGAGAGAGAGAGAGAGAGAGAGAGAGGCGGGGGCACCTATACCACACTGGGAGAGAGAGAGAGGTGGGGCACCTGTATCACACAGGGAGAGAGAGAGGGGTGGGTCACCTGTACCACACTGGGAGAGAGAGAGAGGAGAAGGCACCTGTACCACACTGGGAGAGAGAGAGAGGAGAAGGCACCTGTACCACACTGGTAGAGAGAGAGAGAGAGGCGAAGGCACCTGTACCACACTGGGAGAGAGAGAGAGGAGAAGGCACCTGTACCACACTGGGAGAGAGAGAGAGGCAAAGGCACCTGTACCACACTGGGAGAGACAGACCAGGGTAGGCGGGGTCAACTGTACCAGATTGGGAGAGACAGACCAGGGCAAGTGGGGAGCAGTGCAGCAAGTAAAAGGAGTAGTCTGAAGAGAGGCCCTCAACTAGGCAGACATCCAGGGCGACAATAGATGACAAAATAACCGGCCCATTGAAGGTCCCAAAGAACACATTGATCTCAATTATTCTTAAATGGTAGAAGTTTCGCACCACCAAGACTCTTCCTAGAGCTGGCCGCCCGGCCAAACTGAGCAATCTGGGGAGAAGTGCAGTGGGCAGGGAGGTGACCAAGAACCAGATAGTCACTCTCACAGAGCTCCAGAGTTCCTCTGTGGAGATGGGAGAACCTTCCAGAAGTACAACCATTTCTGCAGCACTTCACCAATCTGGCCTTTATGGTAGGCACCTAAAGGACTCTCAGACATTGAGAAACTTGTCTGATGTAACCAAGACTGAACTATTTGGCCTGAATGTCAAGAATCATGTCTGTAGGAAACCTGGCACCATCCTACGGTGAAGCATGGTGGTGGCATCATCATGCTATGGGGATGTCTTTTGAACACAAACAGGGCTCTAACTCCTCTAGCTCCGCAATGAGATGCTATTAGCCACCCTGCCAGCTTAGTGGAGTCTGCCACTGGCATAGTCAGTGTAGTCAGATGAGCTATCCCCATTGTCTGTGCCTCGATCTAGGTTGGGCAAAGCTAAACATGGCGGAGTTCGCCATAGCAATCTCACTAGAATTATGACCTCCTCCATTCCTGTCATTATTGAAAGAGATTGTGATATCTCACATCTCAAAATAAGGTACTTAATGTTAGATCCCTCACTTCCAAGGCAGTTATAGTCAATGAACTAATCACTGATCATAATCTTGATGTGATTGGCCTGACTGAAACATGGCTTAAACCTGATGAATTTACTGTGTTAAATGAAGCCTCTCCTCCTGGTTACACTAGTGACCATATCCCCCACGCATCCTGCAAAGGCATAAGTGTTGCTAACATTTACGATAGCAAATTTCAATTTACAAAAAAAAGACTGCGTTTTCGTCTTTTGAGCTTCTAGTCATGAAATCTATGCAGCCTACTCAATCACTTTTTATAGCTACTGTTTACAGGCCTCCTGGGCCATATATAGCATTCCTCACTGAGTTCCTATCCGACCTTGTAATCATTGCAGATAATATTAACATTTTTGGTGACTTTAATATTCACATGGAAAAGTCCACAGACCCACTCCAAAAGGCTTTTGGACCCATCATCAACTCAGGGGGTTTTGTCCAACATGTCAAAATAATTTGCTCAGACCCCAACCAAGGATCATCAAAAGCTGTGCTATAAATTCTTGGACAACCCAAAGATTCCTAGATGCCCTTCCAGACTCCCTCCACCTACCCAAGGACATCAGAGTACAAAAATAGGTTAACAACCTAACTGATGAACTAAATTTGACCTTGCGTAATACCCTAAATGCAGTCGCACTGCTAAAAACTAAAAACATTTGTCATAAGAAACTAGCTCCCTGGTATACAGAAAATACCCGAACTCTGAAGCAAGCTTCCAGAAAATTGGAACGGAAATGGTGCTACACTGAACTGGAAGTCTTCCGACTAGCATGGAAAGCAGTATCGAAGAGCCCTCAGCTGCTCGATCATCCTATTTTTCCATATAATAAAGTTCTCTCTATCCACCGGATGTGTACCAAACTCACTAAAAGTGTCAGTAATAAAGCCTCTCTTGAAAAAGCCTAACCTTGACCCAGAAAATATTTTTTAAACTATCGGCCTATATCGAAACTCCCATTCCTCTCGTAACAAAATTCAAAAGCTGTTGCGCAGCAACTCACTGCCTTCCTGAAGACAAACAATGTATACAAAACGCTTCTGGTTTTAGACCCCATCATAGCACTGAGACTACACTCGTGAAGGTGGTAAATAACCTTTTAATGGCGTCAGACCAAGGCTCTGCATCTGTCCTCATGCTCCTAGACCTTAGGACTGCTTTTGATACCATCGATCACCACATTATTTTGGAGAAATTGGAAACCCAAATTGGTCTACATGGACAAGTTCTGGCCTGGTTTAGATCTTATCTGTCGGAAAGATATCAGTTTGTCTCTGTGGATGGTTTGTCCTCTGACAAATCAACTGGAAATGTTGGTGTCCCTCAAGGTTCTGTTTTAGGACCACTATTGTTTTCACTATATATTTTACCTCTTGGGGATGTCATTCGGAAGCATAATGTTAACTTTCACTGCTATGCGGACGATGCACAGCTGTACATTTCGATGAAACATGGTAAAGCCCCAAAATTGCCCTCCCTGGAAGCCTGTGTTTCAGACATAAGGAAGTAGATGGTGGCAAATGTTTTCATTTTACTTAACCCTGATTTCAAGGTTTTACTGGTAACCTAAAAAGCATTACATGGGCTTGCTCCTACCTATCTTTCTGATTTGGTCCTTCCGTACATACCTATACGTACGCTACAGTTACAACACCTCCTGCTACAAAGCCTCCTTACTGTCCCTAGAATTTCTAAGCAAACAGCTGGAGGCAGGACTTTCTCCTATCGAGCTCCATTTTTATGGAATGGCCTGCCTACCCATGTGAGAAACGCAGACTCGGTCTCAAGCTTTAAGTCTTTATTGAAGACTCATCTCTTCAGTGGGTCATATGATTGAGTGTAGTCTGGCCCAGGGGTGTGAAGGTGAACGGAAAGGCACTGGAGCGACGAACCGCCCTTGCTGTCTCTGCCTGGCCGGTTCCCCTCTCTCCACTGGGATTCACTGCAACTAACCCTATTACGGGGGCTGAGTCACTGGCTTACTGGTGCTCTTCCATGCCGTCCCTAGGAGAGATGAGTCACTTGAGTGGGTTGAGTCACTGACGTGATCTTCCTGTCCGGGTTGGTGCCCCCCTCGGGTTCGTGCCGTGGGGAAGGTCTTCATGGGATATACTCAGCCTTGTCTCTGGGTAGTAGGTTGGTGTTTGAAGATATCCTTCTAGTAGTGTGGGGGCTGTGCCATGGCAAAGTGGGTGGGGTTATATTCTGCGTGTTTGGCCCTTTCCGGCGGTATCGTCGGACAGGTCCACAGTGTCCCCCAACCCCTCCTGTCTAAGCCTCCAGTATTAACAGTTTATGTGTCGGGGAGCTAGGGTCAGTCTGTTATATCTGGAGTATTTCTCATGTCTTATCCAATGTCCTGTGTGAATTTAAGTATGTTCCCTCTAATTCTCTCTCTCCTTTTTGCTCTTTCTTTTTCTCTCTCTCTTCTCCCGGAGGACCTGAGTCCTTGGACCATGCTTCAGGACTACCTGGCCGGATGACTCCTTGCTGTCCCCAGTCCACCTGGTCATGCTGCTGCTCCAGTTTCAACTGTTCTTCCTGCACATTCCTGCACATTCTGGCTATGGAACCCTGACCTGTTCACCGGACGTGCTACCTTGTCCTGGACCTGCTGTTTTCGACTCTCTCTCTACCGCACCTGCTGTCTCTAACTCTGAATGATCGGCTATGAAAAGCCAACTGACATTTACTCCTGAGGTGCTGACCTGTTGCACCTTCTACAACCACTGTAGTTAGTATTATCTGACCCTGCTGGTCATCTTTGAACGTTTGAACATCTTGGCCATGCTCTGTTATAATCTCCACCCGGCAAAGCCAGAAGAGGACTGGCCACCCCTCAGAGCCTGGCTCCTCTCTAGGTTTCTTCCTAGGGTCTGGCCTTTCTAAGAAGTTTTTCCTAGCCACCGTGCTTCTACATCTGCATTGCTTCCTGTTTGGGGTTTTAGGCTGGGTTTCTGTACAGCATGTTGTTATATCGGCTGATGTAAAAAGGGCTTTATAATACATTTGATTGATTGATTTCCATGGCTGGGACTGGGAGACTAGTCAGGATCGAGGAAAAGATGAAAGGAGCAAATACAGAGAGATCCTGGATGACAACCTTCTCCAGAGCACTCAGGACCTCAGACTGGGGTGAAGGTTCACCTTCCAACAAGACAACAACCCTAAGCACATCACCAAGGCAATGCAGGAGTGGCTACGGTTCAAGTCGATGAATGTCCTTGAGTGACCCAGCCAGAGCCCGGACTTGAACCCGATCGAACATCTCTGGAGAGACCTGAAAATAGCTGTGCAGCAACGCTCCCCATCCAATCTGAGAGAGCTTGAGAGGATGTGCTGAGAAGAATGGGAGAAACTCCTCAAATACAGGTGTGCCAAGCCGGTAGCGTCAAACCCAAGAATACTTGAGGCCGTAATCGCTGCCAAATGTGCTTCAACAAAGTACTGAGTAAAGGGTCTGAATACTTATGTAAATGTCATATTTCAGTTTTTTTTATTTGATACATTTGCAAAAAAAAATCTAAAAACCAGTTTTTGCTTTGTCATTATGGGGTAATGTGTGTAGATTGATGATGGGGGAAAAACAATGTAATCCATTTTAGAATAAGGCTGTAACGTAACTAAACGTGGAAAAAGTCAAAAGGACTGAAAACATTCCAAATGCACTCAATAATGAAAGAATACAAATCCTTAAACAATTCAAATCCACTAGAGAACAACTGTCCGGTCCGACCAGCTGTTGTGTGTAGTCTACATCTCCATGTTTTATGATCAAATAATATTTGCCAAGTTGACAACTATAGCAGAACATTCACATTACAGCTCTTCCTCAAGTCCTTTGTAACAGTTGTTTCACAACAGTTTTTGTGAACAAAATGTTCAATATATTTCCTTTAATAACATTCTGTGTTGTGTGCGTATTCTTTAACCATGCATATGTTATAGGGGCCATTTTGAGACCTTCAGGTTTATAAGATTAAATAAAATCAAATTTTATTTGTCACATTCTCCGAGTATGACAGGTGACCTTACTGTGAAATGCTTACTCACAAGTCCTTAACCAACAATTCAGTTTTAAGAAAATGCCTAAAAATGCAAATAGTCTGGGTAGCCATTTGATTAGCTGTCCAGGAGTCTTATGGCTTGGAGGTAGAAGCTGTTAAGAAGCCTCTTGGACCTCGACTTGGTGCTCTGGGACCGCTCGCCATGCGGTAGCAGAGAGAACAGTCTATGACTAGGGTGGCTGGAGTCGTCAACAATTGTTAGAGCCTTCCTATGACACCGCCTGGTATAGAGGTCCTGGATGGCAGGACGTTTGGCCCCGGTGATGTACTGCACCGTATGCACTACCTTCTGTAGTGCCTTGCGGTCGGAGGCCGAGCAGTTGCCATACCAGGCAGTGATGCAACCCGTCAGGATGCTCTCGATGCTGCAGCTGTAAAACCATTTGAGGATCTGAGGACCCATGCCAAATCTTTTCAGTCTCCTGAGAGGGAATAGGTTTTGTCCTGCCCTCTTCACAACTGTCTTGGTGTGCTTGGACCATGTAAGTTTGTTGGTGATGTGGACGCCAAGGAGCTTGAAGCTCTCAACCTGCTCCACTAAAATCCCTTCGATGAGAATGGGGGCGTGCTCGGTCCTCCTTTTCCTGTAGTCCACAATCATCTCCTTTGTCTTGATCACGTTGATCACTCCCTATAGGCTGTCTCATCGTTGAACCTATATTAGTAATGATTAATACATTATGAATAAACTATTTACTAATCCCATTATAAATGCTTTATTACGGCGAGTTATAATAAAGTGCTACCCAAATAAATGTTAATTTACTGTGTGAAAATGCATTTAAAGGGATTTGGGAAAAGCAACCATGTAGGCTAAGGTGAAAGTATTGTTTACAAAAATGCCCAAAATACCAAGTCATCACTCTCACATTGGCAATTCAATAACACTATGACTATGACCCTAAGTTAAGGATAAATCGAATCTAGCCAAAACAATGAAATAAAATGTTTGGCCTCGGCTAGAGGCTCATGCTCAAATAGTATGTAACGTTATCATGAGTGGGTGGAGATGTTTCTGCAATCACTCAAGCTTCAAATACATAGCAACAGATGGCCAGTGGTAAACTGATTGGGGAAGCTGCGATTTACTTCCATTCAATCAGATTGGAATAAAACCGGGCTCAACCTTTGTGCATTGTTCTTGCGAAATGGAGAAAGAAACACAACATTCATAAATATTGTTGTATTTGGTTGTGGTGCCACTATTTGCTCCTTATCTTGACAATAACTACATACAGTGCATTCGGAAAGTATTCAGACCCCTTTACTTTTTCTACATTTTGTTACATTAGAGTCTTATTCTAAAATTGATTATATAGTTTATTTCCCCTCATCAATCTACACACATGACAAATGACAAAGCAAAAACAGGATTTTTTTGCAAATTTATTTTAAAAATGTAACTGAAATATTACATTTACACAAGTATTCATATACTCAGTACTTGTTGAAGCACCTTTGGCAGCAATTACAGCCTTGAGTCTTCTTCTGCTACAAGCTTTAAGGGAGTTTGTCCCATTCTTCTCAGCAGATCCTCTCAAGCTCTGTTCATCATTTCCTCAACCCTGACTCCAAGTCACTGCTGCTGAAAAACTTCCCAACAGCATGATGCCACCATGCTTCACAATAGGGATGGTGCCAGGTTTCCTCCAGATGTGACAGTTGGCATTCAGGCCAAGGAGTTCAATCTTGGTTTCATCAGACCAGAGAATCTTGTTTTTCATGGTCTGAGTCTTTCAGTTGCCTTGTGGCCAACTCCAACCGGGCTGTCATGTGTCTTTTACTGAGGAGTGGCTTCGGTCTGACCACTCTACCAGAAAGGCCTGATTGGTGGAGTGTTCACAGAGGAACTCTGGAGCTCTGTCAAGAGTCACCATCAGGTTATTGGTCACCTCCCTGACCAAGGCCCTTCTCCCCTGATTGCTCAGTTTGGCTGGCTGGACAGCTCTAGGAAGAGTCTTGGTAGTTCCAAACTTTTTCCATTTGTATTGTGAGTAGATTGTTGCTCATCATTCTTTATTTAATCCATTTTAGAATAAGGTTGTAACGTAGCAAAATGTGTAAAAAAGGAAGGGGTCTGAATACTTTCCAAAGGCAGTGTCGATGCACTACAGGAGTTACACAATCTAAAAACTTGACATTTACTTCACGTAAAAAAACACTTGAATGAATATTCTGGTGGAAAAAATAAACTTCATAAAAACATTAATGTCTATACATCCCACGCGCACACACACACTCCAAAATTGCTCATCCTAATATTTCTTAATTCCATTCTTTTATTTTTAGATTTGTGTGTATTGTTGTATATTGTTAGATTATTACTGCATTGTTGGAGCTAGGAACACATTTTTCTATACTCGCAATAACATCTGCTAAATATGTGCATGCGACCAATACAATTTTATTCGATTTTGATTTGGCAAACATGAACATTTCATATATCTTCTCTTCTGTCAAGGAAACCAAGAGTGAGCAATGTTGACTACATTCAGGATCCATATACAACTCAACAGTGGCAGCAAGAGGACAATCAAGGCATTGCATGTGTCCAAGTGCAGTCATTCACAGAAGACAAAAAGGCAAGGTACAGGTGATCCACAACTTTTAAAATAATAAAACTAATTATTTGACAACTCTGACCATTCAAATAAAACATCTACAGTCAAAAATGTTTTACAGTCAAAAATACACACGTTCATTTCACAAATAACATCAAATGGTTAGATATGTAGTGTATACGGCATGTAATAGAATAATGTTTGAAATATATTAATACCTTATGGATATTGTCATACGTTAAAAGGTAGAGTGAGCTAAATGACATTGCCACAAGCAGCACAGATAATATTGTGAAGAGCGAGATGCAAGATGCTCTTAGCTGTTGCAGAAATAACCGCTGACTCTACCTTTAAGACTGATGGTCATGAAAGCTGCATGTCATAGGCTACAACAAATGCAAGGCGCTCCTCTTTATATTGGGCATGTCCATGTACAAAATGATGAGGTAAAGACTTGTTTTAAGACGTATGAATCAACATTTCCTGCACCACTTAAAAGAACATCTTCAGGCATTCAAAAACAATTAGGCTACCTGGGGGCAGCGACTAGCCTAGTGGTTAAGTGACAGTAACCGAAAAGTCGCTAGGTTCAAATCCCCGAGCGGACTAGGTGAAAAACCTGTCAATGTGCCCTTGAGCAAGGCACTTAACCCTACTTGATCCTGTAAGTCACTCTGGATAAGAGCATCTGCTAAATGATTAAAATGTAAATTACATGTACAAAGCGGCCTCCATGATCGTGTCAACACGTGGTTGTTGATGAAATACAATAATATTCATACAAATAATATATATACCACCATTGGTCTCCAACCCTGTTCCTGGAGAGCGACCCCATTTCGCTCTAACCCAATTCAGGTGTGCTAGATTAGGGTTGGAGAGAAAAATCGACAGGGTGGAAGCTCTCCAGGAACCGGGTTGGAACAAAAATCGACAGGATGGAAGCTCTCCAGGAACAGAGTTGGAGCAAAAATCGACAGGATGGAAGCTCTCCAGGAACAGGGTTGGAGAACCCTGTTTTATACAATACAAATACACTGACTGTCCAAAACAGTAAAAGTGCCAATATGTAACTTACATTAAAAGTGCCAAAATGTAACGTTTTGTGCGACCTGACCAAATTCACATAGAAATGTGGGTTATAAATCTATCATTCAACTTGACAACAAGTCTATGCTTCTATGCTTTCCATTCTTAACTTTTATTTTTGCATTGTTTACTTCTGGTTTTGTACACCAGCTTCAAAACACCTGAAAATAAAATATTTGGGGTTATGGAAAATATATTTCACAGTGGTTTAGACGGTACAATGATTCTCTACACTGTACCATCTTATTTTGTCTCATAGATTAAAAGTAGATTAACTATTAGAATTATCAAACAGGAAATGGCGGAGCGATTTTTGCATAGTGCAACTTTAACAATACCTTCCTAATATTGAATTGCTGAATTGTTGCATCTCGTTATGTTGTTGTCCTCCGGTGGCTAGCTAGCTAGTTAGGTAAATTGGTCCCTTTCCTAAATTAGCCATGGATGGAGATAGGGATTTGGATTTGTGGTTTTATTTAAAGATGCACTATGCAGAAATCGCTCTGCCATTTCCAGGTTGTTAAAAGTCTAATAGTTGACCTAATTTCAGTTTATGTGACAAAACAAGCAAGAATAGTGTAGAGGATCATTGTACTATCTAAACCGCAATGAAATATATTTTCCATAACCAAAAATATTTTCAGATATTTGAAGCTGGTGTACAAAACCGAAAGTAAGAGACACAAAAACCAAACTTAAGACCAGGAAGCATAAAAAATGTGCGCATAGAACAGATCTACCACTTCTTAAGACTTGATTTCAATGAGAATGACAGATCTATAACTCCCATTTCTATGTGAATTTGGTTGGGACGCCCAAAAAGTTACACAATGCAGCTTTAATTCTCCGTACGGGCCAATGATTATAATGGTGATAATGATCCAACCATTAATTCATACATTGTGCCCCTGGCCTGAGAGGATGGAAGTTCAATATGTAGCTAGACGTAGTAGACTAATGTTAACAAGCTGGCCTGGCGCATTGTTGCCCATGAAAGTAAGTTAAGCTAGCTAGCAAGCATTTTAGCCAGGTAGCCTAGGACAGCAAAAACTAAAAGTGTGTACTGAATGACAGAGTCATAGACCGTTTCATCGACATGAAAGGAGATGATGGCATTGGCGTTTCTCTACAAGTAGGGTGAGTCAGCATGTTAATTCTACTTGCACGAATGCGCGCACACACAGAGAGACAAAGCAGAACCATGGACAGCCACATCACATTTAGCTTACGTTGATTGGACCAAATCGTTTTTGGTATCTTTTAGTTGTCACTGTATTAGACCAAGCATAGGGGATTTGACTTGATGATGTTGAAATGTTGAAGTAGAAATGGTGCATGGAATAGTGGAGGCAGCTTCTTATGTTAACTCTCTGTGGTTCTAAATCAATAGTTGTTTAGTAAAAAGCCAGAAACATTAACTTGCTTGATTATGCTGTAGGTCATATAACTGTTTGCTACAAGCAATATGATTTGTGGACTTCACCAGACAGAGGTTTCTCTCCGGTTTTGTGACTAAACAAAGGTGTGGTTGAATTTATTCTGCCACTATGTCTTCTTACTGTCTCGTCCTTAGGCCTATATATCACAGTGGCAAGGCATATGAACTAACAGGTTCTAGAGCAAACAACGCAATTATCACAACACACACAGTAAGTTGTAATATGGCTTTTGGGGGGGGGGGCTTGGCTTCCCCAGTGATTTTACCCATGCACAGCTACTGTAAGTAAATCTATTTAATCTGTAATGCATGCATGGCTATAAGTCGCTTTGGATAAACGTGTTTGCTAAATTGCACATTTTGCAATAAGAAAGCAGTATATTTTGTGTCTTCAGCCATGGGGTAGGCCCAGTCTCTTCTACAGTCCTCACCTTCTATCCACTAGCCAGTCAAAGTATGGGCTCGGTGTCATTCCAATTGAAAATGGCATCTTTCCATCTAGGAAAACAAAACACAATAAACAGTCAAAGAGTGGACTATGGTAAATGCATGCAAATGTTGATATAATTTTAAGTTGCTCTGGATAAGACTGCTAAATAACTAAAATGTATATACGGTACCATAAAAACATTGTACTACAAATGTTGTTCAAAGTATCACTTGCAATATAAATAGGCAGCATTATACACTGAGTGCACAAAACATTATGAACACCTGCTCTTTCCATGACATGAATCCAGGTGAAAGCTATCATCCATTACTGATGTCACTTGTCAAATCCACTTCAATCCGTGTAGATGAAGGGGAGGAGACTGGGTTAAAGAAGGATTTTTAAGCCTTGAGACAATTGAGACATGGATTGTGTATGTGGGCCATTCAGAAGGTGAATGGGCCGGACAAAAGACTTAAAGTGCCTTTGAACAGGGTATGGTAGTAGGTGTCAGGCGCACCGGTATGTGTCAAGAACTGCAGCGCTGCTGGGTTTTTCACGCTCAACAGTTTCCCATGTGTATCAAGAACAGTCCACCACCCAAAGGACATCCAGCCAACGTGACAACTGTGGGAAGCATTGGAGTCAACATGGGGTGCAACTCAATATTAGGAAGGTGTTCCTAATGTTTGGTATACTCAGTATAGATCCTACAATGATAACACAGTTTTATTTGTCAGGGGCATTTCAAGATACCCAAGGACACTTTACATAAAAGTACATACAAATGTAATCCTAGTGCAATTACAATCAATCAAGTGAAGTGGTTCAAGCTAACATATGGAAAGGTTTTAAGATGGTCATATCATGGATTATTTAGCTATTTTGGACCCCTTTAGGTATATAAAAAAAAAGATAAATAAAAACATATTGAATTTGGTCTTTACTACTATAGCCCACAGAAACGCATTGACTAACACATTCATAAACGGCAAAAATGACAGTCCAAAAATAAGTGTCTGTCCTATATATAGGAGATATAAAAAATAAAAAAAACAGTGTGTGTATATATATATATATATATATATTATATATATATAATATATATATATATATATACACACACACACACATCTTTATTTTTTTCCCTGTTTTTTTTAATATATATATATAAACACATACACACATTTTTTACACATATTTAAACACTTTTTGGGGAGTAGGCACAAAACTAAGCTCCATACTTCCATTAATCTCTTTTATCCAGTACTTGTTACCTTCAGACAAGTCACTAGCATAAACTGATGGATTTTGATGGGAATGATTGTATTATGTTACTTATATTTAAGCACCGGTGCATCAATAGACTCTTGGGGGTTTTAATGCATGTTTGAACAAGAAAAATGAACTGGCTCACTTGGTCCGTATACAGTGTTCAAGAGGAGGAATGAGATCAGTGTCCACACCTTGGCAGCCAGCAGATATTCCTGAGGTACCTACAACTGGACATAAGTACAAGAATACAAACTCTTCATGAGGAACACTAACTTGATATTAACTTATGATTAGCGCTGTAAGTCATTAATTTTTGAAGTGAAATACAGTGCCTTGCGAAAGTATTCGGCCCCCTTGAACTTTGCGACCTTTTGCCACATTTCAGGCTTCAAACATAAAGATATAAAACTGTATTTTTTTGTGAAGAATCAACAACAAGTGGGACACAATCATGAAGTGGAACGACATTTATTGGATATTTCAAACTTTTTTAACAAATCAAAAACTGAAAAATTGGGCGTGCAAAATTATTCAGCCCCTTTACTTTCAGTGCAGCAAACTCTCTCCAGAAGTTCAGTGAGGATCTCTGAATGATCCAATGTTGACCTAAATGACCAATGATGATAAATACAATCCACCTGTGTGTAATCAAGTCTCCGTATAAATGCGCCTGCACTGTGATAGTCTCAGAGGTCCGTTAAATGCGCAGAGAGCATCATGAAGAACAAGGAACACACCAGGCAGGTCCGAGATACTGTTGTGAAGAAGTTTAAAGCCGGATTTGGATACAAAAAGATTTCCCAAGCTTTAAACATCCCAAGGAGCACTGTGCAAGCGATAATATTGAAATGGAAGGAGTATCAGACCACTGCAAATCTACCAAGACCTGGCCGTCCCTCTAAACTTTCAGCTCATACAAGGAGAAGACTGATCAGAGATGCAGCCAAGAGGCCCATGATCACTCTGGATGAACTGCAGAGATCTACAGCTGAGGTGGGAGACTCTGTCCATAGGACAACAATCAGTCGTATATTGCACAAATCTGGCCTTTATGGAAGAGTGGCAAGAAGAAAGCCATTTCTTAAAGATATCCATACAAAGTTTTGTTTAAAGTTTGCCACAAGCCACCTGGGAGACACACCAAACATGTGGAAGAAGGTGCTCTGGTCAGATGAAACCAAAATTTAACTTTTTGGCAACAATGCAAAACGTTATGTTTGGCGTAAAAGCAACACAGCTCATCACCCTGAACACACCATACCCACTGTCAAACATGGTGGTGGCAGCATCATGGTTTGGGCCTGCTTTTCTTCAGCAGGGACAGGGAAGATGGTTAAAATTGATGGGAAGATGGATGGAGCCAAATACAGGACCATTCTGGAAAAAAACCTGATGGAGTCTGCAAAAGACCTGAGACTGGGACGGAGATTTGTCTTCCAACAAGACAATGATCCAAAACATAAAGCAAAATCTACAATGGAATGGTTCAATAATAAACATATCCAGGTGTTAGAATGGCCAAGTCAAAGTCCAGACCTGAATCCAATCGAGAATCTGTGGAAAGAACTGAAAACTGCTGTTCACAAATGCTCTACATCCAACCTCACTGAGCTCAAGCTGTTTTGCAAGGAGGAATGGGAAAAAATTTCAGTCTCTCGATGTGCAAAACTGATAGAGACATACCCCAAACGACTTACAGCTGTAATCGCAGCAAAAGGTGGCGCTACAAAGTATTAACTTAAGGGGGCTGAATAATTTTGCACGCCCAATTTTTCAGTTTTTGATTTGTTAAAAAAGTTTGAAATATCCAATAAATGTCGTTGCACTTCATGATTGTGTCCCACTTGTTGATTCTTCACAAAAAATACAGTTTTATATCTTTATGTTTGAAGCCTGAAATGTGGCAAAAGGTCGCAAAGTTCAAGGGGGCCGAATACTTTCGCAAGGCACTGTACATACGATTTATACATGAGATGAATGAATAGAGCCTGATCATTTCACATCAATAACAGAGTTACCCAAATAGCTACAGTACATAGGAAAGGGATGTATCTGTGTCTAGTTCTCTAGCAGATCAAACCAACCCAGATCATCATCATCGGTGATCCATACGTACAGACAGTTAGGCAGATTTCCTCCTGCTGATTGGCTAGGCCGTCGTAGTAGTACAGGTCAAACTCCCCGATCACACACTGGTCACTCAGCAGCTCCTGCACACCAAAGAGCACGCTGAAATGGCTCTCGCTGCACACCACCCAGATAGGGAACTTGGGAGTCTTCAGGTTGGAGCCAACCTTCAAAATGTATCAAACCATACATGACCATTAGAAACAAAAGGTATCTGGAAATAGAGCGTCTTGGTTGAGTGTAGACATCGATTGAGTCAAAAAGAGTTGACTAAAATATGCATTGTTGGTTAGTGTTTCTCTGTGCTGCACATGTTACTAGCTAACTAGTTACTTCCGGTTCTAAAATAGTGCAGAAACATTGATTAAAAAGGCACAATCTGTAATATTTTTGGGCTATTTTAACAGATGTCTGCATCCCAAAAATAACCCTCCCTATTCCCTTTATAGTGCTCTACCTTTAACCATGATCCATAGGGTTACAATCAAAAGTAGTGCACTATATAGGGAATAGGGTTCCATTTGGGACACATGTGATGTGTCATGTAACCATGTGTTTTTACCTTGCATATATTATAATGTTCAAATAAGGACAGCAGTCCAATGTCACTGCGATCTCTTATTCCCTTGAGAAGGGTCAGGTTTCCATTGCCTGAATCCAGCTCCATATTGTTGTTGAAGACATTGGACACAGCCTGTCCACACAGCAATAAATTGACAAGCTCCTAAGGAATAATAATAAACCAAAATAAATGTCAGGGTGGATTATGTTTAAATTCATACAGTAAACATACAGTATAACGTAATACACTATATACCCAGCAGTATGTGAACACCCCTTCAAATTAGTGGATTCGGCTAGTTCAGCCACACGCATTACTGACAGGTGTATAAAATACAATACATTACACAGCCATGCAATCTCCATATGCAAACAGTGGCAGTATAATGGCCTTACTAAAGAGCTCAGTGATTTTCAACATGGCACCGTCATAGGATGCTACCTTTCCAACAAGTCAGTTCGTAAAATTAGAGCTGCCCCGGTCAACTGTAAGTGCTGTTATTGTAAAATGTGAATGTCTTGGAACAACAACAGGCTCAACCGAAAAGTGGTAGTCCACACAAGCTCACAGAACGGGACCGCTGAGTGCTGAAGCTCGTAAAAATTGTCTGTCCTTGGATGCAACACTCACTACCGAGTTCCAAACTGCCTCTGGTAGCAAAATCAGCACAATAACTGCTCGTCAGGAGCTTCATGAATTGGGTTTCCATAACCGAGCAGCCGCACACAAGCCTAAGATCACCATACGCAATGGAAAGAGTTGCCTGGAATTGCGTAAAGTTTGCCGCCATTGGACTCTGAAGCAGTGGAAAAGCGTTCTCTGGAGTGATGAATCACGATTTGGCGGATGCCAGGAGAATGCTACGTGCCTGAATGCAAGGTGCCAACTGTAAAGTTTGGTGGAAGATAAATAATGGTCTGGGGCTGTTTTTCATGGTTCGGGCTACGCCCCTTGGTTCCAGTGAAGGGAAATCTTATTTCTACAGCATACATTCTAGACGATTCTGTGCTTCCAACTTTGTGGCAACAGTTTGGGGAAGGCCCTTTCCTGTTTCAGCATGAGAACCACCGTGTACAAAGCGAGATCCATACAGAAATGGTTTGTTGAGATTGGTCTGGAAAAACGTGACTGGCCTACACAGATCCCTGACCTCAGCCCCAATCGAACACCTTTGGGATGAATTGGAATGCCGACTGCAAGACATGCCTAATCGCCCAACATCAGTGTCAGACCTCATTAATGCTCGTGGCTGAATGGAAGCAAGTCTCCGCAGCAATGTTCCAACATCTAGTGGAAAGCCTTCCCAGAAGAGTGGAGGCTGTTACAGCAGCAAAGGAGGGACCAACTCCATATTAATGCCCAGGATTTTGGAATGACATGTTGGACGATTAGGTGTCCACATACTTTTGGTCATTTAGTTTACAGTGCATTCGGAAAGCCTTCAGACATTTTCTTAGGTTACAGCCTTATTCTAAAATGTATTAAATTAAACATTTTCCTCGTCAATCTACACACAATACCCCATAATGACAAAGAGAAAACAGGTTTTAGAAATGTTTGTTCATTTATAAAAAATAAAAAACAGAAATACCTAATTTACACAAGTATTTAGACCCTTTTGCTATGAGATTCGAAATTGAGCTCAGGTGCATCCTGTTTCCATGTCACAGCAAAGACCAAGCCATGAGGTCGAAGGAATTGTCTAGAGAGCTCCGAGACAGGTTTGCTTTGAGGCACAGATCTGGGGAAGGTTACTAAAACATTTCTGAAGCATTGAAGGTCCCCAAGAACACAGTCCGCACCATCATTCTTAAATGGAAGAAGTTTGAAACCACCAAGACTCTTCCTAGAGCTCGCCTCCTGGCCAAAGTGAGCAATCCGGGGAGAAGGGCCTTGGTCAGGGAGGTGACCAAGAACCTGATGGCCACACTTACAGAGCTCCAGAGTTCCTCTGATGAGATGAGAGAACCTTCCAGAAGGATAACCATCTCTGCAGCACTCCACCAATCAGGCCTTTATGGTAGAGTGGCCAGATGGAAGCCACTCCTCAGTAAAAGGCACATGACAGCCCGCTTGGAGTCTGCCAAAAGGCAACGAAAAGACTCAGATCATGAGAAACAAGATTCTCTGGTCTGATGAAACCAAGATTGAACTCTTTGGCCTGAATGCCAAGTGTCACATCTGGAGGAAACCTGGCACATTCCCTAAGATGATTCATGTTGGTGGCTGTAATCGCTGCCAAAGGTGCTTTAACAAAGTACTGAGTAAAGGGTCTGAATACTTATGTAAATGTAATATATTTTTGTTATTTGTAATACACTTCTAAAAACCTGTTTATGCTTTGTCATTATGGGGTATTGTGTGTAGATTGATGAGGGGGAAAAAAACATTTAATCAATTTTAGAATAAGCCTGTAACGTAACAAAATGTAGAAAAAGTCAAGGGGTCTGAATACTTTCCGAATGCACTGTACATTATTTAGGGCTGGGGATTGTCAGTGGCCTCACCATACAATAATATCACAATATTTACAGTTGAAGTCGAAGTTTACATGCACATAGGTTGGAGTCATTAAAAGTTGTTTTTCAACCACTCCGCAAATTTCTTGTTAACAAACTATAGTTTTGGCAAGTCGGTTAGGACATCTACTTTGTGCATGTCAAGTCATTTTTCCAACAATTGTTTACAGACAGATTATTTCACTTAATTCACTGTTTCACAATAGAAGTTTACATACACTAAGTTGACTGTGCCTTTAAACAGCTTGTAAAAATCCAGAAAATTATGTAATGGATTTAGAAGCTTCTGATAGGCTAACTAACATAATTTGAGTCAACTGGAGGTGTACCTGTGGATGTATTTCAAGGCCTACCTTCAAACTCAGTGCCTCTTTGCTGAACATCATCGGAAAATCAAAAGAAATCAGCCAAGACCTCAGAAAAAAAATTGTGGACCTCCACAAGTCTGGTTCATCCTTGGGAGCAATTTCCAAATGCCTGAAGGTACCATGTTCATCTGTACAAACAATAGTGTGCAAGTATAAACACCATGGAACCACGCAGCCGTCATACCGCTCAGGAAGGAGACGCGTTCTGTCTCCTAGAGATAATGTACTTTGGTGCAATAAGTGCAAATCAATCCCAGCACAACAGCAAACAACCTTGTGAAGATGCTGGAAGTACAAACAGGTACAAAAGTAAAATGAGTCCTATATCGACATAACCTGAAAGGCTGCCCAGCAAGGAAGAAGCCAATGCTCCAAAACCGCCATAAAAAAGCCAGACTATGGTTTGCAACTGCACATGGGGACAAATGGGGACAAATATTGTACTTTTTGGAGAAATGTCCTCTGGTTTGATGAAACAAAAATAGAACTCTTTGGCCATAATGACCATCATTATGTTTATAGGAAAAAGGGGGAGGCTTGCAAGCTGAAGAACACCATCCCAACCGTGAAGCACAGGGGTGGCAGCATCATGTTGTAGGGGTGCTTTGCTGCCGGAGGGACTGGTGCACTTCACAAAATAGATGGCATCATGAGGTACATGAGGTAGGACAATTATGTGGATATATTGAAGCAACATCTCAAGACAATAGTCGGGAAGTTAAAGCTTGGTCGCAAATGGGTCTTCCAAATGGACAATGATCCCAAGCAACCTTCCAACTTTGGAAGTATGCTTGGGATCATTGTCCATTTGGAAGACCCAAATGGACAATGGCTTAAGGACAACAAAGTCAAGGTAATGGAGTGGCCATCACAAGCCCTGACCTCAATAGAACATTTGTGGGCAGAACTGAAAAAGCTTGTGCGAGCAATGAAGCCTACAAACCTGACTCGTTTACACCAGCTCTGTCAGGAGAAATGGGACAAAATTCACCCAACTTATTGTGGGAAGCTTGTGGAAGGCTACCCGAAACGTTTGACCAAAGTTAAACAATTTAAAGGCAATGCTACCAAACACTAATTGAGTGTATGTAAAAGTCTGTACCACTGGGAATGTGATGAAAGAAATAAAAGCTGAAATAAATAATTCTCTCTACTATTATTCTGACATTTCACATTCTTAAAATAAAGTGGTGATCCTAACTGACCTAAGACAGGGAATTTTTATATGGATTAAATGTTAGTAATTGTGAAAAACTGAGTTAAAATGTATTTGGCTAAGGTGTATGTAAACTTCCAAATTCAACTGTAGGTGCCAATACAATATGTACAAGAATGTATCACGATTCAATATGTATTGCGATTCGATGTTGCCATTTTAATGCGATTTGATGTTCCAAACATATTGCTCACTATATAAACGTCCACTCACTGACAACTGCTTTTATTTGCAGCAAACTTAACATGTGTAAATATTTGTCATTATACCCTGATGAAGAAACGTTGGATATTATATATTTGTATTTTATTTTCAGTTTTATACTCCGCTAGCCAGCACCTCGCCTAAATAGGTGTGCGTTTCTTTTTCTTCTAAATATTTGTATGAACATAACAAGATTCAACAACTGAGACATAAACTGAACAAGTTCCACAGACATTTGACTAACAGAAGTGGAATAATGTGAACAAAGGGGGGGTCAAAATCAAAAGTAACGAGCTGCATTAAGTTCTGCAGTGCATCTCCTCCTCATGGACTGCACCAGATTTGCTGTGAGATGTTACCCCACTCTTCCACCAAGGCACCTGCAAGTTCCCGGATATTTCTGGGGGCAATGTCCCTAGCCCTCACCCTCACCCTCCGATCCAACAGGTCCCAGATGTGCTCAATGGGATTGAGATCCAGGCTCTTCACTGGAAATCACGCACAGAACGAGCAGCATGGCTGGTGGCATTGTCATGCTGGAGGGTCATGTCAGGATGAGCCTGCCTGTCTTGCAGGAAATCACGCACAGAACGAGCAGTATGGCTGGTGGCATTGTCATGCTGGAGGGTCATGTCAGGATGAACAACATTAGGGAGGAGGAGGTCTTCCCTGTAACGCACAGCGTTGAGATTACCTGCAATGACAACAAGCTCAGTCCGATGATGTCCATGACGGACCCTCCACCTCGATCCCGCTCCAGAGTACAGGCCTCGGTGAAACGCTCATTCCTTCGACAATCAGCGATCCGTTCTGTCTCCCTGTAGCGTTGTCTTAGGCATCTCACAGTACGGACATTGCAATTTATTGCCCTGGCCACATCTGCAGTCCTCATGCCTCTTTGCAGCATGCATAAGGCACGTTCACACAGATGAGCAGGGACCCTGGGCATCTTTCTTTTGGGGGTTTTCAGAGTGAGTAGAAAGGCCTCTTTAGTGTCCTAAGTTTTCATAACTGTGACCTTAATTGCCTACCGTCTGTAAGCTGTTAGTGTCTTAACGACCATTCTACAGGTGCATGTTCATTAATTGTTTATGGTTCATTAAACAAGCATGGGAAACAGTGTTTAAACTGTGTTATTTGGATTTTTATGAATTATCTTTGAAAGACAGTGTCCTGAAAAAGGGACATTTCTTTTTTTGCTGAGTTTATATGTCTGCTGAGAGCCATGAGAAAACGCATTTGAGATAAAAGTGCTGATGTTGGCTCACCATTTAAAAAGAAGATGGAGAACATGGGAAATACCAGAGTTTTGGCGCAGGTACAGCCGACTACCGCTAGCTAACGTGAACTTTTTAAAATGTATTACCAGTATGGATATTAAATCAAGAAAAAAAATAGTATACATTTTTTTCTCCTTTACTAATATTATTCCCCATGAGCAAAACCACATTGTCCAAGATTAATCCAAAAGAGCTATTGATGAATTTGAAGAGTGTCTTTCAACAGAATTGGAGATTCTACTTGGCACAGTGCTATGTTTTTGGTGGCCTACCTAGTGCATCCCAATTTTATTTTATTTTTTAAACGTAACCTTTATTTAACTAGGCAAGTCAGTTAAGAACAAATTCTTATTTACATTGACAGCCTACACTGGCATAACCCGGACGACGCTGGGCCAATTGTGCACCACCCTATGGGATTCCCAATCACGGCCGGTTGTGATACAGCCTGGATTTGAACCAGGGTGTCCGTAGTGACGCCTCTAGCACTGAGATGCAGTGCCTTAGACCGCTGTGCCACTCAGGAGCCCAAATATTACCCTATTCCCTACATAGTGCACTATACAGGAGATAAGGTGCCATTTGACACATACCTGTGTGCAGTAGCCATGGGCTCCGATGAGTGTGGTGTTGGGGACATCCATATCCTCTCTAACCCTGAGGAAAAGGGGGAACAGAATCACAACAGCTACTTTATATGGCATGCATACATTTTCTGTCTGTTCATATGTGTTGAATGTACACTACCATCGTACCGGTCAATAGATCTGGAGAGAATAGCAGAGATGGTGAGCAATATACACCCTAAGGCTCCCGACTCAAACTACAAAGAAAGAAATCACCAGTTTAGTCAAGTGTGAGAAAAATAATCGAACAGAAATATCTAACCGAAACCCTCAAAGTAGACAAGAGTGCATGCTTTGGCATTTGACATGGACACATAAGGATATTGACCACATAATACATATAGAGTAATCTCACCTGTTGAATATGCTGTTCCACAAGCAACTGAAGGTCCTTTAGATTGTCAACATCAATACATGTAATCTACAACAAAAGAGTTTTAGGAAAGACATTTGTACAAATTGCATCAAAGATATCATGAACCTCATCTTCAAACCTAGTTCATAACTGATGGTCACATTATATAGATATCTGGGAACAATAATAATGTAATTGGATTAGAGTAAATGTTTTAAAATGTTATAATTTCTCCTAGAAAAACACACTGTCTACATACTGTACAGTAGATGGCTGAAGCTAAGCAGGGTTGGTCCTGGTCGGTCCCTGGATGGGAGACCAGATGCTGTCTGACACCCCCCCCTGACATCCCCCTTGACCTGTGTAGGGTGCCGTCTTTCGGATGGGACGTTAAACTGGTGTCCTGACTTTCTGTGGTCACTAAAGATCCCATTGCTGAGTAGGGGTTTTAATCCTGGTGTCCTGGCTAAATTCCCAATCTGGCCCTCATACCATGATGGCCACCTAATCATCCCCAGATTCCAATTGGCTCATTCATCCCCCCTCCTCTCCCCTGTAACTATTCCCCAGGTCATTGCTAAAATAAGGGCAAAAAATAGATGACGAGGGTAGAGACTATCCCTAACATTACTGTACCTTTTCTAGTACTCCTTCAGATCTATGGTGTCCTATAGGGGTGAAATGATTTCTTCTTGATGTTCTGCAAGACAACATTTGTAACAGAAAGGTTTATAATAGGATAACCTTGGCTTACATCTTTTAAAACAAGGGTAGTATTCATTTGTGCACACCGTACCAAAACATTTTGCAACGGAAAACAAGGGTTTCTTATTGGACAAGTTTGGGTAGTCCCTCCTTGTTTCAGTCCGTTTTCTGCCTAGTGAATATGACCCTGTATTTTCATGTTGACATTCTCTACAAAGTGGTTCCCAACAAGGAACAGAGAGAGTTTATAACTTACATGGCGATGGTGGCTTTTTTCCCCTCCCCAGCCCTCCACAGGATCTCAGCAGTGGCTAAAGTGAGGCACTTTGTTCTCACAGCACCAGAGGGTCTTAATTTCCTGGTGACAAAATGCCATGTGAAGTCAATGGAAGTCATCTGAAGTCAAGACGGAATTAAACACTGGAACTTACAGAACGTTCCATTACTTAATACTCACTTATGTAAATCAAGAAAGCACTCATTGATGTGAATTAATGGTTTGTGAAGAACATTTAATTTCTCATAATAAAGACTGCGTCACAAATGGCACCCTATTCCAAATTAGTGCACTAAATATGGAATAAGATGCAATTTGGGACACAGCCTAGTACATGTGGGCAATCTGACAGAGAAACATGAATGAATGCTCTGCTTACTGGTGCCCTGCGTCGCTGCCGGTCCCCTCAAATAGAAGTTTCTGCAGAATACAAGCCTGGACTGAAGCCAGAACTCCACAAGGACCACCCTGGGAAGTCAATACAGTGACATTGCTAAATTACATGACCATACACCTGAACATAACAACCAAGATAACCAATATTATCATGATTATAATGATTTGTTCCAAGGGATGGAGCTCTAGAGCCTAAATGCATCCCAAATTGGCACCCTATTCCCTACATAATTCACTACTTTTGACCAGGGCCCTATGGGCCATTTAGGACTCAGCTCCTGTGTGATTGATGTTTTAGTCTCTGCAGACTGGTACAACAACAGCATTTCAAAGGTGATCCAATCCTTCCTTCTTCTGAACAAGTCCATATCTCAGATCAGGTGTATTGGTCCTACCTTCTTCTGAACAAGCCCATATCTCAGATCAGGTGTATTGGCCCTACCTTCTTCTGAACAAGCCCATATCTCAGATCAGGTGTATTGGCCCTACCTTCTTCTGAACAAGCCCATATCTCAGATCAGGTGTATTGGTCCTACCTTCTTCTGAACAAGCCCATATCTCAGATCAGGTGTATTGGTCCTACCTTCTTCTGAACAAGCCCATATCTCAGATCAGGTGTATTGGCCCTACCTTCTTCTGAACAAGCCCATATCTCAGATCAGGTGTATTGGCCCTACCTTCTTCTGAACAAGCCCATATCTCAGATCAGGTGTATTGGTCCTACCTTCTTCTGAACAAGCCCATATCTCAAATCAGGTGTATTGGCCCTACCTTCTTCTGAACAAGCCCATATCTCAGATCAGGTGTATTGGCCCTACCTTCTTCTGAACAAGCCCATATCTCAGATCAGGTGCATCGGAGAAAGTGAAACTCTGACTCCTCCACTCGGCACTGAAACAACTGGTGCTGGAGCCAAGGATGAGCTCTTTCAGGGCCTGGTAAAAACACACAGACATCACAGGACATCACAGCATTTTAACTCAAACCAGGCAAAATATCTGAGCTTCAGTAATCATGGCGGAGTCACAAATGGCACCCTATTCCCTATATAGTGCACTACTTTTCATTCACGGAGTGCCCCATTTCAACTCAATCCAAGGAGGGCCGACACTAGAGTTTGACACATCTAAAAACGTACAATGGCAGTATGCTGATCCATGGGTTGACTATCAGAATTGGTTGGAGGCAAACTGGAGGAGTGGCAGGACACTCTGGAGAGCTCACGCAACTCCTCATCATCATCAATGTCATCTGCAACAAAGTACATGGTCCATGTCATCCAATACTGCAAAAGAGGTGTCATAATGATAACAATTATAGACATTGAGTGAATGTTGCATTCAGCTTGATAAAATGTAATAATTACCCAAAATCATCTCCGACATGTGCAGATCAACATTTTGATTGGTCATTAATTTTGTTCTAAAAAAAATATACATCAATAAAATAAATATATATTAAATAAATTAAATAAATAAATAGGTTACAGTAAGAAATCAGAAATTCCCTAGTCAGTAAAATGGTTGAAGGAAACTCAACTCTACTTACCTGCTGGTCTTGTGCTTGTCTTTTCCTACTCTCTCAAACCCATAGCCATCTTCATCAAATCCTTTTCCCAGTGTGCTGCGCCGCGGCTGTTGGCTTTCTCTCATGGGGTCAGCAGTGGAGAGCTCTGTCAACCCTTTAACCATTCTCTGTGACTGGACAGTAGTCAACAGAGGCCCATCGCTGATGTTTTTGTGGTTTTCATTATTTGCCAGGAGAAGATTAGGGCCTCCCAACCGTCGAGTCTGACGTTTTCTATTCGATTCCTTAGAGAGAACACAATTCACATCACCAAATAAGGGAACAAAGCGAGCTGTTCATTTGTATGTACCACAAGAGTCAGCTTAGTGAAGATCTTGTATCCATGACTATGAATATAACATCTCTCATAACAATACAGGGTCGTATTCATTCCGCACCAAACAGGGATCTGAGCTTGTCCAAAAAAATAAAAATACATTGAGAAGTGTTTTACTACAGTGTGTACGAATGAATACGACACCAGTTTCATTGAGTCAAACTGTACCTGGGGGGAACTAGCTATGGGACCTGCCATCATGCCTCGTCTGAGGCGACTTGTTTTGTTCTTATGAGTACTCTCTGTGGTGACGACCGTGTTTTTGTCTGAAAAGGACTCCCGTTTAGCGGCGCTGTCATTGTCTAGGGAGGAGGGTACAGGCTGTCGGTCCTGCTGGCCCTCTGAGGAAAGGCTATGGCTCCAGAAACTTCTCTGGGGAGTATCTGACACTTCAAATGATGACAATGTACCATGAGGTGGACAGACAACCTCTGAAAGTGACCTGGAACAGAAATAATTCACAATACACATCAAAACAAGCCTTTTGAAAATAACCTGACATGAATCATATTTAGATGATTATGATGAAAGCCTTGACATGTCAGTTTTGTTGAAAATAAATCCAGTAGTGTTATCTTCTGCCCTGCTGTGGTCATACACTGTTGGTGTCAATATTGGAGAGTTTGTCACCAACTTCTGTGTAGTTGATACGGTCTGGATGACATCACTGTTGAAGCCTGGCCTGTCCTCTTTATGTCCTTCAATGTGATGTCTTACAATGATTTCCAACATTGATTTCAGGGGACAGTCTTGGGCCTATCACGAAAACATAACAAGCATCTGTGTGTTAATAAATGAAAGCTGGGGCACTTTACTTTCAATGCATTCAAACTCATCTGCCTCTTCTTTGATTAGGCTACCTTGTTCTTTTTATATAGACCTTCCAAATGAAGAATTTGTCGCAGATCGGATCTATTGTTGATGCTGGCATCTGTACGGGGATGCTCTTCATCCATGCAGGCAATCGTTCTCTTGAGTCCCTGTAGTGTGTGCAGGTAAACAAACATTGACTTAGCCTGTAACACAATCAGACTAGCTAGCGAAATGTAACGTTTGCTACCTGTAAGGTATAGCTAACGTAAAGTTAAAACATCCAAGATTCTATCAATACGCTGAACTGACTTCAAGTTGTTACTAATAATGCTACGTTAATGTCAAAGATCTGTGTTAATGTTCTCTGTCTGAAAGGACATCTTTACCATCACAGATTGAACGGTAGTGCGTTCTACTGTAGCTTTACGTTAGTAACGTTACTCAGCCAGTCTAGCCAGCTGAAAGATAGCGTTTTCATTTTATTCCAATTACAAATGTGAACAGCTCTCCACCTACCTTCCGACTGAGAAATTCTCGCACAAGCGATGCAGCAACTTCTTCTACTCGTACAACCATAACTTGTGGCATCAACGACAAATTCCCCCACAAAAAAAATGTTAGCTACCTAACCAGCTAGCGACAGGCTACATACAGCACAGTATAGAACAACGATAATAATTAACAGTATGGTCTGTTTCTATGGTTACAGTGCATGCGTGTTGCTGGACCAAGATAGGCTTCGTCATGCGTCATGCCTCCTGCTTCCGCTTCTTCTTCTTCTTCAATGTTTTATGGCAGACTATACCTATTGGTGTATTGCCGCCACCTACTGTAACGGGAAGCGGTTCATTCATCGACAGTATTCCTTGTAATGCCTCTGCAGAAGTCCCTGAGTCCCAAAAAACGCTCAGCCACACTCACAATGCCACCTATTTTCTAAAATGTCCTCTCTGTATGCACTGTGCAGTTGATAACCAAAGTAATACGTCCACCTTCGTGCAACATGTCAGGATCCCTCTGTTGACAAGGAACCATCTTGTGTCTTACTTCAACTTCACTCCTTTCTTACACTCTTCTCAACGCCTCCAGATAGGAGACATGCTGGACAGCCCTTATTCTTGCCACCTCCGTCTCCTTCACCTTAACAGGACACTTCAGAAATGAGGGTGCATGTTCACCACCACAATTGCAGGATTTAGGCTCAGCTGACATATAATACTTCTACTGTGTACACTTGACACATGATAATTTACATTTATCACACTGCATAGGTTTGGGCATGAAGGCTCTCACAGGGAATCTCATATAACCCAAATACATGTGAGATGGGAGAGATGCTTCATCAAAAAACAATAGAATGGATGGAGTGGCTTCAGCACTCAATTTACCATGCAGGTCAGTCATTGTGCACCAACCGCTTGATCCAATTCTTCAGGTACAGTACTAGTCAAAAGTTGTCACACCTACTCATTCCATTTTTTTCCCATTTAAAAAAAAACAATTTTCTAAATTGTTGAATAACAATGAAGACATCAAAACTATTCAACACATATGGAATTATGTAGTAACCAAACAAAAGTGTTAAAATATATTTTATATTTGAGATTCTTCAAAGTAGCCACCCTTTGCCTTGATGACAGCTTTGCACACTCTTGGCATTCTCTCAACCAACTTCATAAGGTAACCTGGAATGCATTTCAATTAACAGGTGTGCCTTGTTAAACGTGAATTTGTGGAATTTCTTTCCTTCTTAATGAGACAATCATTTGTTTTGTGACAAGGTAGGGTTGGTATACAGAAGACAACACTATTTGGTAAAAGACCAAGTCCATATTATGGCAATAACAGCTCAAATAAACCAAGACAAATTAGTCCATCATTACTTTAAGACATGAAGGTCAGTGAATACAGAAATTAAGAACTTTGAAAGTATCTTCAAGTGCAGTCGCAAAATCAGATTGCAGCCCAAATAAATGCTTCACAGAGTTCAAGTAACAGACACATCTCAACAGCCAATGTTCAGAGGAGACTGCGTGAATCAGGCCTTTACGGTCAAATTGCTGCAAAGAAACCACTACTAATGGACACCAATAAGAAAAAGAGACTTGCTTGGGCCAAGAAACACGGCAATGGACATTAGACTGGTGGAAATCTGTCCTTTGGTCTGATGAGTCCAAATTGGAGATTTTTGGTTCCAACCGCCATGTCTTTGTGACTCAGGTAAATCTAACTTTAATTTTAAAACATTACAACATATTCACAGATTTCACAACACACTGTGTGCCATCAAGCCCCTAATCCATCTCTATTACTTCACACCGTTGTAACGGCTGTTGGAAGGAGAGGACCAAGGTGCTGCGTGGTACGTGTTCATGCTTTTTATTAGAACTGAACACTGAAATAACAAAAATAACACAGATAATTAACGAAAACCGAAACAGTCCTGTCAGGTGCAGAAAGACACAAAAACAGAAAACAACTACCCACAAAACACAGGTGAGAAAAGGCTACCTAAGTATGGTTCTCAATCAGAGACAACGATAGACAGCTGCCTCTGATTGAGAACCACACCCGGCCAAACACACAGAAATAGAAAACATAGAACACAAAACATAGAATGCCCACTCCAACTCACGCCCTGACAAAACCATAATAGAGACATAAAAAGGATCTCTAAGGTCAGGGCGTGACAACCGTGTAGCATGGAGGAGGAGGTGTGATGGTGTTGGGGTGCGTTGCTGGTGACACTGTCAATGATTTACTTAGAATTCAAGACATACTTAACCAGCATGGCTACCACAGCATTCTGCAGCGTTACACCATCCCATTTGGTTTGCGCTTAGTGGGACTATCATTTGTTTTTCAACAGGACAATGACCTAAAACACACCTCCAGGCTGTGTAAGGGCTATTTGACCAAGAGGGAGAGTGATGGTGCTGCATCAGGTGACTTGGCCTCTACAATCACCGGACCTCAACCCAATTGAGATGGTTTGGGATGAGTTTGACCTCAGAGTGAAGGAAAAGCATCCAACATGTGCTCAGCATTTGTGGGAACTCCTTCAAGACTGTTGGAAAAGCATTCCTCATGAAGCTAGTTGAGAGAATGCCAAGAGTGTGTAAAGCAGTCATCAAGGCAAAGAGGGGCTACTTTAAAGAATGTCAAATATGGAATATATTTCGATTTTTTTTAACACTTTTTTGGTTACTACATGATTCGATATGTTATTTCATAGTTTTGATGTCTTCTCTATTATTCTACAATGTAGAAAATAGTTTTAAAATAAATATTAAAATAATAAAAAACCCATGAATGAGTAGGTGTGTCCAAACTTTTGACTGGTACTGTATATCCTTTGAATTTACTTACTAGTGTCAACCCAGAGATAACACCCTTGATAGGCACCCTGCTTCGAAGATCCACACATGACACATTCCAATCCAACATCTTCTTGAGGCGCAAACCATACTCCTTCCGTTCCATAGAAGAAGAAAAAAGAAGAAAAAAAGCCTACTTTTTGTTATTCTCATCGATGCCACCTCATCCAACACATCCACAATTTTAATAGACACTTCAAATGGATCTCCCAGTTAAAAACATCGATCCAAAACCGTTATTGCAACAAAAAAAGACTCAGAACTAAGTTTGGATTTACTAGTTACCACTACCACAATACATCTCTTTTTTCATTTGCCATTGTAATCCAATTCTTCTCAATCTCCTTTCCACTCGACATGCCATATGATTGAAACAGAACATCCACTTCCGCCATTTTCCCCGTCAACGACAATCATGGCTACCTTCGGTTGCCTGCTTGCCGTCTCTGTTCAGCTATTACATTCCACCCCTTGCCACTCCAGTCATTTAAATCTTGGGCGTGGCAAGACGACTGTTTCCTAGACTATAGAGAGGCTGGCTCTGGCTTTGTACATGATAGCATGGTGAAATGCAGCAAAAACCCTGTATGTTCTGTGTCAAAAGCAGCTTGTTTATGATTTTTTTTACTACTGAAATAAAAGATCCCAGAAAAGTTTAAATTTGCACAAAAAGCTTATTTCTCTCAAATTTTGGGCACAAATTAGTTTACATCCCTGTTAGTGAGCATTTCTCCTTTGCCAAGATAATCCATGCACCTGACAGGTGTGGCATATCAATAAACTGATTAAACAGCATTATCATTACACAGGTGCACCTTGTGATGGGGACAATGAAAGGCCACTCTAAAATCTGCAGTTTTGCCACACAAAACAATGCCACAGATGTCTCAAATTTTGAAGGAGCATGCAATTGATATGCTGACCGCAGGAATGTCCAGCAGAGCTGTTGCCAGAGAATTGAATGTCTCTACCATAAGCCGCCACAACGTTATTTTAGAGAATTTGGCAGAACGCCCAATCGGACTCACAATCGCAGACCACATGTATGGCGTCATTTGGGCTAGCGGTTTGCTGATGTCAATGTTGTGAATAGAGTGCCCCATGGTTGCGGTGGGGTATGGTTGGATCTATTGCAAGCAATCGTGGTATGGGCAGGCATAAGCTATGGACAACAAACAATGCAATTTATCGATCGCAATTTGAATCGACAGAGATACCGTGACAAGATCCTGAGGTCCATTGTCGTGCCATTCATCCGCCGCCATCACCTTATGTTTTAGCATGATAATACATGGCCCCAAGTACTCCCGGTCATGTGAAATCCATAGATAAGGGCATATGAAATGTATGTAAATTGACTGATTTCCATATATGAACTGTAATTCAGTAAAATCTTTGAAATTGTTGCATGTGTACAGTCATCTGGGAGACAGGAGAGGAAGAGCTGGGTTCCTATGAGAGGTTCATAGCTCTGTTCAGGGTGGTCTTCAGAGAGGGGGGTGAGAGACTATTCCAACTCCAGCAGGGTGCCCAGACCCATTCGGAGTACGCCCTCATCTTCCGGACTTTGGCAGCCTCCAGCGGACGAAATAAGCTAGTGCTCCACACCCTATTCTGGAGAGGAAGGCTCGAGGAGGTCCAGATGGAGTTGGCGTGCAGGGACGACAACCTTTCCTTGGACGCGCTCGTCGAGATGGCCATCCATCTGGACAACCTTCTTCGGGAGCGCTGGCGCACCACTCGCCTTTCGCCCTCCTCCGTTGGGTGTCCTAAGGCAGAGCCTGAACCCATGGAGGTAGGGGACACACACCTCTCTGCGGCAGAGCAGTGTCGTCGGAGACAGCTGGGACTTTGTTCCTATTGCGGCCAGGAGGGGCACCAGCTTCAGCCGTGTCTGGTGCTTCCTAACCTGGGGTCCACAGGAGCAGAGGGGCGGCCCCGTGATCACCCGTCTCCCGGGGTAGGAGTGATTATTCCATCATCGCTTTCCGCCAAACCATTCCTGGTTTCCATTTCACTGGCTGGCCCTCACGGGTTGTCTCTACAGCCGCAACCAGTAAGAATTACGGCTCTCACAGACCTGTTAGTTTTTCTTTAAGAAGCCCTCCTGTTCTCCACTTATTATTAGTATTAACTGCACCTGTTTGAACTCGTTACCTGTATAAAAGACACCTGTCCACACACTCAATCAAACAGACTCCAACCTCTCCACAATGGCCAAGACCAGAGAGCTGTGTAAGGACATCAGGGTAAAATTGTAGACCTGCACAAGGCTGGGATGGGCTACAGGATAATAGGCAAGCAGCTTGGTGAGAAGGCAACAACTGTTGGCGCAATTATTAGAAAATGGAAGAAGTTCAAGATGACGGTCAATCACCCTCGGTCTGGGGCTCCATGCAAGATCTCACCTCGTGGGGCATCAATGATCATGAGGAAGGTGAGGGATCAGCCCAGAACTACATGGCAGGACCTGGTCAATGAACTGAAGAGAGCTGGGAGCACAGTCTCAAGGAAAACCATTAGTAACACACTACGCCGTCGTGGATTAAAATCCTGCAGCGCACGCAAGGTCCCCCTGCTCAAGCCAGCACATGTCCAGGCCCGTCTGAAGTTTGCCAATGACCATCTGGATGATCCAGAGGAGGATTGGGAGAAGTTGATGTGGTCTGATGAGACAAAAATAGAGCTTTTTGGTCTAAACTCCACTCGTCGTGTTTGGAGGAAGAAGAAGGATGAGTACAACCCCAAGAACACCATCCCAACCGTGAAGCATGGAGGTGGAAACATCATTCTTTGGGATGCTTTTCTGCAATGGGGACAGGACGACTGCACCGTATTGAGGGGAGAATGGATGGGGCCATGTATCACAAGATCTTGGCAAACAACCTCCTTCCCTCAGTAAGAGCATTGAAGATGGGTTGTGGCTGGGACTTCCAGCATGACAACGACCCGAAACACACAGCCAGGGCAACTAAGGAGTGGCTCCGTAAGAAGCATCTCAAGGTCCTGGAGTGGCCTAGCCAGTCTCCAGACCTGAACCCAATAGAAAATCTTTGGAGGGAGCTGAAAGTCCGTATCGCCCAGCGACATCCCCGAAACCTGAAGGATCTGGAGAAGGTCTGTATGGAGGAGTGGGCCAAAATCCCTGCTGCAGTGTGTGCAAACCTGGTCAAGAACTACAGGAAACGTATGATCTCTGTAATTGCAAACCAAGGTTTCTGTACCAAATATTAAGTTCTGCTTTTCTGATGTATCAAATACTTATGTCATGCAATAAAATGCAAATTATTTACTTAAAAATCATACAATGTGATTTTCTGCATTTTTGTTTTAGATTCCGTCTCTCACAGTTGAAGTGTACCTATGATAAAAATTACAGACCTCTACATGCTTTGTAAGTAGGAAAACCTGCAAAATCGGCAGTGTGTCAAATACTGGTTCTCCCCACTGTATTTTCAGGTCTGTACATTGTTAATATAAATGTAATTGAAACATTGTATTGTTTTCTGGTTTGCTTAATATATGGAATTTAAAAGTATTAATACTTTTGATACTTAATTATATTTAAAACCAAATACTTTTAGACTTTTACTCAATTAGTATTTTACTGGCTGACTTTCACTTTATTCTATTAATGTTTCTTTACTTTTACTCAAGTGTGACAACTGGGTACTTTTTCCACCACTGTGTGTGTCACAGATCAGGTTAGCAATCTGATTGCTTACAATGAAGGGGGAAATATGCACTATACAAACAAAACAAACAATGACAAAGTATAATACTACACAGAAGGTGTGGCCTAGTCACGTTCTACAGGTCTGTATATTGTCAATATAAATGTAATTGAAACATGGTATTGTTTTCTTTATGACCTATTTGTCAAAACTGTCTGCAGGAAATGTGTGGATCTTCTCTATATACCAACCCAACTACGACCTGACCCGTTCAGACGGCCAGTACTGCAACAAGACCCTGTACACGTTTGCCTTCTGGAACGCAGTGCTTGAAACCTTGGTGTTGGGAGCGATGCTAGTTACATAACTGCTGCAAAGGTCTGTTCTATGGCATTATGTTAAATGGACAACCACAGCCAGACAGAGACTTCCACAGGAACGTCTGAAGGAGGGATGGAACGTCTGAAGGAGGGATGGAACGTCTGAAGGAGGGATGGAACATCTGAAGGAGGGATGGAACGTCTGAAGGAGGGATGGAATGTCTGAAGGAGGGATGGAACGTCTGAAGGAGGGATGGAACATCTGAAGGAGGGATGGAACGTCTGAAGGAGGGATGGAACGTCTGAAGGAGGGATGGAACGCCTGAAGGAGGGATGGAACGTCTGAAGGAGGGATGGAACGTCTGAAGGAGGGATGGAACGTCTGAAGGAGGGATGGAACGTCTGAAGGAGGGATGGAACGTCTGAAGGAGGGATGGTACGTCTGAAGGAGGGATGGAATGTCTGAAGGAGGGATGGAACGTTTGAAGGAGGGATGGAACATCTGAAGGAGGGATGGAACGAGGGACGTCTATCGTGCTCTTGTATTCTTAGCTTCACCATCATTTTGTAAAAGCGGTACATTTTATTCATCTACGGTATGATTATGGTTTAAAAAAGCAGTTTTTGTGATACTTTTCTCTTAGCTATGTGTGTTTTGCATCCACACACAACACCCTGCAATAGGTACTGTTCATATAACACTGTTTTCCTGTTTTACGATTTTTTTGTGATAAAGAAAATAATGTAAAAGTTGTTGCTGATGAACATATAGGTTTTAATATACACTGAGTGTACAAAATGTTAGGAACACCTTCATTAGTTGCAATCCCTTTTGCCCTCAGAACAGCATCAATTCGTCGGGGCATGGTCTCTACAAGGTGTTGAAAGCATACCACAGGGATGCTGGCCCATGTTGACTCCAATGCTTCCCACAGTTGTGTTAAGTTGGCTGGATGTCCTTTGAGTGGTGGCCCATTCTTGATACACACAGGAAACTGTTGAGTGTCAAAAACCCAGCAGCTTTGCAGTTCTTGACGCAACCAAACAGGTTCGCCTGGCACCTACTATCATACCCCATTCAAAGGCACATAAATATTTTGTCTTGCCCTAACATTCCATTTTCAACCTGACTCCTCCCCTTCATCTACACTGATTTAAGTGGATTTAAATTGTGACCTCAATAATGGATCATTGCATTTACCTGGATTCACCTGGTCAAACTCATGAAAAGAGCAGGTGTTCCTAATGTTTTGTACACTCAGTGTATTTTGGCATTGGTTAAATTGTATTATATCAAGGAATATATACAGGTAACTGTAGATAATGGCATCACTTGAGTAAATGAGGGATACAAAGTATATTGAAAGCATGTGCTTCCACACAGGTGTGGTTCCTGACTTAATTAAGCAGCAATTAACAGCCCGTCATGCTTACGGTCATGTATAAAAATACTACCATGACTATGCCCTCAAAGGATGACAATGCCCATCCACAGGACATGAGTGGTCACTGAATGGCTTGATGAGCATGAAAACAATGTAAACCATACGCCATGGCTGTCTCAGTCACCAGACATCAACACATATGAACACTTATGGGAGATTCTGGAGCAGCGCCTGAGACAGCGTTTTCCATCACCATCAACAAAACACCAAATTATGGAATTTCTCATCCCTCGCATCCCTCCAACAGAGTTCTGAACACTGGAACTCTGTTGAAATCCATGCCAAGGTGCATGGACACTGTTCTGGGGCCTCGTGGTGGCCCAATGCCTTATTAAGACACTTTAAATGTGTGTTTCCTTTTTTTTTGCAGTTACCTGTATATTACATACACCTACCGTTGATCCATGTTAATTAAAATATACAGTATGTACCATGAAAAAGGTGCAGCTGAAAATAGAGTCTATTGTCAACTGTCTGTCGAACTGTCTTACATTGTAATAAAATACACCCCTACATTTAAGTTACAGTAGCTAATGTTTTATAAAGATGATAGAACAGTTACAAAGAGACTAGTATTTAGCACTTTTTATTAAAACTTTAAATAAACATATCACAAACATGTATACAGTACAAATACTGTATTTCAAGCCATACAACAGTGTCCAAGACAATTATATAATCAATTTCCTGTAGAGTTGTACTTTAACTCAATGTGAAAAATACTTTTGGGATATGAAAAATCTAAGTGTACATTACAACCAAACCTTTCAGATAATTATTAAAATATTAAAAATTAAAAGAAACAAAAAATCCTAATTAGATCATTATTTTATTAGTAACCAATTCTGCAAATTAACTGTGCAATGCATAATGCTGTGTCTATTTTACAGGTATTTCATTAGGCTTTAAATTGGGTTGCACCATATTCTCAAATGGAACTTTCTGAAATTTTACCTTTGAAGGGAGACTTTCCCTGATGCAAAGATGTTATGATTTATGACAGTGTTATTCAATTCCGGTCCTGGAATGCCAAAACATTTCAGTTTTTTGTTTCTACCTAGCAGTTAATTGCACTCACCTGGTGTCCCAAGTCTGAATTAGTCCCTGATTAGAAGGAGAGGATGAAAACCAGAAGCGTTTCAGCCCTCCAGGATCAGAGTTGAACAGCCTTGATATATGATGTTATGATCACAAAATCAATCTGAACATCATTTGTGACAGCAATCACTCAGGGGATCAATATGTGATTTGGCACAGATTTCATCCTAAACGTAATACTGAAAGGGAGTGCAGCTTTATTGATGAATTATGAGCAATACGTAAACAACACGATATTGCACTTTTCATGTTGTGTGTATCCCGAGACGGAATGGAGAGCATAATGCTGTTTCCTCCTCTTTTTGGCCCTACCACGAGGGATGACGTTTTACAAAAGGAGTGAGAGAGACAGGGAAAGTTCCAGAAAAAGTAGAGCATCAGTAGTCATCAGCTGTAAGAGAGAAACAGAAGATGGGATTACACACGGCTGAAACTGAACCAAGCCGATGAGGAAGAGGAGCATGTGATCCCTTCCAATCTTAGGAAGATCAGGAAGAGGAGCATGCAATCCCACCCAATCATAGGAAGATCAGAAAGAGGAGCATGCAATCCCATCCAATCTTAGGAAGATCAGGAGGAGGAGCATGCGATCCCATCCAATCATAGGAAGATCCGGAAGAGGAGCATGCGATCCCATCCAATCATAGAAAGATCAGAAAACCAAATCAGGAAGTGGCATCATGTAGACATGTAGTGACAGTCAGATGAAAGATTGCTTACTTTCTATCGTTAGGATACAGGTGCTGGCGGCGGTGCCTCTGCTGTTGACAGCCTTGCACATGTACTCTCCCTCGTCCTCTGGGAAGGTCTCTGGCAGGTAGAGGCAGAATGTCTCTCCTCTCTCTATGTACTGATAGTCTTCACAGTCCTGGAGCATCTCCCCCTCAAACCACCAGGTCACCTCCGGCTTGGGCTCCCCGGTGATCTTCACCGTGAACCGCACTGGCTCGGCATCCACCACCGATTGGTTCTTCAGGGGCTTCTTAAACCACGGAGCCCCCGACCTGGCGTGGTCCTCCTCATCCTCATAGGCTGCCGAGCTATTGATGATGCTTCCCTCTTCCTCCTCCTCATCGTCCCTTTTCTGACAAAGATATGACACATGATATCACATTTTTTATTTTTGGAAACCCTCCCTCCACTGAACTGACATGCGTTTTTAGAATGTCATGCGAGTCAGGGACGTTTTCAACTGTTTAACAACGAGAAACCCGATGATTGAACCCGATGAAAGAGGGATTTACTTTTTGGAGAGCGGCGTCAATCTCTTGCTGTTCGAACTGCATCCTCTGAAGCTTCTGTTCGTCCACCCTCTTCTTCTCCTCCTCCTCTCTGGCTCTGGCCATTTGTTCAAACCGTGCGCGCATGTCCACCTTTTGTTTGAACGGAGCCTCCTCAGCCCCTTTCTCTGTGTCCTTTTTGCCTTCATCATCATCCTGAAAAAACAGCATAACATGATACAGACCGACGCGTTTGGAGTTCCAATGCGATTCTGAAGGATCATGCTAAAATATATACCTCCTGGATCCTCTCTTCTTCCCTCTCTTTGATTTCCTCATCTACAGCCTTTCTCTTTGCTCTCACATCCTCAATCTTCTTCTGGACCTCCTCGTCTTTCAACTGCTTGATCTTCTCAAACTTGGACTTGAGGTTCTTGGCCTGGATGGAGCCGGTCCTCTTGAGTTTCTTCAGCTCCTCATACTCCTTACTTACTGTATCAGAGCTCTCATTCACCACATCCTTAGGAGAGAAAAACATATAGTGATAAGATTAGTTTTGAGGATACAGACAAAACAGAAGCATAGGCCTAATCATTTCAACACATAGGGAATTAGGCTGTATGCATCAAGTGTCTCAGAGTAAGAGTGCTGACCTAGGATCAGGTCAATGTTATCTTGTGATTATGGTATAAAAGGCTAAACTGTTCCTAAATCAGCACTCATACCCAGACATACTTTATAAATACATATAAATTATTTAGTCAGCCGCCAATTGTGCAAGTTCTACCACTTAAAAAGATGAGAGAGGGCTGTAATTTTCATCATATGTACACTTCAACTATGACAGACAAAATGAGAAAAAAAATCCAGTTAAATTACATTGTAGGGTTTTTTTATGAATTTATTTGCTAATTATGGTGGAAAATAAATATTTGGTCAATAACAAAAGTTTATCTCAATACTTTGTTATATACCCTTTGTTGGCAATGACAGAGGTCAAACGTTTTCTGTAAGTCTTCACAAGGTTTTCACACACTGTTGCTGGTATTTTGGCCCATTCCTCCATGCAGATCTCCTCTAGAGCAGTGATGTTTTGGGGCTGTTGCTGGGCAACACGGACTTTCAACTCCCTCCAAAGATTATCTATGGGGTTGAGATCTGGAGACTGGCTAGGCGACTCCAGGACCTTGAAATGCTTCTTACGAAGCCACTCCTTCGTTGCCCGGGCGGTGTGTTTGGGATCATTGTCATGCTGAAAGACCCAGCCATGTTTCATCTTCAATGCCCTTGCTGATGGAAGGAGGTTTTCACTCAAAATCTCACGATACATGGCCCCATTCATTCTTTCATTTACACGGATCAGTCGTCCTGGTCCCTTTGCAGGTCTACAATTTTGTTTCTGGTGTCCTTTGACAGCTCTTTGGTCTTGGTCATAGTGGAGTTTGGAGTGTGACTGCTTGAGGTTGCGGACAGGTGTCTTTTATACTGATAACAAGTTCAAACAGGTGCCATTAATACAGGTAATGAGTGGAGGACAGAGGAGCCTCTTAAAGAATAAGTTACAGGTCTGTGAGAGCCAGAAATTTTGCTTGTTTGTAGGTGACCAAATACTTATTTTCCACCATAATTTGCAAATAAATTCATTAAAAATCCTACAATGTGATTTTCTGGATTTTGTTTCTCATTTTGTCTGACATAGTTGAAGTGTACCTATGATGAAAATGACAGGCCTCTCTCATCTTTTTAAGTGGGAGAACTTGCACAATTGATGGCTGACTAAATACTTTTTTTGCCCCACTGTATGGCCCCTGGTTCTCCTCATCTTGTTTTCAATCTCTACAGTTGGTAGTTCCATGCCAATATCCAAGAGACTTCCCACGTGGGTCTTTAACAGCATTGTGAGACTGATACCATGTTGATGACTGACCTCTCCCATCTCTTGTCTGAGCTGTTCAAACTCCTGTTTCTCCTGCTCCATTTTCTTCTTGCGCGCCGCCACCTTGCACCTCCTATCGGCTTCCTCCTTCTGCTTTAGCAGCTCTTCAAAGTTCATCTCCAGTTTTCCAGGGTGCAATGCTTCCTGGGAGTCGCTCTTGACCATTCCGTCCTCGTCCTCATCTAGCACCTACCGGCACACAAACACAGAGCATGGTGTAATTGACAATCTCACAATAAACCAATTAGAATCCAATCACATGCGCCAAATACAACAACCTTACAGTGAAATGCTTACTTACAAGCCCTTAACAAACAAAAATAAGAGTTAAGAAAATAGTTACTAAATAAACTAAAGTAAAAAATAATAAAAAATGTACACAATAAAATAACAATAACGAGGCTATATACAGGCGATATCAGTACCTGATCAATGTGAAGGGGTACAAGTTAGTCGAGGTAATTGAGGTAATATGTCCATGTGCTGTAGGTAGGGGTAAATTGACTATGCATAGATAATAAACAGTGAGTAGCAGCAGTGTAAAAAAAAAGGGGGGGTCAGCGCAAATAGTCCTGGTAGCCATTTGATTAACTTTTCAGCAGTGTTCTGGTTTGGGGGTAGAAGCTGTTTGCAAGTCTTTTGGACCTAGACTTGTCGCTCCGGTACCGCTTGCCGTGCAGTAGCAGAGAGAACAGTCAATGACTAGGGTGGCTGGAGTCGTTGACAATTTTTAGTCCTCAATGCCATCGGATGAATCCCGGAACATACTGTATTCCAGTCTGTGCTAGCAAAACAGTCCTGTAGCTTAGCACTTGCGTCATCTGACAACTTCCATATTGAGCGAGTCACTGGTACTTCCTGCTTTAGTCTTTGCTTGTAAGCAGGAATCAGGAGGATAGAATTATGGTCAGATTTTCAAAACGGAGGATGATGGAGAGCTTTGTAAGCATCTCTGTGCGTGGAGTAAAGGTGGTCTAGAGTTTTTTTCCCCTCTGGTTGTTTATGTGACATTCTGGTAGAAATGAGGTAAAACTGGTTTAAGTTTTTCTGTATTAAAGTCCCCAGCCACTGGGAGCGCTGCCTCTGGATGAGCATTTTCTTGTTTGATTATGATCTTATACAGCTCATTAGGTGTGGTGTTAGTGCCAGCATCAGTTTGTGATGGTAAATAGACAGCTACAAAAAATATAGATGAAAACTCTCTTGGTAAATAGTGTGGTCTACAGCTTATCATGCATGAGGTACTCTATCTCAGGCAAGCAAAACCTAGAGACATCATTAATATTAGATTTCTTGCACCAGCTGTTATTGACAAATAGACACACACCCCAGCCCTCGTCTTACCGAACATAGCTGTTCTGTCCTGCCGATGCTTAGAAACCCCAGCCAACTGTATATTTTACATATTTCCGCCATGTTTCAGTGAAACATAAGATATTATAGTTTTTAATGTCTCGTTGGTAGGAAAGTCTCGAACGAAGCTCATCCAGTTTATTGTCCAATGATTGCACTTTGGCCAATAGGACAGATGGTAGAGGCGGTTTACCCACTTGCCGACGAATTCTCACAAGGCAGCCGGATCAGTGTCCCCTGTATCGGCGTCTCCTCTTCTTGCGAATGACGGGGATTTGGGCCTGTTCCGAAATCCTTTGAATCTGACTCGTTAAATAAAAAATCTTCATCCAGTTTGAGGTGAGTAATCACTATTCTGATATCCAGAAGCTCTTTTTGGTCATAAGAGACGGTGGCAGAAACATTATGTACAAAATAATTTACAAACAACTAGAAAAAGCATCTATCCCCTCTAGCACCAACATCACAATCTTTAATCCCAAATCGATCATTGCATCATATCAGCTTCCAATAACAAATTAACACACCACCTAAACCCTCCCGCAATGAAACACAAACAATGAAGTACCGGATGAAAAGCAAAGATAAAGCAACATAATCACATTGAACAGAAAAGCTACTGCAACCAAATTACATTGAAGTTCTCATCAGATGATCCTGTAAAAAGCTTTTGAATGACATGAAGATCTTTAACTCATTCTATAATAATAAGGTAGATGTAACGGTCGTCGGTGGAAGAAGGTGAGGACCAAAGCGCAGCGTGGTGAGTGTTCATATCTTTTAATTAAGTAATAGAACACTGAACAAAACAATAAACGACCAACGAACAGTCCCGTAAGGTGAATGACAAAAAACACTGAACAGGAAAATAATCACCCACAACTCAAAAGTGAAACCAGGGTGCCTAAATATGGTTCTCAATCAGGGACAACAATAAACATCTGCCTCTGATTGAGAACCATATCAGGCCAAACACAGAAATCCCAAAACATAGAAAAAGGAACATAGACAACCCACCCAACTCACACCCTGACCATACTAAAACAAATACATAATAAAAGAACTAAGGTCAGAACGTGACAGTAGAAGCCTTTCATTGTCCTTGTAGAATCAGGTAGAATCAGAGTCAGAATAAGCAGGACACACATGATAAAGAGCCATCCATTCACAACCTTGTATTTACAGTAAGAACTTACAGTATTAGCATTTCATGGCAATCACTATTATTTCTTCTTAGTCAGTGGACAAATACAATTGTAATTTGAAAGTGAAAATATCTTACTTCTCCATCTCGATATGAAGTCTTAGATTTTTCTAGATCCAGGGAGCTCTTTAAGGAGATAATTTTGAAGGTAGGAACAGCAATTGCAAGTGTACCATTTGAGTTTGAACAGTAACGTTACATCATCATGTATGATTAATCCATGTCCAATTAGAGTCCAATTATAGATTGAGTTCCTATACTAAATACAGCCCACCTCAAATGTTAATATTGCCGTTAGTTTTCGGTAGATTGAAGAAACATTGGTCACACTTTAAATCAACCATAACAGTAACACTTCAAGTGTTGTTCAATATATAGGTCTTGACAGGCAAGTCATAACTCTGTCATTCCAGTTGACATTAGAGTTTATTTTAAAAAAGGTCAAGTTTTGTATTGACACTTTAAGATGCGCTTATGACACTGTTATATGTGCTTCGTGAAATAAACGTAATTTATATTAAAAAATTATAATAATGGGCTCCCGAGTGGGGCAGCGGTCTAAGGCACTACAGACCTTGGTTCGATCCCGGGGTGTATCACAAATACCCTTGATCATGAGTTCCATAGGACGGTGCACAATTGACCCAGCATCGTCCGGGTTAGGGCAGGGTTTGGCCGGGGGGGCCTTTACTTGGCTCATCGCACTCTAGCGACTCCTTGTGGAGAACCGGGTGCCTGCAGGCTGACCTTAGTCATCAGGTGAACAGTGTTTCCTCCGACACATTTGTGTGGCTGGCTTCCGGGTTAAGAAGGGCAGGTGTTAAGAAGCACGGTTTGGCGGGTCATGTTTCGGGGGACGCATAACTCGACCTTCACCATCCGAGCACGTTGTGGAGTGCTAACGATGAGACACGATTGGAATTGGGGATAGAAAGGGGGTAAAATCCACCCCCCAAAAAATTATACACAAAATAAATTATAGTAATAAAAAAAAGAACAACTATTCAAGTGTTAACACTATAACTTCTTAACTTATGAAAGGATAATGAAGTATTCAAAAGCACTTCATAAAGCCTACATATAGACAGCATGAAACGTTACTCACTATGGCTCTATTCATGATGAGTAATCAAAATAATTTCAATCTTTTCACATGCTTCTTCTGAACATAGCCTACTTCAGTCGACGTGTTAGCGCAGGGCTTCATTTGCTACATGCTGGTGCTGCCTGCAGAGGTATGTTCATAGAGGTCCTATAATTCACAAATGTATTGTTTTATACCATAGTTATACCATATTTGATCCATTTCTAGAATTAACGTTTTCCTGACCAAGATGGCAGATTTTTTTGTCATGTTGCTACGATACCAAATTCCACTAGTAAATTGTAGGATCTCTATGGTTATGTTACCCAGTCCTACCATATTCTTGCGGGCTTCTGCGAAGAGCCTCTTCTCCTCCTCCAGCCTCCTCTTGGCCTCCTCCTCCGCTTTCTTCTCCTCCGCCTCTCTCCTCTGACGCTCCTTGTCCTCGAAACTGACACACAGCTTCCCTGGCTTGCTGCCCTCCAGGTTCAGCATGGCCATCAACACCTCGTCATCGTCATCCACTATCTGGAGAAGGAGGACAACGACGAGAGAGCTCAGACTAATGTCTGACATCTCAGGGCTCACAATATTAAACATAAAAAAGGAGCTGTAAAGACAGTGATTATATTGATGGTCCCAGATCTGTTTGTGCTGGACTTTTGGCATAGGAGCTGGCAAGACAGCCCAAACAAATATGGGCCAAGGCGAAGTGACCATCACATCACACTCACTGACCATGCTTTTCCTGGCCTCGGCGAAAGCCTTCCTCTCCTCTTCCATTCGTCTCTTGTATTCAACCTCTGCTGCTTTGCGTTCATTCTCTACCCTCTGTTTCTCAAGCTCCTCGAAGCTCAACCTCAGTTTACCAGGCTGGATGACGTCTCTCTCGCCTTGAGCTCCTTGTGAGTCCTCCTCATCTTCTCCCTGCAAGTACATAGAGTTCCAAAGTCACACCAGGCCCAAGGCTAGGGAAATACAGTGGCTTGCGAAAGTATTCAACCCTTTGGCATTTTTCCTATTTTGTTGCCTTACAACCTGGAATTAAAATATATATGTTTTAGGTTTGTATCATTTGATTTACACAACATTCCTACCACTTTGAAGATGCAAAATATGTTTTATTGTGAAACAAACAAGAAATAAGACAAAAAAACTGAAAACTTGAGCGTGCATAACTATTCACACCCCCAAAGTCAATACTTTTGTCAATACAATTGCAGCTGCAAGTCTCGTGGGGTATGTCTCTATAAGCTTGGCAAATCTAGCCACTGGGATTTTTGCCCATTCTTCAAGGCAAAACTGCTCGAGCTCCTTCAAGTTGGATGGGTTCTGCTGGAGTACAGCAATCTTTAAATCATACCACAGCTTCTCAACTGGATTGAGGTCTGGGCTTTGACTAGGCCATTCCAAGACATTTAAATGTTTCCCCTTAAACTACTCAAGTGTTGCTTTAGCAGTATGCTTAGGGTCATTGTCCTGCTGGAAGGTGAACCTCCGTCCCAGATTAAATCTCTGGAAAACAAGCAGGTTTCCCTAAAGAATTTCCCTGTATTTAGCACCATCCATCATTCCTTCAAATCTGACCAGTTTCCCAGTCACTGCCAATGAAAAACATCCCCACAGCATGATGCTGCCACCACCATGCTTCACTGCAGGGATGGTGTTCTCAGGGTGATGAGAGGTGTTGGGTTTGCGCCAGACATAGCATTTTCCTTGATGGTCAAAAAGCTCAATTTTAGTCTCATCTTACCAGAGTACCTTCTTCCATATGTTTGAGGAGTCTCCACTGTGGAGCTTTGCAGCTCCTTCAGGGTTAGCTTTGATCTCTTTTTGCCTCTCTGATTAATGCCCTCCTTGCCTGGTCCGTGAGTTTTGGTGGTTTGTTGTGGTGCCATATTCTTTCAATTGTTTTACAATGGATTTAATGGTGCTCCTGATCTGTACTTCTCCACAACTTTGTCCCTGACCTGTTTGGAGAACTCATTGGTCTTCATGGTGCAGCTTGCATGGTGGTGCCCCTTACTTAGTGGTGTTGCCTTTCAGAACAGGTGTATATATACTGAGATCATGTGACATATCATGTGACACTTAGATTGCACACAGGTGGACTTTATTTAACTAATTATGTGACTTCCAAAGGTAATTGGTTGGACCAGATCTTATTTAGGGTTTTCAAAGCAAAGGGGTGAATACATATGCACAAACCACTTTTCGTTTTTTTATTTTTTTATTTTTTTTGAAACCAGTTCTTTTTTTCATTTCACTTCACCAATTTGGACTATTTTGTGTATGTCCATTACATGAAATCCAAATAAAAATCAATTTAAATTACAGGTTATAATGCAACAAAATATTAAAAACGCCAAGGGGGAAGAATACTTTTGCAAAGCACTGGATAGCTCAGGTGGTTAGAACACAGTAATAAAAACAATCACAACCACCACAATAACAACAACAACAACCACAATTACAACACAGGTTCAATCCCCAACGGAGATTCAGAACACTTAATGAAGGAGTTGACTAAATAACCTTCAGAACTATTGTCACGTCCTGACCATAGAGAGCCTTTATTTTCTATGGTGGAGTAGGTCAGGGCGTGACTGGTGGGTTAGTCTGGTTTATATTTTCTATGTGGGGTTTTAGGTTGTTTTTTCTATGTCGTTGTCTCTAATTGGGGATCATACTTAAGTAGCATTTTTTCCACCTGTGGGTTATGGGATATTGTTTATGTTTTGAGTTATTGCATGTAGCATCTCGGTAGTCAGGGTTCGTTGTTAGTTTATTGTTTATTTGTTTTTTTTGTCTTTGCTAAGTTTCACTTTCTTTAATAAATATGTGGAACTCTACATACGCCTTGGTCCGACAATTATTCCAACGAACCTGACAACTATACTATTCACATGATGAAAGTTCTGACAGATGTGTATAGTTACAGTACACTTTTCAGAAAGGGGACTTGTGGTGCATAGTTTTAATTAAGGACTGTATACAATGCTTATCAAACTATTTTAACCTGAATAACTACATTCCTATAACTAAACTCATCCTCTCACTGTCATCTGGGTTTATTTTCAGCAAACTTAACATGTGTAAATATTAGTATGAACATAACAAGATTCTACAACTGAGACATGAACTGTACAAGTTCCACAGACATGTGACTAACAGATATTGAATAATGTGTCCCTGAACAAAGTGGGTGTCAAAATCAAAAGTAACAGTCAGTTTCTGGTGTGGCCACCAGCTGCATTAATTACTGCAGTGCATCTCCTCCTCATGGACTGCACCAGATTTGCCAGTTCTTGCTGTGAGATGTTACCCCACTTCCACCAAGGCACCTGCAAGTTCCCGGACATTTCTGGGGGGAATGGCCCTAGTCCTCACCCTCCGATCCAACAGGTCCCAGACTTGCTCAATTGGATTGAGATCCGGGCTCTTCACTGGACATGGCAGAACACTGACATTCCTGTCTTGCAGGAAATCATGCACAGAACGAGCAGTATGGCTGGTGGCGTTGTCATGCTGGAGGGTCATGTCAGGATGAGCCAGCAGGAAGGGTACCACATGAGGGAGGAGGATATCTTCCCTGTAAAACACAGCATTGAGATTGCCTGCAGGTGCGGTTAGCGATCGGTTGAAGAGCATGTATTTAGTTTTACTTGCATTTATGAGCAGTTGGAGGCCATGGAAGGAGAGTTGTATTGCATTAAAGCTCGTCTGGAGGTTAGTTAACACAGTGTCCAAAGAAAGTCCAGAAGTACAGAATGGTGTCGTCTGCGTAGAGGTGGATCAGAGACTCACCAGCAGCAAGAGCGACGTCATTGATGTATACAGAGAAAAGAGTTGGTCCGAGAATTGAACCCTGTGGCACCCCCATAGAGACTGCCAGAGGTCCAGACAACAGGCCCTCTGATTTGACACACTGAACTCTGTCTGAGAAGTAGTTGGTGAACCAGGCGAAGCAGTCATTTGAGAAACCAAGGCTGTTGAGTCTGCTGATAAGAATGTGGTGATTGACAGTCGAAGCCTTGGCCAGGTCGATGAATACAGCTGCACAGTATTGTATTTTATCGATGGCAGTTATGATATCGTTTAGGACCTTGAGCATGGCTGAGGTGCACCCATGACCAGCTCGGAAACCAGATTGCATAGCGGAGAAGGTACGGTGGGATTCAACATGGTCGGTGATCTGTTTGTTAACTTGGCTTTCGAAGACCTTATAAAGGCAGGGTAGGATAGATATAGGTCTGTAACAGTTTGGGTCTAGACCACAGCAGCTTTCCAATCTGTCTCAGACGATACGAAAGAGAGGTTGAACAGGCTAGTAATAGGGGTTGCAACAATTGCATTGGTTAATTTTAGAAAGAGAGGGTCCAGATTGTCTTGCCTAGCTAATATGTAGGGGTCCAGATTTTGCAACTCTTTCAGAACATCAGCTATCTGGATTTGGATGAAGGAGAAATGGGGGAGGCTTGGGAAAGTTGCTGTGGGGTGTGCAGGACTGTTGACCGGGGTAGGGGTAGCCAGGTGAAAAGCATGGTCAGCCGTAGAAAAATGCTTATTGAAATGGTCAATTATAGTGGATTTATCGGTGGTGACAATGTTTCCTAGCCTCAGTGCAGTGGGCAGCTGGGAGGAGGTGCTCTTATTCTCCTTGGACTTTACAATGTCCCAGAACTTTTTGGAGTTTGTGCTACAGGATGCAATGTTCTCTTTAAAAAAGCTAGCCTTTGCTTTCCTAATTGCCTGTGTATATTGGTTCCTAACTTCCCTGAAAAGTTGCATATGGCGGGGGCTATTCGATGCTAATGCAGTACGCCACAGAATGTTTTTGTGCTGGTCAAGGTCAGTCAGGTCTGGAGTGAACCAAGGGCTATATGTGTTCCTGGTTCATTCTTTTTGAATGGGGCATGCTTATTTAAGATGGTGAGGAAATCACTTTTAAAGAATAACCAGGCATCCTCTACTGATGGAATGAGGTCAATATCCTTCCAGGATACCCGGGCCAGATCGATTAGAAATGCCTGCTCGCTGAAGTAATTTGTGTGCGATTGAGGACATCTAGCTTAGATTGTAGGACGGACGTGGTGTTAAGCATGTCCCAGTTTCAGTCACCTAACAGTACAAGCTCTGAAGATAGATGGGCTCAATCAATTCACATATGGTGCCCAGGGCACAGCTGGGGGCAGAAGGTGGTAACAAGTGGCAACGGTGAGAGACTTGTTTCTGGAAAGGTGGATTTTTAGAAGTAGAAGTTTGAATTGTTTGGGCACAGACCTGGATAGCATGACAGAACTCTGCAGGCTATCTCTGCAGTAGATTGCAACTCCGACCCCTTTGGCAGTTCTATCATGTCGTAAAATGTTATAGTTAGGGATGGAAATGTCAGGATTTTTGGAGGCCTTCCTAAGCCAGGATTCAGACACGGCTAGGACATCCCGTTTGGCAGAGTGTGCTAAAGCAGTGAATAAAACAAACTTAGGGAGGAGGCTTCTAATGTTAACATGCATGAAACAAAGGCTTTTACGATTACAGAAGTCAACAAATGAGAGTGCCTGGTGAATGGGAGTGGAACTAGGAGCTGCAAGGTCCGGATTAACCTCTACATTACCAGATAAACAGAGAAGGAGAAGGATAAGGGTACGGCTAAAGGCTATAAGAACTGGTCGTCTAGTGCATTCGGAATAGAGAGTAAAAGGAGCAGGTATCTGGGCGAGGAAGAATAGATTCAAGGCACAATGTACAGACAAGGGTATGGTAGGATGTGAATACAGTGGAGGTAAACCTAGGCATTGAGTGACGATGAGAGAGGTTTTGCCTCTAGAGACATCATTTAAACCAGGTGAGGTCACCGCACGTGTGGGAGGTGAAACAAAAGGGCTAGCTAAGGCATATTGAGCAGGGCTGGAGGCTCTACAGTGAAATAAGACAATGATCACCAACTAAAACAGAAATGGACAAGGCATATTGACATTAGGGAGTGGCATGCATAGCCGAGTGATCATAGGGACCAGTGGGTAGCTAGGTGAGCTGGAGACACGGCAATTCAGACAGCTAGCGAGGCACGGCTAGCAGGCTAGCAGAAGGGCTTTAGGGGGACGTCGCAACGGAAAAGTTTGTTGTAGCCCCCTCGGACGGTTACGTCGGCAGACCAGTCGTGATGGATCGGCAGGGCTTCGTGTAGGCAGTAAAAGGGTCCAGGCCAAATGGCAAAATAGGTATTGTAGCCCAAGGAGTGGCTGATGGACCTCTTCAGCTAACAGTCTGATATGCTCTAGATAGCTAGCGGGCCGCGGCTAGCAAGCTAGCGGATGGGCATTCAGGGGACGTCTCGATGGAGGAGCCTGTTGAAACCCCATCGAGCGGATTATGTCGGTAGACCAGTTGTGATGGATCGGCGGGGCTCCGTGTCAGCAGTAAAAGGGGCCCAGGCTAATTGGCAAAATAGGTATTGTAGCCCAAGGAGTGGCTGAAGGACCTCTTCAGCTTGCAGGGAGATGGGCCTAGCACAAGGCTAGTTCCAGGCTAACTGGTGATTGCTTCGGGACAGAGACGTTAGCCAGGGGTAGCCACTCAGATAGCAGCTAGTTAGCTGCGATGATCCAGGTCAAAAGGATCAGAACTTGCGATAGGAATCTGAAGATGTGGAGAAAAAGCAGTCCAGTATGCTCTGGGTTGAATCGTGCTGTGCAGACTGGCAGGAGTTGACAGGGCTAAGGTTAGCTGATGACCACTAGCAGTGGCTAACTGAATACTAGCTAATAGCTAGTTAGCTTGCTAGCTTCTGTTGGGGGCTCCGGTTCTAAAGTATAGAAAATAGCAGATCCATACCACATTGGGTGAGACGGGTTGCAGGAGAGTATGTTGAAATCGAGGTTAAAAATATAAAAAATATCTACTAAATATATATGAAGGAAAGATATATATAGACACGGGACACGACAACACAAAGACAAAGACGTCTGAACTGCTATGCCATCTTGGATTCGACCATGACGGACCCTCCACCTCCAAATATATACGAAGGAAAAATATATGGGGCGGCAGCGTAGCCTAGTGGTTAGAGCGTTGGACTAGTAACCGAAAGGTTCCAAGATTGAATCCCCGAGCTGACAAGGTACAAATCTGTCATTCTGCCCCTGAGCAAGGCAGTTAACCCAATGTTCCTAGGCTGTCATTGAAATAAGAATTTGTTATTAACTGACTTTCCTAGTTAAATAAAGGTAAAATAAAATATATATACATGGGACAAGACAAAGACATCTGAACTGCTACGACATCTTGGAAATCCACCCCGCTCCAGACTACAGGCCTCGGGGTAATGCTCATTCCTTTGACGATAAATGCAAATCCAACCATCACCCCTGATGAGACAAAACCGCGACTCACCATTGAAGAGCACCTTTTGCCAGTCTTGTCTGGTCCAACGATGGTGGGTTTGTGTCCATAGGTGACATTGTTGCCGGTGATGTCTGGTGAGGACCTGCCATACAACAGGCCTACAAGCCCTCAGTCCAGCCTGTTGCGGACATTCTGAGCACTGATTGAGGGATTATGCGTTCCTGGTGTAACTCGGCAGTTGTTATTGCCATCCTGTACCTGTCCCGCAGGTGTGATGTTCAGATGTACAGATCCTGTGCAGGTGTTGTTACACGTGGTCTGCCACTGTGAGGACGACCAGCTGTCCGTCCTGTCTCCCTGTAACTCTGTCTTAGGCGCCTACCGTCTGTAAGCTGTTAGTTTCTTAACGACCATTCCACTGGTGCATGTTCATTAATTGTTTATGGTTCATTGAACAAGCATGAGAAACAGTGTTTAAACCCTTTACAATGAAGATATGCATAGTTATTTGGATATTTACAAATTATCTTTGAAACACAGGATCCAGAAAAGGTGACGTTTCTTTTTTTGCTGAGTTTCCATTACACTACAACATTCAAGCTCTGACAGATACATTTTTTTAAAGTATTATCAAAGACAGCACAAGTCAACTTCAAAAGCACAAGAGGAAAGCACTGAATGGAAGGGTTTGCGAAGGGAATGTGCAGGGTTGACACGGAATGCCACTGCTAATTTACCTCCAAGGTTGATCTAGCACTGAAATACTGTATCTCAGCTCTCACAAGGAAAGAACAGGACATTGAAATGTGATGTGCTAATAAGTGAATAAGATATTTTATAAGATCAGTCACCATTTCCAGCTTGGCCTCCTCAAAGGCTTTCTTCTCGTCCTGCAGACGTCGTTTAGCCTCCCTCTCTGCCTGCTTTCTCAGGCATTCCTGCCTCTCCTTCTCAGCCTCCTCAAACGTCATTTTTAGCTTCCCAGGAGTCACCTGCTCCTTCTCTGTGGGCTGTTCCTCGTCCTCATCCTGGTATTGACACAATCAGTCTACATCAGAGACCATGATATCCACATGAAGTATTGACACAGACAGAATATAATAGCTTTCATGAAATATTAGATTTTCCTAGAAACACCTATGCTCAATCTACACCTAGACTACCATGAAGTATTGACACAGATATAATGGCTTTCCTGAAATATTGGATTTCTAGAAACAGCTATGCTGCCAGTTCTGCCGAAGCCTATGGGAGAGGTTCTCCTCAGCTCACCTGGACGACCGAGCTCCGCTTGGCCTCGCGGAAGGAGAGCCTGTTCTCGTTGTAGCGCTTCTTCTTCTCCTCCTCTGTCCTCTTCTTCTGCTCTTCCTCGCGGTTCTTTTCCAGGTCCTCAAAGTTCATCTTGATCCTGCCTGGAGGTCGTGACAGCTTTGCCGGCACCACACGGACCAGGATGGTGTCATCTCCCTCCTGACATAAATGGACAAAAGCTATTGTTAGAAGAGTAAATTACAATAACATAATATACGATAAGACAAGACAGTACTTCATCTAGCACATCAAACATCAACAAAACAAACCATTTCCTGGTCTGTGAACTTTACAAATGCTGAAGTGGTCGTGTTTATTCAAGTAATGGACTAAACCTATGTTATACATTATGAAATTATAGTTGATACCTCTCAACTAAAAAAGAAAACACACACACACACACACACACACACACACACACACACACACACACACACACACACAAGATAGGCCTTGAAAAAGAACGTTATTTTGGTAATGGCCAACATTTGCAGTAGACCTGTCAGTGAACATCAGCCCTAAGATAGGACAGTCTAATTCGGTCAGCTAGCTAGGAAGCAGGGGATAATTTAGACAGTCAGTGGTGTGGGAAACATTTACCAGTCACATGCTGTCTATACCCGGCAGTGTCTGTGGCTCAAGCAGCAGCAGTAGAGCTCATTAGCCCAGTTGTTTCTATCCCACTCAGTCAGTACTGGCTCCGATTGAAGCTACCTCCCAGGCTCAATAAACCAGGAAGAATTCCCCAAGTTTTCACTAACTTTTACAGTATAGGTACATGCAGTAGGTTGCAGTGAAAGGAGACAATGAAGAGATGGGTTTATCCAGCTTTCATCATGTTCAAGAGACAAATGACTCCAATTCAGTGGAGTAGAACTAATAACAACACTGTGTGAACAGTAAGCACTGAATATGAACAGACAATATCCATGCAGCCTGTCCATCCACAGCCAAACCAAACGTATTTCCACAAAAAGGAAACCCTTTCAATAGGATTTGTCAGAGTAACTATATTGGAACATCTCTGTAATTGCCCTGTGCCAAGATAGAAAGTACATTCAGTACCACTCTTCCTTTAATTTAATTACATTAGAATTAGTCTAGTAGTACTAAGTACTATGTAATTCCCTATCTAGTACAAGGTCATTAACATATTCATTAGAGTGATCCTGAAATGGCACGCAAAGGTTAGCAGGTGCCACAGGTGTATTAGCAGGTGTATTTCAATTGAATTTGAAAGAATAACATGAATGTTTTCTATTGTATACTTGAAATTTGCACTATAAATTTGAACAAATTTGAAATGTCAAAAAATGTGTTATTACTTGCAACCATCCAGTACCTTGTTGTATCTAGGTCAACCTCGATTTGGTAATGAAGAACTGGCTTCAATCTAGTTTGGCATGGCTACAACTACAGCTAGCCTAGCATTAGACTCGGCTTCCAGGCTTCACTCACCCGTGGCAGAGACTAGCCTAGCTTTAATGCACAGCACTGGATGCTTTAATGCTTTAAACATTTAATGCGTTAATGCACAGCGCTAAATGCTTCTTAAGCAACCAGCCTATTTCAGTTTATGGCACATTCTAAGGCCTGTATCTGAAGAAGGCTGTGTGATGACACATCTGAAGATTTATATGACATACACTACCTATTAAACATTTTAGAACATCTACTCGTTCAAGGGTTTTCTTTATTTTGACAATTTCTACACTGTAGAATAATAGTGAAGACATCAAAACTACAAATGTGTTAAAGAAATCAAAATATATTTTATATTTGAAATTCGTCAAATAGCCCCCCGTTGCCTTGATGACAGCTTTGCACGCACTTGGCATTCTCTCAACCAGCTTCACCTGGAATGCTTTTCCAACAGTCTTGAAGGAGTTCCCACAAATGCTGAGAACTTGTTGGCTGTTTTTCCGTCAATCTGCGGTCCGACTCATCCCAAACCATCTCAATTTGGTTGAGGTCGGGGGATTGTGGAGGCCAGGTCATCTGATGCAGCACTCCATCACTCTCCTTCTTGGTCAAAAAGCCCTTACACAGCCTGGAGGTGTGTTTTGGGTCATTGACCTGTTGAAAAACAAATGATAGTCCCACTAAGCCAAACCAGATGGGAGGGCGCATCTCTGCAGAATGCTGTGGTAGCCATGCTGGTTAAATCACAGTGTCACCAGCAAAGCACCCCCACACCATAACACCTCCTCCTCCATGCTTCACGTTGGGAAATACACATGTGGAGATTATCCATTCACCCACACCGTGTCTCACAAAGATACCGCGGTTGGAACCAAACCAAAGGACACAGACCAAAGGACACATTTCCATTGGTCTGATGTCCATTGCTCGTGTTTCTTGGCCAAAGCATGTCATTTCTTATTGGTGTCCTTTAGTAGTGATTTCTTTGCAGCATTTCGACCATGAAGGTCTGATTCACACAGTCTCCTCTGAACAGCTGATGTTGAGATGTGTCTGTTACTTGAACTCTGTGAAGCATTTACTTGGGCTGCAATTTCTGAGGCTGGTAACTCTAATGAACTTATCCTCTGCAGCAGAGGTAACTGTGGGTCTTCCATTCCTGTGGCGGTCCACATGAGAGCCAGTTTCATCATAGCACTTGATAGTAATGATGGACTGTGGTTTCTTGTTGCTTATTTGAGCTGTTCTTGCCATAATATAGACTTGCTCTTTTACCAAATAGGGCTATCTTCTGTATACCCCCCTACCTTGTCACAACACAACTGATTGGCTCAAACACATTAAGAAGGAAATACATTATTTTAAGAAGGCACACCTGTTAATTTAAATGCATTCCAGGTGACTACCTCACGAAGCTGGTTGAGAGAATGCCAAGACTGTGCAAAGCTGTCATCAAGGCAAAGGGTGGCTACTCTGAAGAATCTCAAATATAAAAAATATAAAAATTGTTTAACACTTTTTTGGTTACTACATGATTCCATATGTGTTATTTAATAGTTTTGATGTCTTCACTATTATTCTACAATGTAGAAAATAGTAAAAATGAAGAAAACCCTTGAATGAGTTGGTATTCTAAAACCTTTGACCGGTACTGTATCTCTGATAGTATATACTGTATCAGACACGATATGTGCTCTCAGAGCTGCAATGGATTGCAGCACCACTCAAGTCCTTTGCAGCAACTGTTAGCCTTTCAAATGGCACTTAAAATACATCATCCAGGTGGCAGTTGAGGATTACCTGACTGATTACACAGAGGTGGAGGCCAGTCCCTCATCGGGGGCAGCGATTGAGCAATCCAGCCCTGATGTACCGCTTCCCTTATAGGCTACATTACAGTTTACCTCTGGCCCAACGAAGGAATCCCGCAAGCTTACCTCTGCGGCTTTCTTGGCCAGCTCCTTCTGCATCTTCGCTTTCTCCATGATGTCCTGGGCGGCGCGCTTCTTCCTCTCCTCCTCCATCCGCTTCCTCTCCTCCTCTTGTCTCTGCTTCTCCATCTCGGCAAACTTCCCCTTCACACTGCCTGTAGAGTGTAGACCCCACATGTTGATGATGAGACCACAGTACAAACACCAGGGTCGTGTTCATTAGGCCCGCAACGTTTTACAACAGTTTGCAATGGACATGATAATGAGCGTTAATTATTGGTTAGGTCCAGGTAGTCTCACCCTGTTTCAGTCTGTTTCCTTCCATTTGTTGCCTAATGAATACAACCCAATGGGTGAGATGAGGATAAGGACAGCACCCTCCTCCTCAGCCCTCTCCCAGCCCACCTGCCCCCCATTTCCTACCTGTGATCTTGGGGACGTAGGATTTCTCTACCTTGGCCGGCTTCACCTCCTCCTCCTCATCACTGGAGGCAAGTAGTTCTTTTATCTGTGGTGGATCAGAGGGAGAGCGTTGCTGAGAGGTTACCGGTTTATCTGGGATCATCTGCTCTGCACGCTAGCCACCTCAGGAGCCATGCTGGGCCCAGAAAGTACTCAAGGCCCTAATCTGGTAAAATAGCACGAGCATGTGACCCACAGGGAGGCCTCTGATTGGATCATGCGGTTGTGACATAGGGGGAGATCAACACTTAGGCATCCAGTCTCTAAGAGTTAGCTACCACAGTACAGGGCGTTTTCTTCCCTCCTCCTGAGTATCAAGGTGTTCCACCCTTGTATCAGACGTTGCTTGTTTTACTGTAATGTGTCCTGTGATACAGCTTTTAATAAAGGACAACATGCGTAAAATAGAAAATGTATTTAGTATGTTCTCAATTATCCCCATGTTTTGGGTATAAGTTTGCCCTAAATTGACATAAGCACAAACCAAGCACATCTATAACATAATTGTTAAGATATTTCAATAGAACGTTGAGATTGTTTTGTGCAAAGTGATATGATGCTGATATGAGTTTTCCAGTACACCCACACTGCTGTTGCTGAGGCTCGTGCTCCATGCCATGCAGGTCACAGTTAGTTGGGGTTAACTCTCTCGGTGTTTGACCTCCGACCTGTTGCTTCCTGCGGTTGTATTCTCTCTCCTTGACGTACTGCTCCTTCCTTTTCTGGTGCTCCTCTAGGCTCCTCCTACTGTTGCGCTCCTCCCTGGCCTTCTGCATGGCCTCAAACTTGTTCTTCACGTCAGCCTTACCGATTTGGGGCACGTAGCTCCTGGCCACCGGCTTTTTGGAGCGCAGAAGTCTCTGGAGTAAGACGAAAATACAAGAAATTAATTGCGAAGGTTCATATATAGGAGTGTGGTTCTCAGATCTAAAAGAGACGTTTTGAATAGTATTATTTAGCTGAACGTTACAGAAACATTATGAAAGATCTACAGGCCATCAATCCCTAACACAAGGATAGGCAACTTTGATGGGGGTGGGGGTCACAAAAAATCTGAACTCATCATGAGGGGCCGCAGTTGCTAGCAGGTCTGCGTACCCAAATTCTTACCCACACGTGTAGTCAGAGCAGGCCCTACACTTTTGGGGGCCCTAAGCAAAATTTGATCCACAAAAGGGGGCCCGCAGCCGGCCAGTTGCCCATCCCTGCCCTAGTGTGGTTGACTCAGCAACGTGCTACACTTCAGATTGACTCTTTTGAAAGGTAAATCTATCCAAAAGCAAAGTACATATCACATATATCCATTTCAACTGTTGATAGCAGGATGAACACCCCGGGCCGTGCCTCACCTTTTGTTTCAGAGCCACCTCAGATACGTTCTGTGACTGGTCCTTCTCTTCTTTCTCTGACTCATTGTTCATGTCATGCGCCACTCCATTTTGTGCCACATCGTTCTTGTCCTTCCTGGATCTTGAACTTTGCCTTGCCTTGTCCTTAACTGTATAATTTTCTTTGTGCTCCACATCATTCCTGTCGTGTGCCTCATCTTCTTCCTCCTCCTCTTCCTCGGGCTCTGTGTGAACCTCATCCTCTTCGGTGTGAACTTCTTCCTCATTGTCGCTGTGCGCCTCATTCTTTTCTTGTGCCTCATCATGTTCGTCATGGGACACATCGTTATTTTTGTATGCCTCATTGTCTTTGTGTGCCAAATCATGCTTGTCGTGTTCCACATCGTCCTCTTTGTGTGCCACATGGCCGTGCAACTCGTTCATGTTGTCGTTGTTCTCTTTATCACTCATTTTGTGTGCTTCATCACACATATCATGTGTCACACCAGTCATGTCGTGTGCGACATCAGCAATATTTTGTGCTACCTCAGTCATGTTCACGCCACGCTGACAAATTAACAGAGCCCTCTTCAAATGTTACCTGTCAAAAAAATAAAAACACCATTATGGTATGGTACAATAACAACAAACATCTTTCTCTTCACATAATCATGTATTATTAATAATTTATTATTCATATTCAGACCCCTTCCCCACATTTTTTTAAGTTACAGCCATATCCTTAGATGTATTCATCTACACACAATAATACCCTATCATGACAAAGTGAAAAAAAACATAAATACCTTATTTACACAAGTATTCAGACCCTTTGCTATGACACTGAAAATTGAGCTCAGGTGCATCCTGTTTCCATTGATCATCCTTGAGATGTTTCTACAACTTGATTGGAGTCCACCTGTGGTCAATTCAATTGATTGGACATTATATGGAAAGGCACACGCCTGTCTGTATAAGGTCCCACAGTTGACAGTACATGTCAGATTATAAACCAAGCCATCATGTCGAAGGAATTGTCCATAGAGCTTCGAGACAGGATTGTGTCGAGGCACAGATCTGGGGAAGGGTACCAAAACATTTCTGCAGCTTTGAAGGTCCCCAAGAACACAATGGCCTCCATCATTCTTAAATGAAAGAAGTTTGGAACCACTAAGACTCTTCTTAGAGCTAGCCGACCCGGCCAAACTGAGCAACCGCGGGAGAAGGGAACCCAATGGTCACTCTGACAGAGCTCTAGAGGTCCTCTGTGGAGATGAGAGAACCTTCCAGAAGGACAACCATCTCTGCAGCACTTCACCAATCAGGCCTTTATGGTAGAGTGGCTAGACGGAAGCCATTTCTCAGTAAAAGGCACATAACAGTCCGCTTGGAGTTTGCCAAATGCCCCCTAAAGGACTCTCAGACCATGAGAAACAAGATGCTCTGGTCTGATGAAACCAAGATTGAAATCTTTGGCCTGAATGCCAAGCGTCACATCTGGAGGAAACCTGGCACCATCACTATGGTGAAGCAGGGTGGTGGCAGCATCATGCTGTGGCGACGTTTTTCAGCGGCTGGGAGACTAGTCAGGATCGAGGCATGATTGAACGGAGAAAAGTACAGAGGGATGCTTGATGAAAACCTGCTCCAGAGCGCTCAGGACCTCAGCCAAGACAACGCAGGAGTGGCTTCGGGACAAGTCTCTGAATGTCCTTGAGTGGCCCAGCCAGAGCCCTGACTTGAACCCAATCGAACATCTCTGGAGAGACCTGAAAATAACTGTGCAGCGACGCTCCCCATCCAACCTGGCAGAGCTTGAGAGGATCTGCAGAGAAGAATGGGAGAAACTCCCCAAATACAGGTGTACCAAGCCCAAGAAGACTCGAGGCTGTAATCGCTGCCAAAGATGATTCAACAAAGTACTGAGTAAAGGGTCTAAATACTTATGTAAATGTATTATTTTCTAAATGCTTTATATACACTTTTCGAATGAGACGTACATCACGTTCTTGCCTTCTCAAGTTATACCATTTTCATTCCTTGAATAATTTTTGTCCGCAAGCAGCATCAACTTCTAAGGCTGCTCCCCCACTAGATAGCACCGCCACCTCATACTCTGCTTCAAAACTCAATAGGACAGACAGTGTCTTCTCAGTTTCACCATGCTCGGGACCGGGTCTGTGTTGCACCAAACGGCGGGCGTCACAGACACAGGGAATCTTTTCGTTACTCCACCACAACACTTAACGCCACGGTCTGAATACTTATGTGATATTTCATTTTTTAATGTTGTATAAATTAGCAGACATTTCTAAAAACCTGTTTTTGCTTTGTCATTATGGGGTACTGTTTGTAGATTGATGAGGGGGGAAATGATTTAGTCCATTTTAGAATAAGGCTGTAACTTAACAAAATGTGTTAAAAGTCAAGAGGTCTGAGTACTTTACAAATGCACTGGACATCCCTTCAAAATGTTTATGAGGCTCCTCTGACCCATCATGAAACACACTGTAAAGAAAAACGCTAGCAAAATGTAGTCTCATTCACCTCGGTTTTCCTCAAAGACGGGCAACATAATGGTGAAACATTTCTCCCAATGATGAACTTCAGATTGAGTTTATTGAATGCTCTATACCGAATGCAGAGCTAGGACAACAATTTTACCAGTAAACATTATGTAGTGCCCTTTCTGAAGTCTGGTGTGGTAAATGGCTAGCCTATACATGTATGGACTTCAATCATGTGTGTAACTTTTAATATCTGTTTCACTACACTCTTTAAAAAAGGGTTCCAAAAAGTTTCTACCAACAACCATTTTGATCTGAAGAACCCTTTTTGGAAGACAAGAGTTTTTTGTAAGGCAAAGGGTTCTACCTTGAACCTTTAACATTCTAAGAACTGTTTTTGGAATACAGGGTTCTTTGATGATTCTTTGGAAGGCAAGAAGGATTCTTTGGAAGGCAAGAAGGGTTCTATATAAAACCAACTATAATATTTCCCAGGATGCTCTATTGCATGGAGATTTTCAGAATAGTTTGTTTTATGGTAATCTCTGTGCTTTTGCATGTACATTGATTGGTTGATTAGATTTATGCTACAGGAAGATAAAAAATATACAGTTTGTAAAAAATAATCCAATCTATTAGTAATTTGATTTATTGGATGTTTTTTCCAGTTTAGATGATTGAGGTAGTCTCAGTATTCAATCTTCCCTATCCTGGTAGTCATGCAGAATGCAAGTTACAGGTGATTAACATTTCCACTTGTTGGATATCCTAACTCTGGCTGGATTCCAGTAGGAATTACACGTCACTTTGCAAGCCAGCATAATGTGATTTGCAGGCCTAATGTGACCTGTCAACCAGGATCTTCTCTAACACCACTGTGTTAAGGTATAACTAGGCCCTCAAAGAAAGTCCTTATGACGTATATAACCTATTGTCATAAATAATAACATTTTAAAGGCTAATAAAGCTGGGGGAACCATTCATAGCAGTTCTAGGAATAATCTTTAGATGATAAAATGGTTATTGGTAGGACCCTTCGTAGACGGTTATAAGCAGAACCTTTCATATCGGGTTCTAGGCAGAACTACACTGAATAAAAATATAAACAGAACATGTAAAGTGTTGGCCCATGTTTCATGAGCTGAAAAAAAAATCCCAGAAATGTTCCACTTTGTCACGTCCTGACCATAGAAAGCCTTTATTTTCTATGGTGGAGTAGGTCAGGGTGTGACTGGGGGGGTGTTCTAGATTATTATTTCTCTGTGTAGTCTAGTTTTTAGATTTCTATGTTGGCCTGGTATGGTTCCCAATCAGAGGCAGCTATCTATCGTTGTCTCTGATTGGGGATCATATTTAGGTAGCCTTTTCCCACCTGTTGTTTGTGGGATCTTGTTTTTGTATTGTTGCTTTTGAGCCCTACAAGGCTGTATGTTCGTTTGTTTGTTTCTCTTTATTATTTTTGTTGCTGGTTCACATTCTATAAATTATGATGAACCCAAATCACGCTGCGCCTTGGTCTACCCATTTCGACGAGTGTTACACACTTGCACAAATTTTCACACTTATTTCTCTCAAATGTTGTGCACAAATAGAATTACATCCCTGTTAGTGAGCATTTGTCCTTAGCTAAAATAATCAATCCACCTGACAGGTGTGGTGAATCAAGAAGCTAATTAAACAGCATGATTCCACAGGTGCACCTTGTGCTGGGGATAATAAAAGGTCACTTTAAAATGTACATTTTTTCCACACAACACAAGTATTTATGTCTGCAACAAAGCCATTTTGTTGGTGAAAATTCATTCTGATTTGCTGGGCCTGACTCCCCAGTGGGTGGGCCTGGCTTTCAAGTGGGTGGGCCTATGCCCTCCAAGGACCACCCATGGCTGCAACCCTGCCAAGTCATGTAAAATCCATAGACTAGGGCCTAATGAATTTATTTCATTTGACTGATTTCCTTCTATGAACTGTAACTCTGTAAATTCTTTGAAATTGTTGCATATTGAGTTTATATTTTTATTCATTATATATCAGGGGGATCTTTGAAGAACCATCCATAGAGGGTTCTAGAAAGGGTTCTACCCAGCACCAAAAAGGGTTCCGCTATGGGGACAAACTTAAGAGTGTACCCTACATATATTTATACTGTACAGCAAACAAAGTGTACTGTGAAGCACTTTGTGATAACTGCTGCAAAATAGCTCTATAAAATACATGTGATTGATCGATACCCTACAGAATATCACATGATAAATACATATTTTTTTGCAGAGCAGCTGGAGTTTTGCGGGTGTCTGTTTGGGGAGGCAGGCACCTCATGGCTGCTGCAGTTTGGGGAAGGAAAGGGGTGCTCGTCCTCCACCTCCTCCCCTCAGTATGCTGAGCCACAGCACATTATGCAGGGCCAGGACACTAAGTATAGCCCGCTTGTGTGTCCAGACCATGTGTTCATGGCTATTTCTGATGAGTGGTATGCGGTTGGACAGAGTGAGGGTCGGTAGCCACATGTCACCCAACAGACCCTTGACAAAACATAAGACTAAGTACCAGCCTTAGTACCAGACTTAGTAACGCACTTATTACCAGCCTTAGTACCAGCCTTAGTACCAGCCTTAGTACCACACTTAGTACCACACTTAGTACCAGCCTTAGTACCAGATTTATTACCAGCCTTTGTACCAGCCTTAGTACCACACATATTACCAGCCTTCATACCAGCCTTAGTACCACACTTAGTACCACACTTAGTACCACACTTATTACCAGCCTTAGTACCAGCCTTAGTACCAGCCCTAGTACCAGCCTTAGTACCAGCCTTAGTACCAGCCTTAGTACCAGCCTTAGTACCACACTTAGTTCCACACTTATTATCAGCCTTAGTACCAGCCTTAGTACCAGCCCTAGTACCAGCCTTAGTACCAGCCTTAGTACCACACTTATTACCAGCCTTCGTACCAGACTTAGTAACAGACTTAGTACCAGACTTATTACCAGCCTTAGTACCAGACTTAGTAACAGACTCAGTAACAGACTTAGTACCAGACTTAGTACCAGACTTAGTATAAGACAATCGGACGAGCAAGAGATAATTTGGCCATAGAGTCATCAGACACTAGAAAGGTTACTGTTTATCAGTGTGTTAGAAATGTAAGCTAAATGTAGAATGTATTATCATCAATTCACTTGGTAATGATACTGAAGTAAACAGTCAGGGAGGTTTGGGGTTAACACGTGCTTAATAAAAAGAGACAGGCCATCAAATAACATTTGATTGATTTCATTGATTCATGGATTGAAAACTTGAAGGGTAGACCTAAATGTACCAAATGTTGATTTGTTGATCAGCAGGCCTACTTAATTAACAGTGTATAGTTAGACTTTGAGTTAGATCAATCTCACATTACACACCTGATGAACAGCTGCGTTGGCACATATCACAGCAATTACTTTGATTGCGACAACTACTATGATGTTGATGGTGTGGATTACCAGTCTGAAGGTTGAGAACAGAGAGAGTAACAGGTAATTAACTTGATTTTACCAAAATATGAATAACTCAAGACTACTTTCTAAGAGGTTATCTCGACTAGCTATGTTTCCCTCTGTCCAATGAATAATTTGACTGGGTTCAGAACGTCTGTCACAGCTGTGGAGCTGGTTAACAGACTGCACTGCCCTCTTCAATCCAGCTGTGATAACCAGGCATTTTTGGCCTTTAATACTATAGCCCATAGAAACGCATTGAACAACACATTTATAAATGGCAAAAAAGGATTCTGAAGAAATCCATTGAAGGCCGAAATGTCAATCCTTTAAACTTATCTAATAAAACTAAGAATGTTGAATGGTGAGCGAGCGTTGTGCCTCTTCAGTCAAATAAGACAGTCAAAAAATGAATCACAATGAATAAGGTTTTTGACGTGTATTTCCTATATCTAGGAGATATAAGAAAACTCAGGAAATATTTTTGTTGTATTGGACACATATTTAACCCCTTATTTTTGTTGGCACGATCCATTAGTTTGTATGGGTTACCTTCAGATGAGTCTAATGACACTTGACGGAGAACACCGTCGTGTTCGTGAGTCTCCTTTTTCCATAATAATTTGTAGGCCAAACCGTTCAAACGCTACAAATGTATTCGTTAGAAGACTGATTTTTGCGATGTCTCATGGTCTGACAAACACCGCTGTAGCTCGGCCACCTTCCACCGTAGATGCGGAAGGACGACATAGGCGGATGTGGTGGATTGAGATATGATAGCTCTAGTTTAAACTGAGATTTTGATGGGATTTTTTGTATTATGATAGTTATGAAATGACAGAGGGGAAACAGATAGTGGGAGAAACAGTGGGAGTGAGAGAAACAGATTGAAGGGTTGGAGTTGGGATTTTAACCCCGGTCATTGGTGAGGAGGGCTGACCTGTCTAAACTGGGTGCGTTACCGCTAGAGAAAGGGCTCTGCATGACATGCATATATTTAAGTATATGTGGGTTGTTTTTCTTGTCAATTTAAGTTCACTCCAGTTTTTTTTTTTTTTTTTTACAGTGTGGCTGTGTGGTTGAGTTGGCAAACTTTTACGAAATGTACTAATTTACTGCCTCATAGGCCCTTACCATCAATCAATATTCAGGCTATAAATCAAATCAAATCAAATGTATTTATATAGCCCTTCGTACATCAGCTGATATCTCAAAGTGCTGTACAGAAACCAAGCCTAAAACCCCAAACAGCAAGCAATGCAGGTGTAGAAGCACCTTATAAACCATTTGCTTTTCTAAACCATTGACTGTATAAGAAACAACAATAAATAAGTTTTGTGTTTTAATGCTGCCTTTTACATGCACTGAAACTTCTTAAAAACAAGAATATTCAGGTTGAAATGCATCTTCTACATTCAACCCAACCCTTCTGAGCCAGAGAGGTGTGGGGAGCTGCCTTAATCGCCTTAATCAACATCCACAACAGAAGTTGTGTGGGGTTAAGTGCCTTGCTCAAAAGGCAGTGCAGCAGATTTTAACACCTTGCCGGCTCAGGGATTTCAACCAGAAACCTTTTGGTTACTGGCCTAACACGCTTAACCGCTGGGATACCTGCCACCCCCAACAACCACTTTGGGTGTTTCAGAGTACTACATTTCTGTTTTAAAACACATTCTGCGTACTTAAACACTTCCATTAGGTTTACCTTCAAACACCTTCCAAACATCAGATATCAGCTTAGGTGCCTTAATATTTATGGTTTCATTACACAATTATGAATTTTGGAGACTTTCTATTTTTACAGTGTATTGTTGAAGCACTTCAATATGGTATATTAACTTAAGTATCCTACTGTATCAATTATGACCTTTATAGGTTGGCAAAAAATAATCAAAAGGTATTAATTACCCTAAATATGATCTACAGGCTATTGCATTACCCTGATATAGTTACACTCATAAATACTTTTCTTGACCACACAATTCATACAAGGATTTGTGTAGATTTGAACTGCTATATCATCGTTAACCAATACATTTAGGCCTGGCAAGTCAAATCCTATTTTTGGTTAATAGTACACTCAGCTGCCACTAAATACCATGACAAGCTGCTAGAATAATCTGTGAATAAAAAAATAAAAAAATAAAAATGTATTTGTTTGATGTTTGCTCATGTTTGCCCCTTTACGCTGGAGTAAACCAAACTATCATCATATTTTATTTTACAGCTAAATAAAACAGCTGAATGGCAAAGCAAAGTCAACTAGGCCTGACTGAAATATATCACTTTTCAATTTTGCTTAGTCTTCTGAATAGCATTATGTTCTCCTTCACGTTACAAATCTCAATTTCCAGATCAACCATTGAGGGGCAAAATGTAAACTCTCCCCAACAGGTGAATTTTAACATCCACATAACACACATTATCTTAAATTAAAGTTTTGCAGGAAAAGGTTTACCTGTTTCAGTGTAATATCCTCCTTATTTTAGGACTTTTCTGTGCAGATAGTGGATTAAAACAAATGTAATGTCAAGTATAGAAAACCCAATTTGTCAAAGCACGGAGATGCCTGCGCCGCGTTCACGACTAAAAGTTTAATGGGTGAGGTTACGTATCCGCAACCAGCTTTCATGAAAGTACCGCTACTTTGGCCGTCAACCGCATTCCGCGCGCGCCAGCACCAGCTTCAGCTGTCGCCTCAAAAACGCATGGTCCTTCCTGTTCGCCCAACACAGATACAGCTGCAGCTCTCTGCCATTAACCCAGACCGTGTTTTATCTGTCAAATTATATTCCCTGCCTTTGGAACAATTATTTTGTGAGTAAATGTATACATTTTAATAAACTGTTTAACCTACCTTTCATTGGCTTGTTTTATTTTTTGCAATAGGCTACTACTACTTACACTGCTACTACTAGTACTTCTACTGCTACTACTACTACTGCTACTACTGCTACTGCTACTACTACTGCTACTTCTACTACTACTTCTGCTACTACTATTGCTACTACTACTGCTACTACTATTGGTACTACTACTGCTACTACTACTAGTACTACTACTTCTGCTACTACTATTGCTACTACTACTACTGCTACTACTACCCCTACTACTACTGCTGCTACTACTACTACTACTACTTCTGCTACTACTATTGCTACTACTACTGCTGCTACTACTACTATTGCTACTACTTCTGCTACTACTATTGCTACTACTACTACTGCTACTACTATTGCTACTACTACTACTTCTGCTACTGCTGTTGCTATTACTACTGTCAGAGGACAAAAATCAGTTAACCACCTAACTGAGGAACTCAATTTAACCTTGCGCAATACCCTAGATGCAGTTGCACCCCTAAAAACTAAAAACATTTTTCATAAGAAACTAGCTCCCTGGTATACAGAAAATACCCGAGCTCTGAAGCAAGCTTCCAGAAAATTGGAACGGAAATGGCGCCACACCAAACTGGAAGTCTTCCCGACTAGCTTGGAAAGACAGTGCCGTGCAGTATCGAAGAGCCCTCACTGCTGCTCGATCATCCTATTTTTCCAACTTAATTGAGGAAAATAAGAACAATACAAAATGTATTTTTGATACTGTCGCAAAGCTAGCTAAAAAGCAGCATTCCCCAAGTGAGGATGGCTTTCACTTTCAATTCATGAACTTCTTTGAGGAAAAGATCATGATCATTAGAAAGCAAATTACGGACTCCTCTTTAAATCTGAGTATTCCTCCAAAGCTCAGTTGTCCTTAGTCTGCACAACTCTGCCAGGACCTAGGATCAAGAGAGACACTCAAGTGTTTTAGTACTGTATCTCTTGACACAATGATGAAGATAATCATGGCCTCTAAACCTTCAAGCTGCATACTGGACCCTATTCCAACTAAACTACTGAAAGAGCTGCTTCCTGTGCTTGGCCCTCCTATGTTGAACATGATAAACGGCTCTCTATCCACCGGATGTGTACCAAACTCACTAAAAGTGGCAGTAATAAAGCCTCTCTTGAAAAAGCCAAACCTTGACCCAGAAAATATTTTTAAAAACTATCGGCCTATATCAAATCTTCCATTCCTCTCAAAGATTTTAGAAAAAGCTGTTGCACAGTAACTCACTGCCTTCCTGAAGTCAAACAATGTATCTGAAATGCTTCAGTCTGGTTTTAGACCCTATCATAGCACTGAGACTGCACTTGTAAAGGTGGTAAATTACCTTTTAATGGTGTCAGACCGAGGCTCTGCATCTGTCCTCGTGCTCCTAGACCTTTGTGCTGCTTTTGATACCATCGATCACCACATTCTTTTGGAGAGATTGGAAACCCAAATTGGTCTACACATATAGAGCTAAATTTTTATGGAATGGTCTGCCTACCCATGTGAGAAACGCAGTCGGTCTCAACCTTTAAGTCTTTACTGAAGACTCATCTCTTCAGTGGGTCATATGATTGAGTGTAGTCTGGCCCAGGAGTGTGAAGGTGAATGGAAAGGCTCTGGAGCAACGAACCGCCCTTGCTGTCTCTGCCTGGCCGGTTCCTGATCTTTGTGGGCTATACTAGGCCTTGTCTCAGGATGGTAAGTTGGTGGTTGAAGATATCCCTCTAGTAGTGTGGGGGCTGTGCCTTGGCAAAGTGGGAGGGGTTATATCCTTCCTGTTTGGCCCTGTCCGGGGGTATCATCGGATGGGGCCACAGTGTCCCCTGACCCCTCCTGTCTCAGCCTTCAGTATTTATGCTGCAGTAGTTTATGTGTCGGGGGGCTAGGGTCAGTTTGTTATATCTGGAGTACTTCTCCTGTCATATCCGGTGTCCTGTGTGAATTTAAGTATGCTCTCTCTAATTCTCTCTTTTTCTCTTTCTTTCTTTCTTTCTCTCTGAGGACCTGAGCCCTAGGACCATACCTCAGGACTACCTGGCATGATGACTCCTTGCTGTCCCCAGTCCACCTGGCCGTGCTGCTGCTCCAGTTTCAACTGTTCTGCCTGCGGCTATGTAGCCCTGACCTGTTCACCGGACGTGCTACCTGTCCCAGACCTGGTGTTTTCAACTCTCTAGAGACAGCAGGAGCGGTAGAGATACTCTTAATGATCGGCTATGAAAAGCCAAATGACATTTACTCCTGAGGTGCTGACTTGCTGCACCCTCAACAACTACTGTGATTATTATTATTTGACCATGCTGGTCAATTATGAACATTTGAACATCTTGGTCATGTTCTGTTATAATCTCCACCCGGCACAGCCAGAAGAAGACTGGCCACCCCTCATAGCCTGGTTCCTCTCTAGGTTTCTTCCTAGGTTTAGGCCTTTCTAGGGAGTTTTTCCTAGCCACCGTGCTTCTACACCTGCATTGCTTGCTGTTTGGGGTTTTAAGCTGGGTTTCTGTACAGCACTTTAAAATATCAGCTAATGTAAGAAGGGCTATATAAATACATTTTATTTGATTTTTAAATTAATTTGATACTACTACTGCTACTACTTCTGCTACTGCTACTACTACTACTACTACTACTACTGCCACTGCTACTGCTACTACTACTATTACTACTACTACTGCTACTGCTACTGCTACTACAACTACCACGACTACTAACCCTACTACTACTGCTGCTACTACTACTACTACTACTACTGCTACAGCTACTACTACTACTACTACTACTACTGCTACTGCTACTACAACTACTACGACTATTACCCCTACTACTACTGCTGCTACTACTACTACTACTACTACTACTACTACTACTACTACTACTACTACTACTTCTGCTACTGCTACTACTACTGCTACTACTACTATTACTGCTACTGCTACTACTACTACTACTACTGCTACTGCTACTACTACCCCTACTACTACTGCTACTACTACTACTACTACTACTACTACTGCTACTACTACTTCTGCTACTACTACTGCTGCTACTAATACTACGACTTCTGCTACTACTTCTGCTACTGCTACTACTACTACTACTACTACTACTGCTACTGCTATCCCTACTCCTACTGCTGCTACTACTACTACTTCTGCTACTGCTACCACTATTGCTACTACTACTGCTGCTACTGATACTACTACTTCTGCTACTACTTCTGCTACTGCTACTACTACTACTACTGCTACTGCTACTACTACCCCTACTACTACTGCTGCTGCTACTACTACCACTACTGCTTCTGCTACTGCTACTACTATTGCTACTACTACTGCTACTGCTTCTGCTACTGCTACTACTACTACTACTACTACTACTACTACTACTACTACTACTATTACTACTACTACTGCTACTGCTACTGCTACTACTACTACTAGTACTACTACCTCTGCTAATACTACTACTATTGCTACTACAAAAATGACTGAAATTTGTACAATACTGAACTCAACACCCACACACACCCACACACACACACACACACATACTTTTCCCCCCGCACCATTGGTTAGAGCCTGTAAGTAAGCATTTCACTGTAAGGTCTACACCTCTTGTATTCGGCGCACGTGACAAATAAACTTTGATTTGATTTGAGCATACAATACATTTTTGGACTCACCTTGTGAAGGTGGCGTAGTAGTCCTTTGTGGGCAAATTTTGTTGTCAAACTTTGTCATCAAAGTCTGGCATTCTCTGGATTTATTGTGGGAAAAAAAGAAACACACAGCCACTCCATTGAATCGCTTGCAGTTAGCCACTGATTCCTTCCAAACGACTCATGATTGAATTTGCATTTCCAGCTTGTTATGTAATCTTTATGTCCAATGGCCAATGAGCACCGATACGTTTCATCTATAATTTCTCTTCATTATTTCTCTTCATGTGACAAGGATTAAAAAGGATTTGCCAGTAGATTGTCAGCTTGATTCATGATAGGACTGCTAGCTAAGATTTTGAAAGTAAGATGTTAACATGATCAGTCCAATCAAAGCTACTGTACATATAACGTGATTTGACATCATTTTATCTGTCGCCAATGACCTTGAGCCATCTTGGAAGGGCACTTCTAATATAACTCTATGGCAGGACCCAAAGGGCTGAAATTTTGGATGTCTACCCTTACTAAGCACTTTAACTTGGCGATGACATACTGTCCCCATGAGTGACAGAACACTGAGCCAATCACGGCACAATGCTCTGTATTTTCTGCTGGCTTGCCCCACCACCATAGAAAGCACTGAGCTAGGCTGAAACACCTGCATTTTGGAGCTGCCTTACTCAAGAAAGCGAAAAAGAGTCCATGTGTGTGTAACAGTATAGCTTCCGTCCCTCTCCTTGCCCCGAACCAGGGACCCTCTGCACACATCAACAAGAGCCACCCTCGAAGCATCGTTACCCATCGCACCACAAAAGCCACAGCCCTAGCAGAGCAAGGGGAACAACTACTTCAAGGTCTCAGAGCAAGTGATGTCACCGATTGAAAAGCTATTAGCGCGCACCACTGCTAACTAGCTAGCCATTTCACATTGGTTACATGAGTATGCAGCATTATTAACTGAATTAAATATATATCTTTTTTACATTGTTTGCAAACTGATATGTGACACGTATGGCATTACTAACCCCACTACTCCTAATAGTAAGCTACGTCCTCCTCTACAATGAGAAAGTAGTGCTCTCCGTGGTGAAATATAAAAATAGAAAAGTTGCTTTAGAGACATCTCACTGACTCCCCATGCACAGCTGCTGACTCACTGGCCAGTCCAGCTTCTTCCTCACACAGGACATGGCTTTGGAAATCATGAGTAGCACGTTTGTTGGCAGTACACTGACCATACACAGCAAGTAGTACTCAAAACAAACATCCAAATTAGCATGATGGGAAGAATACCAATCACACAGTGAAAAAGGCATTTTAGTCATTTCTTTCTAGTGCCAGTGCAGAGATGTGCATTACGTTCTGATAAGCAGTGATTTTATAGAGTTTTAGAATGGAAAAAGAACAGAATAACTCGTTGTCGTCAGTCAATATGCAGAAAGTGATATGATTTCCACTCAGCTACTGAGATGACTGGTGATTAAACAGGTCTTTAGGAAATCCCCCACCATACTGCAGGTTGGCATTTATTGTCATGAATCTTGTTCTGGATGCAGCTCTGCAGAGTGGTGACTAGCTGGCACAACCACAAAGTCATGAAATCTTTAAACCTAACCCTAACCTTAACCCTAACCACACTGCTAACCATTATGCCTAACCCTAACCTTAAATTTAAGGCCAAAAACTAATTTGGGTTTTCATGAATTTTTACGATATAGCCTACTTTGACTTGCAGCTGGCCCATCAAGCGGAAATCGCTAAGTTCTGCCTCCAGGGCAAGATTCATGACAATAAACGTCAACCTGCCAGCATACCAGGAGGCAACCCTTGGGCTAATGCCTGGAACTGAAACCTGAGAGCCAGACCAGCATGCATCTCTCCTAGTGCTACAGGTCACAGTCAGTGAAAAAGACACTCTGTGTTGGGCCTATACTGTAGACTACGGTGTCAGATTTTAAACTGTTGATTTGACAGACAGGATACAGTGAGACTTTGAATTATTTATAAAGAAGGGCACTAAGGAGTTGTGGAGATTGTCTTTGAATGAGACAGAAGTCTACTGAAGAAGTTATCTTGTCAAAGCTGGGGTCACCAAATAAGAACGAGTGTTTGAAAAGCACAGATTACTATGATGTCAAAATAAGAAGGGGTGCCAGTGTGGTAGACTTTAGACTTCACCCCACCATTCACTTCCTCCCTTGGGCCAGAGGTCAAAATCAAATCAAACGTTATTTGTCACATGCGTGTGTAGACTTTACCGTGAAATTTACAGTAAAGTATAGACCAAATCAAATCAAACGTTATTTGTCACATGCGTGTGTAGACTTTACCGTGAAATTTACAGTAAAGTATAGACCAAATCAAATCAAACGTTATTTGTCACATGCGTGTGTAGACTTTACTGTGAAATTTACAGTGAAGTGTAAACTTTACCGTGAAATACTTACTTACAAGCCTTTAACCTACAGTGGAGCTCAAGAAGAGTTAAGAAAATATTTACCAAGTACACTAAAAGAAAAAGTAAAAAGAAAAAGTAACACAATAAGAATAACAAGAATGAGGCTATATTCAGGGGGCATCGGTACCGAGTCACTGTGCGAGGGTACAGGTTGGTTGAGGTAACTTGTACATGTAGGTGGGGGCGAAGTGACAAAGCATAGATAATAAACAGTGAGTAGCAACAGCGTACAAAAAGGGTGGGGGGGGGCAATGTAACTTGTCCAGTGGCGATTTTATTAATTGTTCAGCAGGCCAATTGGTTTGGGGTAGGAGCTGTTGAGGAGCCTTTTGGTCCTAGACTTGGCGCTCCGGTACCGCTGGCCGTGCGGGAAGCAGAGAAAACAGTCTTTAACTTGGGTGGCTGGAGTCTTTAAAATTGTATGGGTTTTTCCACTGACACTGCCTATTGTATATGGATGGCAGGATGGATGGATGGCAGGAAGCTTGGCCCCAGTGATGTACTGGGCCGTTTGCACTACCCTCTGTAGCGCCTTACGGTCAGATGCCGAGCAGTTTCCATACCAGGCGGTGATGCAACCGGTCAGGATGCTCTCGATGATGCAGCTGTAGAACCTTTTGAGGATCTGGGGACCCATGCCAACTTTTTTCAGTCTCCTGAGGGGGAAAAGGTTTTGTCGGGCCCTCTTCACGACTGTCTTGGTATGTTTGGACCATGATAGTTTGTTGGTTATGTGGACCCCAAGGAAATTGAAACTCGACCCGCTCCACTGCAGCCCTGTCGATGTTAATTGGGGCCTGTTCAGCCCACAGGATTGTCGGCCCACAATCAGCTCTTTTGTCTTGCTCACATTGAGGGAGAGGTTGTTGTCCTGGCACAACACTGGCAGTTCTCTAACCTCCTCCCTATAGGCCGTCTCATCGTTGTTGACACTGTTGTGTCGTCGGCAAACTTAATAATGGTGTTGGAGTCGTGTTTGGCCACGCAGTCTTGGGTGAACAGGGAATACAGGAGGGGACTAAGTACACACCCTGAGAGGCACCAGTGTTAAGGATCAGCGTGACAGACCTGTTGTTGCCTACTCTTACCACCTGGGGGTGGCCCATCAGGAAGTCCAGGATCCAGTTGCAGAGGGAGGTGTTTAGTCCCAGAGTCTTTAGCTTAGTGATGAGCTTCGTGGGCACTATGGTGTTGAACGCTGAGCTGTAGTCAATGAACAGCATTCTCACATAGGTGTTCCTTTTGTCCAGATGAGAAAGGGCAGTGTGGAATGTGATTGAGATTGCGTAATTTTTGGATCTGTTGGGGCGGTATGTGAATTGGAGTGGGTCTAGGGTGTCCAGGAGGATGCTGTTGATGTGAGCCATGACCAGCCTTTCAAAGCACTTCATGGCTACTGACGTGAGTGCCATGGGGTGGTAATAATTTAGGCAGGTTACCTTCGCTTCCTTGGGCACAGGGACAATGGTGGTCTGCTTGAAACATGTAGGTATTACAGACTCGGTCAGCTAGAGGTTGAAAATGTCAGTGAAGACACTTGACAGTTGGTACATGCATGCTTTGAGTACACATCCTGGTAATCCATCTGGCCCAGCGGCTTTGTGAATGTTGACCTGTTTAAAACTTCTTAAGGCTGGGGGCACTATTTTCACGTCCGGATGAAAAGTGTTCCCAAAGTAAACTGCCTGTTACTGAGACCCAGAAGCTAGGATATGCATATTATTAGTAGATTTGGATAGAAAACACTCTGAAGTTTCTAAAACTGTTTGAATGATGCCTGTGAGTATAACAGAACTTCTTTGGCAGGTCGAAACCCCGAGGACAAACCATCCAGGGGAAAAACAATTTGAGGTCACTCTCTTTTCAATGGGTTTTCAGTTGCTTGCAGTTCCTATCGCTTCCACTGGATGTCAACCGTCTTTAGAAATTGGTTGATGTTTTTACTTTGAGAAATGAAGAATTAGCCCCTTTCAGAACGAGGGTCGAGTGAAGTGTACTGTTGTGGTTGCGGCACATGACCTGAAAGCTCACTCCACTTTGTTTTCCTCCGGTATTGAACACAGTTTATTCCGTCTTAAATTTGATCGATTATTTACGTTTAAAAATACCTCAAGTTGGATTAGGAAAATTGTTTGAAATGTTTGGATCAAGTTTACAGGTAACTAATTAGATAATGGGTTGCGTGAGTTGGAACCGGTGTATTTTCTGAATCATACGCGCCAAATAAATGGATATTTTGGATATACAACGACGGAGTTTATCGAACAAAAGGACCATTTGTGATGTTTAATGGACATATTGGAGTGCCAACAGAAGAAGATCTTCAAAGGTAAGGCATCCACTATATGTTATTTCTGACTTTTGTGTTGTGCCTGGCGGGTTGAATTATGATTTTCATGTGTATGTTTTCTGGGGTGCTGTCCTCAGATAATAGCATGGTTTGCTTTCTCTGTAAAGCCTTTTTGAAATCTGACACTGTGGCTGGATTAACAAGAAGTTCATCTTTAAACCTATGTATAACACTTGTATGATTCATGAATTATTATTATGAGTATTTCTGTTTTTTAATTTGGAACGCTGCTATTTCACTGGTTGTTGTCAAATCAATCCCATTAACGGGATTGGCGCGCGAAGGGATCACTAAGAAGTTTTAAAGGTTTTGTTCACATCTGCTACCGAGAGCGTTATCACACAGTCATCCAGAACAGCTGGTGCTCTTGTGCATGCTTCAGTGTTGCTTGCCTCGAAGCGAGCATAAAAGGCATTTTGCTCGTCTGGTAGGCTCGCGTCACTGGGCAGCTCGTGCCTGGGTTACCCTTTGTAATCCATAATAGTTTTCAGGCCCTGCCACATCCGATGAGCGTCAGAGCCGGTGTAGTAGGATTCAATCTTAATCCTGTATTGACGCTTCGCTTGTTTGATGGTTTGTTTGAGGGCATAGCGGGATTTCTTGTAAGCGTCCGGATTAGTCTCCCGCTCCTTGAAAGCGGCAGCTCTAGTCTTTAGCTCGATGTGGATGTTGCCTGTAATCCATGGTTTCTGGTTGGGATATGTACGTACAGTCACTGTGGGGACAACGTCGTCAATGCCCTTACTGATGAAGCCGATGACTGAGGTGGTGTACTCCTCAATGCCATTGGATGAATCCCAGAGCATATTCCAGTCTGTGCTAGCAAAACAGTCCTGTCGTGTAGCATCCGCATCATCTGACCACTTCCATATTGAGCGAGTCAGTGGTACTTCCTGCTTTAGTTTTTGCTTGAAAGCAGGAATCAGGAGGATAGAATTATGGTCAGATTTGCCAAATGGAGGGTGGCGGAGAGCTTTGTATGCATCTCTGTGTGTGTAGTAAAGGTAGACTAGGATTTTCTTTCCTTGGTTGCAAATGTGACATGCTGGTAAAAATTTGGTAAAACTGATTTAAGTTTGCCTGCATTAAAGTCCCGGCCACTAGGTGGACAGTGGAAGGAGTTAGTTCCTGAAATCCCAAGGCCTAAGGGCACTAGTCCCATCCAGAGACCCATAGACCATCAAGGATTAAAAGGGGACTGCCTTAAATAGCAACACAGCTGTGGGAACCAATCAAGTCTGGCGACAGCTAGCCTGAATCAGGCCAGGCCAGCTGTTGTGGCACTGCCAAAACACTCCTTGGCCCTGACTCAGAGTGGTACGGACAATACACCCCTCTTTCTGCCCAGCCCTGTAGTGGAGCATCTAGTCAGACTGTCACTATGCTGGTTCAGGGATACTGGCGGAGTGACAGCCACTACTGTAATGATTCAATTAAATGTAATTGGTAAGTGTGATATAAAATGATACCCTGCTAAAGGATACCCAAGATAACATAATACTGTATGTACATTATCTTTCCCTCAAAATAAAAAATGTGCTCTCACAAGATAGTTGCAATGTAACATAATGTCTTTATGTGGGAACAACAGAATGGAGATATGACCAAAAGTATGTGGACAGTGGACATCTGCTTGTCGAACATCTCATTCCAAAATCATGGGCATTAATATGGTGTTGGTCCCCCCTTTGCTACTATAACAGCCTACACTCTTCTGGGAAGGCTTTCCACTAGATGTTGGAACATTGCTGCGGGGACTTGCTTCCATTCAGCTACAAGAGCATTAGTGAGGTCGAGCACTGATTTTGGGCATTTAAGCCTGGCTCGCAGTCGGCGTTCCAATTCATCCCAAAGGTGTTCACTGGGGTAGAGGTCAGGGTTCTGTGCAGGCCAGTCAAGTTCTTCCACACCGATCTCGATAAACCATTTCTGTATTGACCTTGCTTTGCGCACGGGGGCATTGAAACAGGAAAGGGCCTTACCGCAACTGTTGACCAAGTTATCTCTGTTGAAGTGTTGCTACTGGCATTGAGGAATTAGTCTTAAGTTATTTTAAAGGCAGGGTGTGTAGGCATAAAATATCACTATACCTCTTTGAAAGGACACCACTGCCCCTTTCCCTAGATGTAGGCCTATAACATTTACAGGAGAACAGAGATCATCACTGTGCTCCACTGAACTACATTATGGCCAGTTAAAGAACTGTAACATCTATGGAAATATGCTGTTTCAGGGGCATGTCTCAGAGTGCCAGCTGTGGTGCTTGTGAGCTCAGCTGTCAGGTTTGCAGGGGGACAGCTCGGCCACTGTAACAGGTGTTAGTCTCTGGCCATAGCGAGCCTACAGTTGGTCTGATACAGGAGCTCACTTTGGATCATGGCTATCATACAAGGACTAGAAACCTTTCCACACTAGAGTAAGAACAAAAATTATAGTTGCAACGTACGCATATGTTTTTTAATCAAATGTTGCCTACATAGTCTTGTTCATTTCAACCATTGTCAAAAGGTACAAAGAGAACATTTTGGGGATTTCTTGAGAACCTTTTCTGCCATTCCAGAACCCTCCAGACAAATTTTGGGCTAATTTTTTAACAGGGCACAGTGGTGGAATCTGGTCCCAATGGTGGCCCGGTGGGACCAAAAAGACCCCCGTTTCCTCTAGATCTAATTACAGACACCTAATGTATCACTTAACAGGCACTGGCTATATTAAGACCCACGACAAGTGAGTCCTGGCTCGGTGTCCAAGTGCCCAGCAGTGGAGCAGTTTACTTATCAATTACAAATAACAATTCCAGTATCCACAGCTCTGATCTGTGTCACTGATTGGCATTGGTTTACTCATATGACGACCTAAAACCATGATCAATTTCGGTAACCGGAGATTCCTACACAATCTTATATTATTTTTAGTTATGTGCTGATATAATTCAGTAGACACTTGTCAGCTGTAAACTCAATGACCATTACAGTGCAGTAATGTTATGCCAACATAAAAATCAGGTTCACTATTCATCAGTATACTTTCCGTTTTCACACCATTCTGATATTCCTCTTTAAATAGATACGAATCCTCTGTGCCATATTTGATACATTCTCTTTGGAAATGTAAGTATCAATACAAATATTGAGTTACTAATCTCCATTTGTACCCGTCCTGTTTTAGATTTGAGGCAGTGGCTGATAAGTGGAAGTTCTTTAGTAACAGTCATCGCTGCCCCCTAGTGGTGATAAATGGGTAAAATTGGCAGTGCATCTATTTAGTACAAAGGGAATTATAGAAGGTAATGCATTTCACAATAAAACACAATGGTAATGGTTTCTTATGTATTTACAACAAGGAGCAAAGAAGCTGTATGACATGAACTAGAATAAAAAATGTAAGTGCATTTATTGTAATATCACTATCCCAATAGGACACCTGTTTGAGCCCACCTGTTTAGCTAAAATATATATATATAGCTAAAATATAGCTAAAAAATATATATACATATATATATTTATATATATATATATATAAAATGTAAAAAAATGTGTCCATTAAAATAACATCAAATTGATCAGAAATACAGTGTAGACATTGTTAATGTTGAAAATGTCTATTGTAGCTTTTTATGGAATATCTACATAGGCATACAGAGGCCCATTATCAGCAACCATCACTCCTGTGTTCCAATGGCACGTTGTGTTAGCTCATCCAAGTTTATCATTTTAAAAGGCTAATTGATCATTAGAAAACCCTTTTGCAATTATGTTAGCACAGCTGATTAAAGATGCAATAAAACTGATTAAAGATGCAATATAACTGTCCTTCTTTAAACTAGTTGAGTATCTGGAGCATCAGCATTTATGGGTTCAATTACAGGCTCAAAATGGCCGGAAGCAAAGGACTTTCTTCTGAAACTCAACAGTTTATTCTTGTTCTGAGAAATGAAGGCTATTCCATGCGAGAAATTGCCAAGAAACTGAAGATCTCTTACAACGCTGTGTACTTCTCCCTTCACAGAACAGAGCAAACTGGCTCTAACCAGAATAGAAAGAGGAGTGGGAGGCCCCAATGCACAACTAAGCAAGAGGACAAGTACATTAGATTGACTAGTTTGAGAAACAGACTCCTCACAAGTCCTCAACTGGCAGCTTCATTAAATAGTACCCGCAAAACACCAGTCTCAACGTCAACAGTGAAGAGGCGGCCTTCTAGGCAGAGTTCCTCTGTCCAGTGTCTGTGTTCTTTTGCCCATCTTAATATTTTCTTTTTATTGGCCAGTCTGAGATATGGCTTTTTCTTTGCAACTCTGCCTAGAAGGCCAGCATCCCTGGGTGGGAAATGTTGTGTTAGGCCCTGATCTGGCTATGCCATGTGGCTGTGGGCTAAACTAGCTCATTTAGCAGGCAAGATTTGCCTAGAATTCCTGTGGCACTATTTTATAGTAAGAACAATACAAGTGAACATAGCTGAATAAAATAGAAAGGATTTCCCAGGGAGTGCGCACATGCGGCTATTCTGTGTTGTGGCTATTCAATACGCTTAATTTGATGATCAAATAATGATTTGATAAAAAGTTGCATGAAAGGGAAGCGCTGTGCTCTGTTTGTTGTGCAGTCTGCACACACGTAATCAGTCTCTCATTCACAATTTGACAAGCCCTTGATAATATTCTCAAGCAGTATTCTCAATTTAATCTGGTCTTTACATATGGTCTACTAATATATGTGTAGAATTATTTTGTATCTAGAATGGCCCACAAAAATGTCATTCATATCACTTAAATAGCGAATGGAGATTTGGTGCAGCTACTTTTTTCATATGCCAGGTAGGCCACTGTCACGCCCTGATCTGTTTCACCTGTTTTTGTGATTGTCTCCACCCACCTCCAGGTGTCACCCGTTTTCCTCATTAGTCTCTGAGTACTTATTCCTGTGTTCCTTATTTGTCTGTTGCCAGTTCGTCTTGTCAAGTCAACCAGTGTGGTATTCTGTGTGCCTGTTTTTTTTCCCTTTTCTCTGTTTTTGCTAGTCTTCCTGGTTTTGACCCTTGCCTGCCTCTACTCTGAACCCGCCTGCCTGACCATAGTGCCTGCCCTGACCTCGAGCCTGTCTGCCACCCTGTACCTCCTGGACTCTGACCTTGTTATGATCTTTTGCCTGTCCAACACCATTCTCTTGTCTGCCCCTTGGATCATAATAAATATCAGAGACTCTAACCATCTGCCTGCCATGTCTGCATCTGGGTCTCGCCAAGTGCCCTTATAGGCTACACTGTAAAGCAAATTAATGTGCTTAATTTGTAAGCACCAGAAAGCTGGGATCCGCTTTTAAATAGTAGCTAGTCAAAACTCTGTTTTCACACGCGATTGCACAATGACAGGGATTTTAAGAACACATGTTTCACTAGACTCCGTAGGCTATGGGCTCTCCAACCATGTTCCAGGAGTCATATATTATGAAGATATCATAGTGTCACGAATAAAAAGGTAAACATTAGGCCTATAGCAAATGCAACATAAGGCATTCATTTTTCACATGTAAACAGCACTTTTCAGTAGTGCTCAAATCATGCCATTCCATGAGTGCATCATTTATCTTTCAACTCGAGTCAATGAGCCCAATCAGTCCTCCATGACAACATGATCATAAACAACAGAGTAGGGCTGGCTAATAAGTCCTTTGTTTTGGGGTTATGCTCAGGTAAAATAATTAGGCTAATCTATACTTCCATATTTCTAAGTCCTATTCTTGAAGATCAAGGGGTATAACATTTATTGGAATGACTGGAATTCTGATTGATTTTGGTTTTTAATGTAAATAAATAATTTAATCATATTTATTATATGTAGTAGAAAGCGATGGGTTAGAAAAAGCCTATATAACCAAACCATAAAGTAAAATGTAACATCCATATATGGCCAGCTGTGTAAACTTTAACATTGATTTATCCTGCAATGGATCTTGTTGAATTGGTAACATACATTGTCTTCTTCTAATGCCCCTTAAGGGGGAAGTAATCTAAAAGTAACTGAATGTAATCAGATTACATTACTGAGTTTGGGTAATCCAAAAGTTACATGACTGATTAAAATTTTGGACAGGTAACTAGTAGCTGTAATGGATTACATTTCGAAAGTAACCTACCCAACCATGCAGTTGAATAGCAAATGGAGGATGCTTTTCCCAAGGTTTATTTTCATGCCAGCCAGGTAGGCTACTCCGGTTGTAACAAGAAGCAACTGCTGTTTCGCTTGCTCAGATGCTTTCTCCAGTGAGATTGTTTCAGCCACTTGCAAATTGAAGGAAAGTGCACTGCTTAGATGCTGGAATTATTTGGATGAACGTGCAAAGGTAACCTACTTTTTGAAGTGATTTATTTGACAATCAGATGAAAACATCATGACTGGTTGTGTTCATGGCACATTAAAAGGGAATACCTTTTTACAGTTAAATGTCTTTACTATAAATCCCATAAAAATTGAGGAGGGGGGGGGGGCTCAGACTGGCCTTTGCCTGGGACCTCCAAATCACTAAATCCGACCCTGTGTGTGATTTATTGTAGAATGCATTGTTTTTAATTATAATGACCCAACCGAAGCCAGGCAGGCGGGTTGTCCACGTTGACACTGCTCTGCCTGTCCCGTCCTTTACACCTGCCTCCTGCCTCGCTCTGCTTGCTCCATCCACCCACTTCTGGTAGGAGAGCCCTGCCATAGAGAATGATAGAGGCCTCTTGTGGCCCAAAAGGCCGCATTTGCAGTGGTGGAAGCCATTAAGTGGAAGCCATTAAGTGCTTCCACCACTTTAAGGTAGTCAACTGGTTGGGACTAGGGCTGTTGTTTTGGGAGTAGGGCTGTTACAGTGACCATATTACTGCGGAGTCATGACTTCAGTCAAATTTCATGTGACTTCTGAGTTGCCGTGACTAGGCTTCTCCAAAACTGTGCTCTGACACATCTGATGGTCATTTGTAGCCTACCAAACTTGCTAATGGTCAGTTGCGAATGGCCTGGTACTCAGCGCTCTATTGTCCATCAGGTCCTAATGGTCTGGTACTCAGGGCTCTATTGTCCCTCCATCAGGTCCTAATGGCCTGGTACTTAGGGCTCTATTGTCCCACCATCAGGTCCTAATGGTCTGGTACTCAGGGCTCTATTGTCCCTCCATCAGGTCCTAATGGTCTGGTACTCAGGGCTCTATTGTTCCTTTAATCACTCTGACATCAATGCAAATGCAATCTAAAATCAAATAAAACACTTCTTGGGAGCCCTGGCATTCAGAGTTGGAGTGGAATAGGAGCTCCTCATAGTCAAATTTTGTTTGTCAAATTTCTGCCCTGCTAGAGCTGCCCCTGTCAACTGTAATTGCTGTTATTGTGAAGTGGGAAGACCAGGCGCAACAACAGCTCAGCAGCGAAGTGGTAGGCCACACAAGCTCATAGAATGGGTCCACCAAGTGCTGAAGTGCGTAGCACGTAAAAATCGTCTGTCCTCGGTGGCAACTCTCACTACTGAATTCCAAACTGCCTCTGGAAGCAAAGTCAGCACAATAACTGTTTGTCAGGAGCTTCATGAAATGGGTTTCCATGGCCAAGCCGAAGATCACCATGAGCAATCCCAAACGTTGGCTGCAGTGATGCACTGTGGAGCAGTGGAAACCCATTTTCTGGAGTGATGAATCACGCTTCACTATCTGGCAGTCTGATGGACAAATCTGAGTTTGGCGGGTGCCAGGAGAACGCTACCTACCCAAATGCATAGTGCCAACTGTAAAATTAGGTGGAGGAGGAATAATGGTCTGGGGATGTTTTTCATGTTTCGGGCTAGGCCCCTTAGTTCCAGTTGCTACAGCATACAATGACATTCTAGACTATTCTGTGCTTCCAACTTTGGCAACAGTTGGGGTAAGGACCTTTCCTGTTTCAGCATGACAATGCACCCGTGCACAAAGTAAGGTAAATACAGAAATGGTTAGAGATTGGTTAGGAAGAACTTGACTGGCCTGCACAGAGCCCTGACCTCAACCCCAATCAAACACCTTTGGGATGAATTGGAACGCCGACTGCAAGCCAGGCCTAATCGCTCAACATCAGTGCCCGACCTCACTAATGCTCTTATGACTGAATGGAAGCAAGTCCCCGCAGCAATGTTCCAAAATCTAGTGGAAAGCCTTCCCAGAAGAGGCTGTTATCTCAGCAAAGGGGGGACCAACTCTATATTAATGTCCATGATTTTGGAAAAGGATGTTCGACAAGCAGGTGTCCACATACTTTTGGTCATGTTATCTTCCTTGATAACAATGGCAGTAATATTAGCAGCACCTATCCTTTTACTAAACAAATGCGTATTTTATCCCCATAGACTCTAAGGCTGGGTTTCTACTTAACTAATATGGAATTATTGTAAGATGGTCATACCCAGGATCATTTACAGATAGGATAGGTCAAAAAATGTTCTGCCTAATTGTAAGTCCGCCAGTGTTCGCATGCTTGCCTTTGGTGAATTTAGGCCATAACTCCGCCATGGTTTGTTGGACAAAGCCTATGGGGAAATTAATGCCGTTTTAGTATTTTTTGTTGTTGTGATAAATGCCGAAAATAAGGTCTATAGTAAACACAGGCTTAGGATATATTATATGTTTTGTTCTATGAGATAATCTTAATCAGCTAACGTCACTTTTTTGTTAATTTTGAAGCATTTATGTAATAACAAAAGCAGATAAAGCACATAAAGACTTAATCATTCATAAAGATCATGTTAATTGACTGATATTATCTCATAGAACAAAACGTATTAGATCTCCTAAGCCTGGGTTAACCTCAGACCTTATTGTTGGCGTTTATCCCAAAACCCTACTCTTTCCCCATTAATTTTCCCCATAGGAATGGCTGAACGAACTAAAGGTGACTAATTTCTGTTTTAAGGACTACAAGCTAGCCTGTTCAACCTCTCTTTCGTATTGTCTGAGATCCCTGAAGATTGCCACGGTCATCCCCCTCTTCAAAGGGGTAGACACTCTAGACCCAAACTGTTACAGACCTATATCTATCCTACTCTGCCTTTCTAAAGTCTTCGAAAGCCAAGTTAACAAAGATCACCAACTATTTCGAATCCCACCGTACCTTCTCCGCAATTGCAATCTGGTTTCCGAGCTGGTATCAACGATATCATAACCGCCATCGATAAGAGACAATACAGTGCAGCTGTATTCATCGACCTGGCCAAGGCTTTCGACTCTGTCAATCACCGCATTCTTATCGGCAGTCTCAACAGCCTTGGTTTTTCAAATAACTGCCTCGCCTGGTTCACCAACTACTTCTCAGACAGAGTTCAGTGTGTCTGGACCTCTGGCAGTCTCTGTGGGGGTGCCACAGGGTTCAATTCTCAGGCCGACTCTTTTCGCTGTATACATCCAATGATGTCGCTCTTGCTGCTGGTGATTCTCTGATCCACCTCTACGCAGACGATACCATTCTGTATACTTTTGGCCCTTCTTTGGACACTGTGTTAACAAACCTCCAGACGAGCTTCAATGCCATACAACACTCCTTCCGTGGCCTCCAACTACTCTTAAATGCAAGTAAAACTAAATGCATGCTCTTCAACCGATCGCTGCCCGCCGGTCCAGCATCACTACTCTGGACGGTTTTGACTTAGAATATGTGGACAATTACAAATACCTAGGTGTCTGGTTAGACTGTAAACTCTCCTTCCAGACTCACATTAAGCATCTCCAATCCAAAATTAAATCTAGAATCTGCTTCCTATTTCGCAACAAAGCATCCTTTACTCATGCTGCCAAACATACCCTCCTAAAACTGACTATGCTACCGATCCTTGACTTCAGCGATGTCATTTACAATATAGCCTCCAACACTCTACTCAGCAAATTTGATGTAGTCTATCACAGTGCCATGCATTTTGTCACCAAATCCCCATATACTACCCACCACTGCGACCTGTATGCTCTCGTTGGCTGGCCCTTGCGTCATATTCATTGCCAAACCCACTGGCTTCAGGTCATCTATAAGTCTTTGCTAGGTATAGCCCCGCCTTATCTCAGCTCACTGATCACCATAGCAGCACCCACCCGTAGCACACGCTCCAGCATGTATATTTCACTGGTCATCCCCAAAGCCAACTCCTCTTTTGGCCACCTTTCCTTCCAGTTCTCTGCTGCCAATGGATGAATTGCAAAAATCACTGACGCTGGAGTCTTATATCTCCCTCACTAACATTAAGCATCAGCTGTCAGAGCAGCTTACTGATCATTGCATCTGTACACAGGCCATCTGTAAATAGCCCACCCAACTACCTCATCCCCATATTGTTATTTATTTTTTGCTCTTTTGCTCCCCAATATCTCTACTTGCATATTCATCTTCTACACATCAATCACTCAGTGTTTAATTGCTAAATTGTAATTATTTCGCCACTATGGTCTATTTATTGCCTTACCTCCCTAATCTTACTGCATTTGCACACACTGTATATAGACTTTTCTATTGTGTTATTGACTGTACGTTTGTTTATTCCATGTGTAACTCTGTGTTGTTTGTGTCGCACTGCTTTCCATTATCTTTGCCAGGTCGCAGTTGTAAATAAGAACTTGTTCTCAACTGGCCTACCTGGTTAAATAAAGGTGAAATAAAAAATAAAAAATAAATAAATGCAAAGCTGGCAAGCTCTATTCTTCTCTTGCTAGATACACAATTAAAGGGGAATTACACATTATTATTATTATTTTTTTTATGTGTTTTTTCTTCTTCTAGACTTCAGAAATGGTCTTCTGATGTGATTTAACCATTGACATGAACTCAGAACATCAATTTTTAGAAATAATTGTTACATTGAGAGTAAAAAAAGGGGGGAAAAATCCCAAAACAGGAAAAAATACAATGAAGAAAATGAAGAATCTGGAAAAATAAAAAAGAGAACTTTATGGGACCTGCCATGCCAAATACTGCTTATTAACCGTTATATTACCAGGTATGTTGACAGAAAACACATGTCTTGTACACCAAGAACCCGGCGAAGAGTTGCAGGGTAGAGAAGAAGTGAAGCGTGAAGCATGTGCCTATTTGAAAGATTTAAAAAAAACTATTAGTAGCTCGCAGCGTTTCAAAAGGTTGGAGAGAGAGACTGGGAGCAATAGTGTGTGTGTGTGTGTGTGTGAGTGAGAGAGAGAGAGAGAGAGAGAGAGAGAGAGAGAGAGAGAGAGAGAGAGAGGGGGAGAGAGGAGATATTCAACATGCTGACTCCCTGTGAATGTTTTTTGGATAATGAGGAGGAGACCTGGCTGGCGACTATGGCACGTTTTGGGAGCATGGAGAGGCCAGAGATTGCCAGACTAGTGCATTGGGCTAAGGAACAGTAGTCGGGTATTGGAAAAAGGCCATCAGTGCATGTTCTGCAAACAATACAGCGGATGAAGGCACGGTATGAGCTTGGTGAACGGATAGACAAGGTTATGGACAGCGAGGAAGAAGCAGAAAAGCAGAGGGCAGAAGGAAGATGTGTGTTGAGGAAGAATGGCGGCAAGTAGAAATTGAACCTGACGAAAGTGAGGAGGAATTACCTGCATTGGCGTGGTAAAGACCTCAGAGTCGGAGCCTCGCCATGATGGTCATGCAAAGGAGGATGCTGGCCCAGTGGGAGTGACATTTTTGGAGAAAGTGGACCCCTGCTTTTTGACTGAACTATATGTAGTCTCAGGCTGGGTAGAAAAAATGAATTGGGTTTTAAATCTGATGAAAGTAGCTCGGGGTGGACTTGTAATGATTTTCAGTTTATCTTCTGCCCAGAGGGAGAGGGCGCTTCACGTCACACGCCTCGGGACAAGACCTGTGACCCGGTCCCAAGCATGGTGAAACTGAGAAGACACTGTCTGTCCTATTGAGTTTTGAAGCAGAGAATGAGGTGGCGGTGCTATCTAGTGGGGGAGCAGCCTTAGAAGTTGATGTTGCGGACAAAAATTATTAAAGGAAAATGGCATAACTTGAGAAGGCAAGAACGAGATGTAAAGGGCATTCGGAAAGTATATATGCATTTTTTTTTTATATTACATTTACATAAGTATTCAGACCCTTTACTCAGTACTTTGTTGAAGCACCTTTAACAGCGATTACAGCCTTGAGTCTTCTTGGGTATGAAGCTACAAGCTTGGCACACCTGTATTTGGGGAGTTTCTCCCATTCTTCTCTGCAGATCCTCTCAAGCTCTGTCAGGTTGGATGGGGAGCATCAATGCACAGCTATTTTCAGGTCTCTCCAGAGATGTTCGATCAGGTTCAAGTCCGGGCTCTGGCTGGGCCACTCAAGGACATTCAGAGACTTGTCCCGAAGCCACTCAAGCGTTGCCTTGGTTGTGTGCTTAGGGTCGTTCTCCTGTTGGAAGGTGAACCTTCACCCCAGACTGAGGTCCTTAGTGCTTTGGAGCAGGTTTTATTCAAGGATCTCTCTGTACTTTGCTACTTTCATCTTTCCCTCGATCCTGACCAGTCTCCCAGTCCCTGCCGCTGAAAAACATCCCCACAGCATGATGGTGCCAACCCCATGCTTCACCATAGGGATGGTGCCAGGTTTCCTCCAGACGTGATGCTTGGCATTCAGGTCAAATAGTTCAATCTTGATTTCATCAGACCAGAGAATCTTGTTTATCATGGTCTGAGAGTCTTTAGGTGCCTTTTGGCAAACTCCAAGTGGGCTGCTATGTGCCTTTTCCTGAGGAGTGGCCTCCGTCTGTTCACTCTACCATAAATGCCTAGTAGGTGGAGTGCTGCAGAGATGGTTGTCCTTCTGGAAGGTTCTCCCATCTCCACAGATGAACTCTGGAGCTCTGTCATAGTGACCATCAGGTTCTTGGTCACCTACCAGACCAAGGCCCTTCACCCCCGATTGCTCAGTTTGGCCGGGTTGCCATCTCTGGGAAGAGTCTTGGTGGTTCCAAACTTCCTCCATTTAAGAATGATGGAGGCCACTGTGTTCTTGGGGACCTTCAATGCTGCAGAAATGTTTTGGTACCCTTCCCCAGATCTGTTGTAGAAGGCTGATCAATGGGAACAGGAGGAAGTTGAGCTCAATTTCGAGTCTCATAGCAAAGGGTCTGAATACTTAAGTAAATAAAGTATTTATGTGTTGAATTTTTTATAAATTTGCACAAAAAAAATGAAACCTGGTTTTGCTTCGTCATTATGGGTTATTGTGTGTAAATTGAAAAAGGTAGATGGTTTGTCGAAGAAGATTGGTGGAAAGTGTAAGCAGAGTGAGCCATATGCTGGATGAAGGTCTGGAGGCGAAATGTAAGTGAAGGTGGGCAAATTATCAGAGGTGGCAGGTGTGGTGAAGTTCTCGGAGCTCGGGGCTTGCATCGATGGTCAGGATAAAGATGAGTTTGTGAGGGTAGAGGAGAAATGTTTTGAGAAAGTGGACCCTTGCCTTTTGGCTGATCCATATGTGGGTTCAGGGTGGGTGAAAATGGAGTTGGGAGCTCTGGAATCTGTGAAGGTAACCCAAAGTGATCTTGTGATAATTGTTTGTGTTTCTGCCGGTCAGAGGGAGCAGGTGCTTTGCGCCACACAAATGGAGAGAAGAACTGTGACTTGTTTTGCTCTCAATAAAATGGCGTCATTGAAAGGAGGGATTATTGGGGTAGCGGTAAATGTGAAAGTGGGCCAACTAAATGGGAAGATTTCCGGTGTTTGTGATGCTCATCGTTTGGTGCGACGCAGACAGGGTGGCACGAGTGGTGAAACAGAACTGTTCTTTTGAGTTTTGATGTTGAGTCTGCCAGAGAAATTGATGTTAGGATATTTCAGTTATCCCGTACAAGATTTTGTGCCGAATCCATTACGTTGTTACAGGTGTCAAGCTTATGGGCATGTGGCAGCAGTGTGTAGGAGGGAGGTTCCTAGGTGTGAGAAGTGTGCAGAAGGGCATGAGACAAAGGAATGTGTAATATTGGGGAAAGAAGCAATCAGAAGTGTTTCCGGAGCTGGGTCAAGGGGACAGGATCATGTGAGGATTTGTGTGAGTAGTAGGGTGATAAGCCAACAAGTGATATATGCTTCAGTAAGATTGGCTTTTTAGTGTTCATAGCAATGGTTAGAAAATAGAGGATGTGGGCAACGGCAGAGAAGTATTTGGGTGTATGAGATTTGATGTCAGAAGATTTACAGGGTGTGTTGAGTGGTGGTGTCCAGTCCTTCCTGGCCGTTGATCTTAGGTAGGACTAGATATGTTTAAATAGTGGAATAGGGAAGTGGGTTAATAATGAGTGTAGGGTTAGATGGTAGGATATTTGTTTATTTTTTCCCCCATACAAAGTAAAAGGGATTTATACCCCAGTCTAGTTGACGGCGCTAATGCAACTTTTACTGTATGTCAACCGCCGTTAAACCTCATCGAAGAACAAGGGCGCAAAATACAACTTCCTGGTTTGATAAACTGTGAGTGACATCTTTCGCGATACAGGCAATTTCGTACGTTGTATTGACGACGGCCTTGTCTTGGAATGTAACACAATCGCTTTATCCATCAAGAGTGAAATACATATTCGTCTGCCACTTTCGGAAAATATCACATTTACGTGCTTTCTCTTAAACGTGATCATGGTCCATGACAAGAGTGAATAAGCTCATGGTAAGTCGAAGTAGCCTAGCAAGCTATGGTGTCCGCCTTGGCTTGGTTTCGATGTAATAGTCAGCTAGAATGCTAATGGTAGCCATATCACTTCTGTAGTTAGCTTAAATATATCTGTACAGTAGCTAGTTATTTAATATATAAAGAAAGGAACCGTAGCCAGCTATCTGGCTAACGCTATTAGCTAGCTTCTATGTCAGCGTGCTTGTTGTTGTGTGCCTTTATGGTCAGCATACCCCCTTAAAAATAAAGTTGGCCTCTAGCGAGCTATCTTACGTTAGCTAGCTAACGTTACTCTTTAGCTCGATACTTTATGGTTGCTAGTTAGTTACTCGTAGCCATCATCAATGCGCATAATGATTGTTCATATATAACGAGCTTATCAAAAAACACTAAATTGGCTAGCTTACAGTTAGCTAGCCAGCCAGGTAACGTTAGCTACCTAATGTAACTAGTTGGTTGGCTACTTAGCTTACTATGTTGATGAAAGCTAGGTAGCTAGCTTGGTTCAGTCTAAGCTAAGCCCTATGACTAAATAAACTAGTTAGCGAGTTACCAGTTGACGTTCTAGCATGGTTGACCACAAATTATGAGTCAGATCAGTGTCCACTGCAGAGTGATAACGGTAGGTAGCTAACGCTTTCACGTGAGTCAGCTAGCTAGATGGCTTACATGTTGTCGATGATTCTAACGCTTTGCTAGTTATCACGTTAGTGTTCAGTATGAGCTAGCTAACGTTAGGGAACACTTGCCAACATTGTCATGTTAGCTGTCTTGGATTTCACGTCGTTGCTTGGTGCAGTGAGATGACTAAACAAACAACAAGAGACAGATCCATGCCATGCTTCTGTTACAGCCAAATCCGCCTGTTATGTGAATTGTCCCAATAGGGTTTCTCGACGAGTTTTAACCCGGTTAAACTATCTTTGCTGCTTTATCGTAATTTCGGCTTGTCTGTCTGGTCTTTAGGGCCGATACCTGTGTGTAACATGTTGCCTAATTGTTGTTATTGTTGCAGAGGAGCCGCTGAACTAAGCTGCCAAAAAGCCTCCTTCCTTTCGAATGTAAGCTCAACGACTGACTTATGCTTCTATTTAAAGTACTGATTTGAAGACAGACTTTTAATGCTGTCTGTGTGGATGGGCTGATGTGACACGATAATGATTGGAGATTGATGCAAGCTTTCCATGATGACACTGACTGTGTGTGTGTGTGTGTGTGTGTGTGTGTGTGTGTGTGTGTGTGTGTGTGTGTGTAGGGGATGAGAGAAGCACAGGTGCAGCAGCAGCATTTACGGCTGTGGGGTCAGTGACTCTCTGTGGGCTCAGGATGGCGCAGGGAGGCCCTCCGCTAGACTATCACGTCCTGCAGGACCTCAAGCAGCGCTTCCCCGAGATCCCAGAGGGAGTAGTGTCCCAGTGCCTTCTGCAGGTAGGATACAGCAGCCAGACAGCTATGAGCACATACCTTACGTCCAAAATGGCACCCTATTGTGTTACTTTTGACCAGAGCCATATAGGCCCTGGTCAAAAGTAGTGTACTGCATAGGGAATTACATGCAGACCACTCTGCAAAATACATTTTATTCAATAATTTCATCTAAACTGCGTAGTCAGGCGTTAAAGTCCCGCCTCTCCCATCTCCTCATTGGTTTTTAAGAGCATTTACCCACGTGGGTGATTGAAAGATGAACTGGGGTCCACACTCCAGTCCAGTTGGTGGTGGTAATGCACCTTAAATTTGGTTGCCAACTTACAGTCAGAAGAAGAAGACTACTGATGGAGGAGAGATTACTATTTTATTAAAAAAATATATTATTTAACCAGGCAAGTCAGTTAAGAACACATTTTTATTTACAATGATAGCCTAGGAACAGTTGGTTAACTGCCTTGTTCAGGGGCAAAACAACCTATTTTTACCTTGTCAGCTCGGGGATTCGATCTCGCAACCTTTCGGTTACTGGTGCTCTAACCACTAGGCTAACTGTCGCCCCTACTAGAAACTATTATTTCCCCCTTCTATCTTTTATCTGTGGATTAAATGTCTGACTAGAGAACACACTATTTTGTGTGCCTTGAAATTGATAAAAATTCTACAAAGATCCAAGGAAAAATGGACCGTGTGCATTTAACAACCCCAGAACAAATTAGATAGCAACAGCATGTTCGTGAATGTTTCATGTGTTTCGACCTGTCCCCAAATTAATATAAACTCAGCAAAAAAAGAAACGTCCTCTCAATGTCCCCTCAATGTTTATTTTCAGCAAACTCATCATGTGTAAATATTTGTATGAACATCGCAAGATTCAACCACATAAACATAGACATAAACTGAACAAGTTCCACAGACATGTGACTAACAGAAATTGAATAATGTATCCTTGAACAAAGGGGGGGTCAAAATCAAAAGTAACAGTCAGTATCTGGTGTGGTCACCAGCTGCATTAAGTACTGCAGTGCATCTGCTCCTCATGGACTGCACCAGATTTGCCAGTTCTTGCTGTGAGATGTTACCCCACTCTTCCACCAAGGCCAAGACCAAGGCAAGTTCCCGGACATTTCTGGGGGGAATGGCCCTAGCCCTCTCCCTCTGATCCAACAGGTCCCAGACGTGCTCAATGGGATTAAGATCCGGGCTCTTTACTGGCCATGGCAGAACACTGACATTCTTGTCTTGCAGTAAATCATGCACAGAACGAGCAGTATGGCTGGTGGCATTGTCATGCTGGAGGGTCATGTCAGGATGAGCCTGCAGCAAGGGTACCACATGAGGGAGGAGGATGTCTTCCCTGTAACACACAGTGTTGAGATAGCCTGCAATGACAAGTTCAGTCCAAAGATGCTGTGACACAACGCCCCAGACCATGAGGGACCCTCCACCTCCAAATCGATCCCGCTCCAGAGTACAAGCCTCGGTGTAACGCTCATTCCTTCGATGATGAACGCGAATCCGACCATCACCCCTGGTGAGACAAAACTACAACTCGTCAGTGAAGAGCACTTTTTGCCTGTCCTGTCTTGTTCAGCGACTGTGGGTTTGTGCCTATAGGCGATGTAGTTGCCGGTGATGTCTGGTGAGGACCTGCCTTACAGCAGGCCTACAAGCCCTCAGTCCAGCCTCTCTCAGCCTATTGCGGACAGTCTGAGCACTGATGGAGGGATTGTGCGTTCCTGGTGTAATTCGGGCAGTTGTTGCCATCCTGTACCTGTCCCGCAGGTGCGATGTTCGGATGTACCAATCCTGTGTAGGTGCTGTTACACGTGGTCTGCACTGCGAGGACGATCAGATGTCCATCCTGTCTCCCTGTAGTGATGTCTTAGGTGTCTCACAGTGCGGACATTGCAATTTATTGCCCTGGCTACATCTGCCACATCTGCAGTCCTCATCCCTCCTTGCAGCATGCCTAAGGCACATTCACGCAGAGGGCATCTTTCTTTTTTAGTTTTTCAGTCTGTAGAAAGGCCTCTTTTTAGTGTCCTAAGTTTTCATAACTGTGACCTTAATTGCCAACTGTCTAAGCTGTTACACGGAACCCAAACTGGCTGCGCGCGTGCTCCATCATGCATACATTTTATTTTGTCTCCCCACACCAAACGCGATCACGACACGACACAGGTTAAAATATCAAAACAAACTTTGAAACAATTACCTTAATTCGGGGACAAGTCGAAAAGCATTAAACCTTTATGGCAATTTAGCTAGCTAGCTTGCACTTGCTAGCTAATTTGTTCTATTTAGCTAGCTTGCTGTTGCTAATTTTTCCTGGGATATAAACATTAAGTTGTTATTTTACCTGAAATGCACAAATGTCCTCTACTCCGACAATTAATCCACAAACGGTTAACCGAATCGTTTCTAGTCATCTCTCCTCCTAGGTTTTTTCTTCTCTTGACTTTATATTGCGATTGACAACTTTCATAAATTAGGTGCATTACCGCCACCGACCTCGTTCGTCTTTCAGTCACCCACGTGGGTATAACCAATGAGGAGATGGCACGTGGTTACCTGCTTCTATAAACCAATGAGGAGATGGGAGAGGCAGGACTTGCAGCGCGATCTGCGTCAGAAATAGAACTGACTTCTATTTTAGCCCTTTTAGCCCTCCGCCTGTTAGTGTCTTAACGACCGTTCCACAGGTGCATGTTCATTAATTGTTTATGGTTCATTGAACAAGCATGGGAAACAGTGTTTAAACCCTTTACAATGAACATCTGTGAAGTTATTTGGATTTTTACGAATTTTCTTTGAAAGAAAGGGTCCTGAAAAGGGACATTACGTTTTTTTGCTGTGTTTAGTTGGTTCAGAGTTCGTTTTGACATTTCAACCTGTGTGTCTGGATCGCGTCTGGTGTGGATGTGCAAAATCAACATTCGCGCAATGGTGCTCACGCGTGCTCAGTCTACACAACATGTTAAGGTGCCATTTTGGAAGCATAGATACACTCATTTTCTTGTTGAAGTTCCTGTATGCTGTTACACATGAAGTTGAATATTGACAGCTGTTTGTAGGGTTTGATCGATGATTTAGTCGGGGTTAGTGACCCTCTGTTTTCTACAGTTAATAGACAGAGAGCAGTGACCGCTATAGAATTCCAGTCTGGCCTCCATCACTGAGCTTGCTGTTTTCCTGTCTGCTGTTTCCTCTCTTCCAGAACAACAACAACCTGGATATATGCTGCCGCCTACTGGCTCAGGAGAGTAACAGATACCTCTATGGGGAGTTCCACAGTCCGGAGGAGGTTCGCCTGAGCCGGAACCACATGCTGCACATCCAGTTGGGCTACCCCCCCCCGGAGGCGGGCAAGTCCAACGGGGGTGGGCGCTCCCTGGTGCACAGCTCCAGCGACGGTCACATCGAGCTTCCGCGGGCCGGCTTCCAGGAACCCCTCTCGGCCCCCGCCACCATGGCACCCTCGCCGGGGTACAACCCCTTCTTCATGAAGGAGCATGGAGGGCGCTCAGCCAGCACCCCCACCCCTCCTCCCATGCAGGGCATGTCCCCTACCTACTCCCCCGTTCCCCGCTACACCATGAACCCCATCACGGTCACCCTCTCCCAGAACCTTCCCAATGCCCCCCAGGCCCTGCATATCCCCGTCGGTCACTATGGCAACAGTGGCGGCAATGCCCTCTACCTCCGTCCCTCCCCCTCCCAGAGCCCCCAGCCCTCTCCTTGGCCTTCGCCCGGGCAGCCTGTGTATCAGCCCTCGCCCTACGCCACTCCCACCTACCAGTCCCCCTATAGCTCACCCCAGCACCAACCCCACCAAGTGCAACCCCAACAGCAGGTACAGCACCAAGTCCAGCACCAGCCCCACCCCCAGCACCAGCAGACCCATGTCTTCCTGCCAATCAGCCCTCCCACCCTGGCCAGCATGCCCTACCACCAGCACCACCAACAACAGCAGCCCATCTACCGGCCCTACCTGCCCAAGAGCTCCCTGAAGAACCAGATCGAGATCACCTTGGAGGGCACACGGCCCCGCAGCAACTCCCCCGTCCACTGTCCCCCTGGCCAGACGCTCTACATGGCCACAAGCCCCTCACCCAGCTCACCCCAGCGAGGCCTTAGTGGCGGGGGCCCCGCCGCATTCCACCCTGGGGTCTACCTGCACCAGGGCCCCACGCGGCCCAGACCTGCCTCCTCGCCCCAGCCGGGCAGCCAGGCGGGCTACACCTTTAAGATCAAAGTGTCCCCAGGTCAGTCCCAGCAGAGGCCCCCCTCAGGCTCCCCTCCCGTGTCCTCCCCTCCTGAGTCTCTGCTCAACATGGTGGACCAGGGGGAGCACCATGCGCTGGCCCCGGCGCCTATCCTGCCCATCTCGGCTCTGCCCGGTAACATTGCCAGCCACATCGCCAACCGCATGCCCCGCCGGTCCAGCTCAGGCTCCGATGACTACGCTTACACCCAGGGTAGGCGTGGCTTATGGATGGATAAGAGTGTGTGTGCGTGCGCATTTGTGTCTTTACCAGTGCGCTTATTGGCTGTTTATACAATGGGTGGGTCTAATCCTAAATGTATATTGGTTAAAACCACATTCCCAGCCAGTGTCTATTCCACAAGTTACCACAGGCATTTTAACGTCATAGATTTAGCCGGTTTACTCTGTTTCATCTGACTGTGTAATCCACTGTCTCATCAGCCCAGCCAGGCAATTTATAAACTTAATCTCCTCCATAAAAAGCTAGACATGATCTCCCATTTCTTTTAGACTAACATTGTTTCATTATTCAAATTCGATCTCCAGCTGTCCCATAATTATGAACGAGTCGGGATGAGACAGACATGTAGGCAGCTTTTCTCAGCAGGTGGAAATCATGAATTGGCATAATTTTTATGGATAGTTCTTTGTATATATCAATAGAAAACAGGTCAAACGAAATGAAGTGCAGCTAGTTTGCAGTCTTTCCAGCTTCAGTTTGAAGTGATTGTTGTGTTAGCTGTGTTGTTGGCTAGCTCTCGAACAACAGATTCCCGATGAGAGAGCACATTTTCTATGCCAGGTGAAATTGCATCATTAGTTCATATTTATGGATGTATCCAAATAAATGTCACTAGAAAACAGCTTAAACAAATGCAGCTACTTTTGTTATTCTGTCTGCACGGTTTGACATGACTGTAACTTAGCAACAGTTGGCTGGCTAGCAAGCAAGGGATAAGAACGTTGCCAGCCAGTATGGCAATGGAACATTTAGCACTGGGTCGCATCCATAGATACAGAACAAAAACACTGAACGACTGGTCGCTTCTCTGGCAATTGAACCGATAGAACGAACTACCAGCCGGCATTGGTAGCAACCCTAGATTTGTGTCTGGAGTGGACTATAATCTTGTGGAGGGATGAAATGGTATGAATAAATTAATCAAAACTATTTTTTAAATTAAAATATCTCAAAGCTCTCATCAAGGCAAAGGGTGGCTATTTGAAGAGTCTCAAATATAAAATATTTTTTGACACTTCTTTTTTTTGGGTCACTAAATGATTCCATATGTGTTATTTCATAGTTTTGATGCCATCACTGTTCGACAATGTAGAACATAGTAAAAAATAAAGCAAGCTTTTGACCGGTAGTGTATATATGGGTGTGAAATTAAAGAATTTACATACGTTCAGTGCATTCGGGAAGTATTCAGACCCCTTCCCTGGGGTATTCAGATCCCCCCTATTCAGACCCGCCAGCTGATAAAATAAAAATGTTTAATATGTATTTATTGCGGGGAACTGTGGGTATCCGAACCGATACAGGACTCTATAGTATTTACGTGGGGGTGTGTTCCTGTGTGTATGCATTTGGTGTGCTTGCTCGTTTGCGTTTGTTCATCTGTACACAGAACCATTCCTGCACATCCACCTGTGTATTCCCTCGTCCCATCTGAAGCGCTGTGTTCCCTCCACTGTTTCCCCCAGCTCTCCTGCTGCACCAGAGGGCCCGGATGGAGCGTCTACTGAAGGAGCTGCTCATGGAGAGGAAGAAAGTGGAGCAGCTGAAGGCAGATGTCAACGACATGGAGTACGACGCCCTCCAGAGACGCTTCAGACGAGTCAACAGCAGCAGCCTCATCCCCCGGGTAAGATGTGAAGGGACATAACATGGCGTGCACACACACACGAACACACAACTGTGAAGTGTAAAAGCATAGGCACACACGGTGATCACACATATGCATACATGAACACACACACCTTTTGAAGACATAGTACGTAACGTGGCATGTGTGTGCTCACACATACCTTTGAATGCAATGGCGCACACACACTCACTAGCTACATACAGATAGTGCCTTCTGAAAGTATTCCGACCCCTTTACTTTCCCCACATTTTGTTAGGTATAGTAATGTTATAGTAATGTTTCTTAAAAACATTTTTATTCCCTCGTCAATCTACACACAATACCCCATAATGACAAAACAAAAACAGGTTTTTAAGACATTTTGGCTAATTTATAAACAACAAAAACTGATATCACAGCAGCCTTAGATGTTGTTGCGGACAGAAATGATTTAAAGGAACGAAAATGGTATAACTTGAGAAGTCAAAGAGATGAACAGCGCATTCGGAAAGTATATATAAAACATTTAGAAAATAATACATTTCACATAAGTATTCAGACCCTTTACTCAGTACTTTGTTGAAGCATCCTTGGCAGCGATTACAGCCTTGAGTCTTCTTGGGTATGAAGCTACAAGCTTGGCACACCTGTATTTGGTTAGTTTCTCCCATTCTTCTCTGCAGATCCTCTCAAGCTCTGTCAGGTTGGATGGGGAGCCTTGCTGCACAGCTACAGTACCAGTCAAAACACCTACTCGTTCAAGGGTTTTTCTTTATCTTTACTATTTTCTACATTGTAGAATAATAGTGAAGACATCACAACTATGAAATAACACATATGGAATTATGTAGTAACCAAAAAAGTGCTATCCGAATCCAAATATATTTGAGATTCTTCAAAGTAGCCACCCTTTGTCTTGATGACAGCTTTGCACACTCTTGGCATTCTCTCAACCAGCTTCATGAGGTAGTCACCTGGAATGCATTTCAATTAACAGGTGTGCCTTGTTAATTTGTGGAATTTCTTTCCTTCTTAATGCGTTTGAGCCAATCAGTTGTTTTGTGACAAGGTAGGCGTGGTATACAGAATATAGCCCTATTTGGTAAAAGAGCAAGTCCATATTATGGCAAGAACAGGTCAAATAAGCAAAGAGAAATGACAGTCCATTACTTTAATACTTGAAGGTCTTAAAATGAAACTGGATCTCATGAGAACCGCCACAGGAAAGGAAGACCCAGAGTTACCTCTGCTTCAGAGGCTAGGTTAATTAGTTACCAGCCTCAGAAATGTCAGCCCAAATAAATTATTCGGAGTTCAAGTAACAGATACATCTCAACATCAACTGTTCAGAGGAGACTGTGTGAATCAGGCCTTCATGGTCGAATTGCTGCAAAGAAACCACTACTAAAGGACACCAATAAGTAGAAGAGACCTGCTTGGGCCAAGAAACATGAGCAATGTAAATTAGACCGGTGGAAATCTGTCCTTTGGTCTGATGAGTCCAAATTGGAGATTTTTGGTTCCAACCGCTGTGTCTTTGTGAGACACAGAGTAGGTGAACGGATGATCTCCGCATGTGTGGTTTCCACTGTGAAGCATGGAGGAGGAGGTGTGATGGTGCTTTGCTGGTGACACTGTCAGTGATGTATTTAGAATTCCAGGCACACTTAACCAGCATGGCTACCACAGCATTCTGCAGCGATACGCCATCCCACCTGATTTGCGCTTAGTGGGACTATCATTTGTTTTTCAACAGGACAATGACCCAACACATCTCCAGGCTGTAGAAGGGCTATTTGACCAAGAAGAGTGATGGAGTGCTGCGTCAGATGACCTGGCCTCCACAATCACTAGACCTTCCATATGTGTTATTTCATAGTTTAATGTCTTCACTATTATTCTACAATGTAGAAAATAGTAGAAAAAATAAAGAAACCCTTAAATAAGTAGGTGTCAACTTTTGACCAGTACTGTACATAAACAAAATACACAAATGAGGACACCCCTTCTAATTAGTGGATTTGGCTATTTCAGCCACACTTGTTGCTGACAGGTGTATAACATTGAGCACAAGGCCATGCAATATCCATAGACAAACATTGGCGGTAGAATGCCTTACTGAAGAGCTCAGTGACTTTCAACGTGGCACCGTCATAGGATGCCACCTATCCAATAAGTCAGTTTGTCAAATTTCTCTTAACCTGCCCAAATGTATAGTGCCAACTGTAAAGTGTGGTGGAAGAGGAATAATGGCCTGGGGCTGTTTTTCATTGTTCAGAATGGGCCCCTTAGGTCCATTGAAGGAAAACGCCACAGCCTACAATGACATACTAGATTATTCTGAGCTTACAACTTTGTGGCAACAGCTTGGGGAAGGAACACGGACTGCAAGCCAGGCCTAATCGCTCAACATCAGTGCCTGACCTCACTAATGCTCTTGTGGCTAAATGGAAGCAAGTCCCCTCAGCAATGTTCCAACATCTAGTGGAAAGCCTTCCCAGAAGAGTGGAGGCTGTTATAGCAGCAAAGGGGGGACCAACTCCACATGAATGCCCATGATTTTTGAATGAGATGTTCAACGAGCAGGTGTCCAAATACTTTTGGTCATGTGTATCTACACTGAACAAAACATTTCATGCAACATGTAAAGTGTTGGTCCCATGTTTCATGAGCTGAAATAAAAGATCCCAGAAATGTTCCATACAAAAACAATATTTCTCTAAAATGTTATGCACAAATGTTTTACATTCCTGTTAGTGAGCATTTCTCATTTTCCAGGATAACCTGTCCACTTGACAGGTGTGACATATCAAGAAGCTAATTAAACAGCATGATCATTTATACAGGGGACAATAAAATGTCCACTCTAAAATGAGGGAGTGTGCAGTTGGCATGCTGACTGCAGAAATGTCCACCAGAGCTGTTGCCAGATAACGGAATGTTCATTTCTATACCATAAGCCACCTCCCACATCGTTTTAGAGAATTTGGCAGTACGTCCAACCATAACCGCACGTGTCTGGTGTCGTGTGGACGAGTGGTTTGCTGATGTCAGTGTTGTGAACAGAGTGCCCCGTGGTGGGGTTATGGTATGGGCAGGAACAGAAGTGTAAAAATACTTTAAAGTACTACTTAAGTCGTTTTTTGGGTATCTGTACTTTACTATTTATATTATGGACAACTGTTACTTAACTACATTCCTAAAGAAAATAATGTACATTTTACTCCATACATTGTCCCTGACATCCAAAAGTACTCTGACTGAAACACTCCAATTCACGTACTTATCAAGAGAAAATCCCTGGTCATCCCTACTACCTCTGATCTGGCGGACTCACTAATCACATGTTTTGCTTGTAAATTATGTCAATGTTGTGTGCCCCTGGCTATCCTTACATTTTTAAAACATGAAAATGAGGCCATTTGATTTGCTTAATATAAGGAATTTGAAATGATTTATACTTTTGATACTTAATTAAGTATATTTTAGCAATTACATTTGCTTTCGATACTTAAGTATATTTAAAACCAAATACTTGTTAGGCTTTTACTCAAGTAGTATTTTACAGGGTGAGTTTCACTTTTATTTGAGTCATTTTCTATTAAATTATCTTTACTTTTACTCAAGTATGACCATTGGGTACTTTTTCCACCACTGGGCAGGCATAAGCTACAGACAATGAACACAGTTAGCATTTTATTGATGGCAGCTTGTATGCACAGAGATACCATGACGAGATCCTGAGGCCCATTGACGTGCCATTCATCCACTGCCACCACCTCATGTTTCAGCATGATAATGCATAGCCCCATATCGCAAGGATCTGTACACAATTCCTGGAAGCTGAAAATGTCCCAGTTCTTCCATGGCCTGCATACTCACCAGACATGTCACACGTAGAGCATGTTTGGGATGCTCTGGATCAATGTGTACGACAGCATTTTCCAGTTTCCGCCAATATCCAGCAAGTTTGCACAGCCATTGAAGAGGAGTGGGACAACATTCCACAGGCCACAATCAACAGCCTGATCAATTCTATGTGACGGAGATGTGTTGCGCTGCATGAGACAAATAATGTTCCCACCAGATACTGACTGGTGTTCTGATCCACAGCTTATTTTAAAGGTATCTGTGACCAATAGATGCATATCTGTATTCCCAGTCATGAGATATACATAGATTAGGGCCTAATTTATTTATTTCAATTGACTGATTGCCTTAAATAAACTGGAACTCAGTAAAATCTTTGAAATTGTTGCATGTTGTGGTGTTTATATTTTTGTTCAGCGTAAATAACCATATACTGTAAAAGTACAGGTAACAGCCAAGATAATGGAAACACTTGAGTAAATTAGTGATGTGAAGTATATTTAAAACAGGTGCTTCCACACAGGTGTGGTTCCAGAGTTAATTAAGCAATGGATGTCCCATCGTGCTTAAGGTCATGTATAAAAAAAAAAAATCTGGGATGACCATTTATTTTGGCTAACATGACTATGCCCTCATAGGATGACAATGCCCCCATCCACAGGGCAAGAGTGGTCCCTGAATGGTTTGATGAGCATGAAAACAATGTAAACCCTATGCCATGGCCGTCTTAGTCACCAAATCTCAACCCAATTGAACACTTAATGGAGATTCTGGACACCGTTTTCCACCACCATCAACAAAACACCAAGTGATGGAAGAATGGAGTCATCTCCACCAATAGAGTTCCAGACACTTGTAGAATTTGAGCCACGGTGCATTGCAGCTGTTCTGGCTCAACGCCCTATTAAGACACTTGATGTGCTGGTGTTTCCTTTATTTTGGCGGTTACCTGTATATGTGCATGCACAAACAGCTTTGATCTGATTCTTATCACATAGATAGGTATTTGTAAGTCTTTGCAGAGTATTAGATTTGGTGGGAAACCTTCTGTTATCTCTATTTTTGTGTCTCATCTCTCACCCAATTCACTGGTGTTTGCCTGTTCCAGCCTGAAGAGATGACCCGATTACGCAGTCTGAACAGACAGCTTCAGATTGATATCGACTGCACCCTGAAGGAGACGGATCTGCTGCAGTCTAGAGGTGTATACACACACACACACCACACACACACAAACAGGCTTTCGAAGATACAGTGTACAGGAGCACCCATTCAGGAGTCAAACTACCAATGCTGTACTAATTGTATCATTTCCACAGGGAAGTTTGATCCGAAAGCCGAGAACAGCTTTTATAAGAACATACAGACCGGTCCGGTGGTACCACCCAAGCCAGGAAGGAAAGGTGAGAACCATGATGTCCTCTATTGTACCATTGTTAACATTGGTAACACTTTACTTAAAGGGGCAATCTGCAATTGATACATCCATTTTATTTTTATACTTTTCAATTAATGATATATACCAAATTCAATTATTGAAGAATAGAACCAATATAAATGCTTCATGAGCTTAGTTCAGCTGTCGTACCCGGTCAGAACCCAACATGTAAGCTTCTTTTACTCCATTGTTTGTAAACAACATAATTGTAGACAAACCCTGCATAACCTCAAAACGTGGTTCAAACTCATTTTGGTATCATGGATGGTCAGTCCTTGCATCCATAGCGCTGTCTATGAATTTGACTGTTGACATTTTCTTCAGCCCTATCCTTCAGCGTTTTACCAAAACAGTGGTGGAGTGTACACTTCTTATTGTTTATAAAATTTGTTTTACTAAGACTATATATGCTGTGTTTATCTGTGTGACGCTAAGACTGTTTTATATGCTGTGTTTGTCTGTGTGATGCTAAGACTCTTGTCTTTCTCCCAGAGGTGGAGCGGAAAGCCAAGCCTGTGGCTGCGGGGCCCCCTCAGAGGGACGAGGACTTTGAGGGAGCCCAGTGGAGCTGTGAAGAATGCACCTTCCTCAACCACCCTGCACTCAACCGCTGTGAACAGTGTGAGATGCCGCGCTACACCTGAACCTTGCCCCTATCCCGGATAGTAGTCACCCCCCCTACCCTTACTTCCTCCATCCCTGTAAACTCCTCCAATTGGTCCCTGCCCATGGCTTTGTGTGATAACCCTCCCCCCTGCACTTTGACCCTTGCTTCCATTGGAGGAAAGCATTTTTACAGGAGAGGATAGCGGGAGGCTGTTCTCATGGCAACCTAAAAAGGAGGGACTAGCTGTCAGTGGGTGTGGCTACAACTACTGGAGCGTTGTTTTTAAAATACGCAGGAAGAGGAGACGTGGTTTACAGAGTGAACATTCCGTTGCAGAATGAATGACTGCCCTGTTTACACGACTGAGCCCATTCCCAAACCCCGTGGACGAACGCAGGCGCTTCTTACAGTGGGACATTCCTCTACAAATGGCCAGGGCTGCACTCTGACAGTGGGACAATGCAATGGCTAAAATAAAGGGTCTGGTGAACTCATCCTAATGTAGATTATACACTGTATCAGCTCTGTACCAAGAGCTCCTCCTTTCATCAAATGAAGAACACTAAAGAGACTTGCATATGAATATAGTCCTGGTACTTGTATGCATATTATGCCCACACTGTATTCCGTGTTAAAAAGATGTCAATTTTCCTGTGCAAATGCCTCAAGTTGCTGTACTTAATAAAGGAGCTGATTCTAAGTGACTGTTGCTTTACACCTGGAATATTTCCTGTTGTCTTGTTTTTTCTTCTATTTCCTGTAGTCTTGTTTTCTCTATTTCCTGTAGTCTGTGGCATTTTAGTTTGATGGTCCAATATAGCCGTTTTAGCTTAATATCAAATCATTTCTGGGTAACAATTGAAGTACCTTACTGTGATTTGTTTTTACATTTAAATGGTCAAAAGAAACAGCAATTTTGCAAGGGCTATCTAGGATTGGTCTGAGTAGAGGGGGAAGCTGAACTTGTTTTAATTGGCAGAAAGGTTTGAGGGCATTATCATTTTCACAATTTCACAGTATTATTCCAACCTTGTGTGGAAATGTATGTAAAACACAGAATCTAGATTTAGACTGCACTGGGCCTTGAATGCGCTACTGCTTGCTTTGACTGGGTTGTCCCCTAATGCAAATTAAACACGCAAGTCTTTTTCATGGCCAGTTTATTGTATTAGTAAACAAAGCAGTAGGCATCAGACACACATCAGCAATCAAATGGATTTATAAAGCCCTTCTTACTTCAGCTGATGTCACAAAGTGCTGTACAGAAACCCAGCCTAAAACCCCAAACAGCAGGCAATGCAGATGTTGAGTCACTCTCAGCACACACACCTCGTTACTCCTTTACACTCCCACATTTCTACCTCGAGCGTTCCTACTCTCTTCATTGACATGTATTTTTAATGTAAAGACTTTCATTTTAAGTTATGGATGAGAGTATATTCAAAACATTTTCTATAATAGTGCAGTATTAAGAGGACTTTGTACGTAAGCTCTACTGTGTCCCAAATGGCACCCTATTCCTCACATAGTGCACTACTTTTGACCAGGGCCCCTTGTCAGTAGTGAACTATATAGGGAATAGGGTGCCATTTGGGAGACATCTAGTGTGGCCCAAGAGGCATCACATGGGAAGTATGTGAGTGCAAACGTGGTTGGTGGCACCTTAATTGGGGAGGATGGGGTAACGGCAGGAGCGGAGTGGTATGAAATACGTCAAACACATGGTTTGATGCCGTTCCAGCCATTATGAGCCGTCCTCCCCTGGCTGTTTGATCATATCACTTCAGGCCCCACACACTACAACACTGGTCAATTGCCTTCTTCATACACCTTATCTACTACACTATATTAAAGCATTTAACACAAAACCAACTCAAACTACTGTACATAGTTACATATCAACTGCTGTTATCTGAACCCGGCACAGCTGGGGTTAGGCCGCACAGTCTTAGATTATGCCTTACCGCTACTTAATGGTTGTGTGTAGCCTGAGCTAATGTTTAACCAGTAATACTTTGCCTGGAATGTGTCGTGGCCTCTGGCCTAACCAATTATACCATCTCTTGTTTGTGGCATTGGGGCGTGTACCAATAGTCTATAGTGGCTTCCTCTCCTTGTCACCTCCCCTTCATGTGAAAGAAAACCACTAGTTAAATGCCTATGTTGCCTGCCTGAACCCATCCAGTCCTCTTTTAGATTACCACAGATGAAATAAAGACAAAGGTAATCAAATATACTGAACAAAAATATAAACGCGACATGTAAAGTGTTGGTCCCATGTTTCATGAGCTGAAATAAAAGATCTCAGTAATTTTTCATACACAAAAAGCTTATCTCGCTCCAATTTTATGCACAAATGTGTTTACATCCCTGTTAGTGAGCATTTCTCCTTTGCCAAGATACACCTGACAGGTGTGGTATATCAAGCTGATTAAACGGCATGATCATTACACAGGTGCACCTTGTGCTGGGGACTTTAAAAGGCCACTCTAAAATGTGCAGTTTTGTCGCACAATACACACAGATCTCTCAAGTTGAGGGAGCGTGTAATTGGCTTGCGGACTGCAGGAATTTCTACTAGAGCGGTTGCCAGATAATTTAATGTTAATTCCTCTACCATAAGCAACCTACAACTTAATTTTAGAGAATTTGGCAGTATGCCCAAATCACAGACCATGTGTAACCACGCCAGCCCAGGACCTCCACATCCGGCTTCTTCACCTGCAAGATCATCTGAGACCAGACACCTGGACAGCTGATGAAACTGAGGAGTATTTCCATCTGTAATAAAGCCCTTTTGTGGAGAAAAACTCATTCAGATTGGCTGGGCCTGGCTCCACAGTGGGTGGACCTATGCCCTCCCAGCTCACGCATGGCTGCTCCCCTGCAGTCATATGAAATCCATATATTAGGGCCTAATTAATTAATTAAAGTTGACATATTTCCTTATACGAACTGTAACTCAGTAAAATCCTTGAAACTGTTGCGTTTGTATTTTTGTCCAGTATGTTAGTGGGGGTGAAGGTATGCATCCTTGATTCCTTTCCTTAGGTGAGTCTCGTATTCTACTTCTTTCCTCCTCAAGATCAATCTGTCCACCTGGACTATCCTTCTGCTCTCTGATTGGTCTATGTCCAGCACTCTCACCGGTCCCTTCTTTGATTGGTCATTAATAACAAAGCATTGTGCCTGCCAACTCCTGCTGAAGTTCCTATCATAAAGCGGACCTGTCATGGTTTCACTGATGTATCTTATTGGACATTAGGATTCCATTGAACTGTTTGATTGGCTCTTCAGCCTTACCACTTAGCCTATAGCAGACATCAGTCACAGCACAGGCAGAGAGAACACAACATCATAATATGAGTAAGAGTGTCCCTTTAAGCCTGTGAGCCAACCATCTGGTACAGGACAATTGTATGATGGTCTGAATGGAACCTATAGACACTACTGTTGTTAATTCGCCAACATTTTTTCTGTGAATATTTATTTTCTCTACCAGTTACATAAAACAGACTAAGTTCAGAGCATAGCCCGGGGGGGGGGGGGGGGGGGCATGAAGTTGTGTAGAGGGCTCTCTTCTCCTCTTGCAGGGTTTAGTAGTAGTCTTCATAGTTCTTGGGGTTGAGGCAATAGAGAATGGCCCCTCCGAAGGAGAAGATGGTGGCCCCCCAGGCCAGGCCATAGCCCCAGTTAAACTCGTGGTTTATCCTCAAGCTGACCGTTTCAATGAACTTAATGGTGTAGAGGACCAGACTGCAGACCTGAAGCACCACTGTTACAGAGTAAGGGAGTGAAGCAGAGAGAAGAAGCGGCGCACATGAAATGACAAGATCAGAGAAAAATGAAGATTCTCTAGTTATAACAAACTGTGTGTGTGTGCTGTGTACAGTATGCATGTACTGTGTGTGTGTCTGTTTGAAGATGTGTGTGCATGTATTCATGCCATACTGTACCTGCAGCGGACAGCAAGACAGCGACAGGCCTGTAGCAGCGGCTCCTGGAGCCGACACACACTGACACCAGGGCAACCAGGAAGGAGAACAGGATGAGGGCAGCACCACCCAGCAACAGGGCCAACGTGGCAATCTGCCAGTCTGAGAGGGAGAGAGACAGGAGGGGGGGGGGGGGGCACAGAGAGAGAGCGTAGAAAACCCTGCTCAGTTATGTATTATGGATCTGTACTGAACACACTGTAGCACCTCTATTTGAAAGAGAGAAATTGGTAAAAATAAGTCTGAACGCACTCAAGCACCTCCCCATTTTATTGAATAGAGAGAGAGAGAGGGTCTGTAACATTGCAATGCGAAGTCTCACAGACATGCCCAAGTACACAGCCACAGTGAAAAATGACACAGACATGCCCAAGTACACAGCCACAGAGAAAAATGACACAGACATCGACATGAAAGTCTGGCATTCCACCCACACCATCTGGTAACAGAAGGCTTCTTATTCCTCATGGGAAGAGTATTCTGAGGATCTGACCGAGGTTTGCCAGGAAAATCTTTTCATGGGGGTTATTAGCCTAGTGATCATGTCAACAGTGTGGCGTATGGTCCAAGAATGTTAAACCTGCACTAAAATCACATTTGTACCCAACACAGCAAAAAATGGATGAAAACTAAACACAAACTGTCTCTCTCCCTCTCTCTCACTGCTAGGCCTCTTAATGAATCCCAGTGCAGAAGTAGACTGTTATTCTCTGGGTGACTGGATAATGTGTGTCCCTCTCTCTGTCTCAGTGCAGAAGTAGACTGTTATTCTCTGGGTGACTGGATAATGTGTGTCCCTCTCTCTCTGTCCCAGTGCAGAAGTAGACTGTTATTCTCTGGGCGACTGGATAATGGGTGTCCCTCCTGCCTGCTCAATGCAAAGTCAGCAGCAGTTTCAAGAAGTACTCCAAATCACTCATCTAAAGTAGAGACTAGAATAGCACACTGTCCTTGCTGGAATGCTAACAAGGATAGGAGAGGGGGGCTAGAGACACAGGGGGCTGGGAGACAGAGGGGAGAAACTACTGGATTTCATCCAGTACCTCTATACCAGGCGGTGTCAGAGGAAGACCCTAAACATTGTCAAAGACTCCAGACACCCTAGTCATAGATTGTTCTCTGCTGCCGCAGGGCAAGCGGTACTGGAGCCAAGTCTAAGTCCAAGAGGCTTCTAAACAGCTTCTACCACCAAGCCATAAGACTCCTGAACATCTAATCAAATGGCTACCCAGACCCTTCCCCAATCTTGACCTTAACCATTAGTGGGGCAACTTCACCCTCCACCATAGAATGTTTACAAGCTTAGTCTTAGAGGTGGCAGGCAGCCTAGTGGATAAGAGTATTGGGTCAGTAACTGAAACGTTGCAGGTTCAAATCCCTGAGCTGACTAGGTAAAAAAAAATATACATATATATATATATTGATGTGCCCTTGAGCAAGGCACTTTAATTGCTGCTGTAAGTCTCTCTGGTTAAGAGCTTCTGCTAATTGACTACATGTAAATGTCTATTATAGCTAGCTGCTAGACACTCTTAATTAACTGGGAGGTGTACTGGCTTCCATTCATGTCCACTGAGGGATATAGATGTTTTATTGTTAGGAGCAACAGTCTAGACTTGTTCATCAACAATCTGTGGGCTGGGTGGGGGTATGGTATATGTAAACAGACAAGGGATGTTATGAAGTTGATTAACTTAAAAGGCATAATGGCAAAGTAAATACCATCAGAGAAAATAGATTGTTTTTCAATTAGAAGAGGTGCGTGTGCGTGTGCACCTGGATGCATGTGTGTTAGAAATAGCTTGGACATATCAATTAAAACGGCCAATAGAAGATGTATAATATTCATTACAATCACAGCTAAGTGGCTTAATCAGAATGGCAAACCATTTCCTCTACGGCAAGGCAGACGGGAATGATTAAAGTGACTGTGTGTAAGCTACTTAAACTACAGTTCCCACTCTTGTCGGGGGGAAACATCATTCCACAGGTCGAGCTGCTCGAACATAAACAAACATTCCCTTCATGGACCAAATATTGCTTCTACAAAAAAAATGGTCCGGTCATCACAGGAAGCTTCTCATTTCCAGTGACCTCATTGGCTGCCTCTCCGACCGTGGGAGCTTCACCCAACTCCGGTTTGTCGCTAGACTGAACAACAATATAAAAACGCAACATGGAATAATTTCAAAGATCGAGTTACAGTTCATATGAAGAAATTAGCCAATTGAAATAAAATCCATTAGGCCCTAATCTATGGATGTCACATGACTGGGAATACAGATATGCATCTGTTGGTCACAGATACCTTTAAAAAAAGGTAGGGGTGTGGATCAGAAAACCAGTCAGTATCTGGTGGGACCACCATTTGCTTCTACACATCTACTTCACAGAGTTGATCAGGCTGTTGATTGTGGCCAGTGGAATGTTGTCCCAATCCTCTTCAATGGCTGTGCGAAGTTGCTGGATATTGTCAGGAACTGGAAAACGCTGTTGTACATGTCGATCCAGAGCATCCCAAACATGCTCAATGGGTGTCATGTCTGGTGAGTATACAGGCCATGGAAGAACTGGGACATTTTCAGCTTCCAGGAATTGTGTACAGATCCTTGCAACATGAGGCTATGTTGCATAGGGGAACATAAGGGGATGGTGCCGGATGAATGGCACGTCAATGGGCCTCAGGATCTCGTCACGATATCTCTGTGCATTCAAATTGCCATCAATAAAATGCAATTGTGTTCATTGTCCGTAGCTTTTGCCTGCCCACTCTGTTCACAACGTTGACATCAGCAAACCGTTCGCCCAAGCAACGCCATACAAGCCGTCTGCCCGGTACAGTTGAAACTGGGATTCATCCATGAAGAGCACACTTCTCCAGCGTGTGAGTGGCCATCGAAGGTGAGAATTTGCCCACTGAAGTCAGCTACAACGACGAACTGCAGCCAGATCAAGACACTGGTGAGGACGACGAGCACACAGATGAGCTTCCCTGAGATGGTTTCTGACAGTCTGTGCAGAAGTTTCATCAGCTGTCCGGTTGGCTGGTCTCAGACGATCCTGCAGGTGAAGAAGCCGGATGTGGAGGTCCTGGGCTGGAGTGGTTACACATGGTCTGTGGGTTGTGAGGCCGGTTGGAAGTACTGCCAAATTCTCTAAAAACGACATTGGAAGCGACTTATGGTAGAGAAATTAACATTCAATTATCTGGCAACAGCTCTGGTAGACTTCCTTTAGTCGGCATGCCAATTGCAAGCTCCCTCAAAACTTGACACATCTCTGGCATTGGGTTGTGTGACAAGACAGCACATTTTAGAGTGGTCTTTTATTGTCCCCAGCACAAGGTGCATCTGTGTATTGATCATGCTGTTTAATCAACTTCTTGATGTGCCACACCTGTCAGGTAGATTATCTTGGCAAAGGAGAAATGCTCATTAACAGGGATGAGAGAAATAAGCTTTTTGTACATATGAAAGGCTGGGATATTTTATTTCAGCTCATGAAACAAGCACTTTACATGTTGTGTTCACTATAATTAGAAATAGTGTCTACCAGTAATCTTGGCCATTTTCTGCCTATCAGACCGCAACTCCCTAGTCAAAAATATCCTATAGGATTAGTGATTTTTTCCCAATACAATCCTGTAGGATTTTGTGTCACCTCTATCAGATTGCTATTGGATGACTTTAAAAAATATATATATGTAACCTTTATTTAACTAGGCAAGTCAGTTAAGAACAAATTCTTATTTACAAGGACGGCCTACCCCGGCCAAACACAGACAACGCTGGGCCAATTGTGTGCCTTCCTATGGGACTCCCAATCACGGCCGGATGTGATGCTGCCTGGATTCGAACCAGGTACCGCAGGTCTTGCACTGAGATGCAGTGTCTTAGACCACTGTGCCACTCGGGAGCAATTGGACCCTTTAGGATTCTCGCAATCCTATATGATTGTGTGTCACTTGTATCAGAATCCTATTCGACTACTTTTTTTCTTATTGTAAATCAAAAGTAATCAGATTGGATCCTTTTTGCTAAATCTTGTAGGATTTTGTAACCCCCAAACAAAATCCTATTAGAATGTTTTTTTCTCTTTATTTAACACAATAAATTATATTTTGTTGTCATACAGTGCCTTGCGAAAGTATTCGGCCCCCTTGAACTTTGCGACCTTTTGCCACATTTCAGGCTTCAAACATAAAGATATAAAACTGTATTTTTTTGTGAAGAATCAACAACAAGTGGGACACAATCATGAAGTGGAACGACATTTATTGGATATTTCAAACTTTTTTAACAAATCTCAAAAACTGAAAAATTGGGCGTGCAAAATTATTCAGCCCCCTTAAGTTAATACTTTGTAGCGCCACCTTTTGCTGCGATTACAGCTGTAAGTCGCTTGGGGTATGTCTCTATCAGTTTTGCACATCGAGAGACTGACATTTTTTCCCATTCCTCCTTGCAAAACAGCTCGAGCTCAGTGAGGTTGGATGGAGAGCATTTGTGAACAGCAGTTTTCAGTTCTTTCCACAGATTCTCGATTGGATTCAGGTCTGGACTTTGACTTGGCCATTCTAACACCTGGGTATGTTTATTTTTGAACCATTCCATTGTAGATTTTGCTTTATGTTCTGGATCATTGTCTTGTTGGAAGACAAATCTCCGTCCCAGTCTCAGGTCTTTTGCAGACTCCATCAGGTTTTCTTCCAGAATGGTCCTGTATTTGGCTCCATCCATCTTCCCATCAATTTGAACCATCTTCCCTGTCCCTGCTGAAGAAAAGCAGGCCCAAACCATGATGCTGCCACCACCATTGGGGATGGTGTGTTCAGGGTGATGAGCTGTGTTGCTTTTACGCCAAACATAACGTTTTGCATTGTTGCCAAAAAGTTACATTTTGGTTTCATCTGACCAGAGCACCTTCTTCCACATGTTTGGTGTGTCTCCCAGGTGGCTTGTGGCAAACTTTAAACAACACTTTTTATGGATATCTTTAAGAAATGGCTTTCTTCTTGCCACTCTTCCATAAAGGCCAGATTTGTGCAATATACGACTGATTGTTGTCCTATGGACAGAGTCTCCCACCTCAGCTGTAGATCTCTGCAGTTCATCCAGAGTGATCATGGGCCTCTTGGCTGCATCTCTGATCAGTCTTCTCCTTGTATGAGCTGAAAGTTTAGAGGGACGGCCAGGTCTTGGTAGATTTGCAGTGGTCTGATACTCCTTCCAATTTCAATATTATCGCTTGCACAGTGCTCCTTGGGATGTTTAAAGCTTGGGAAATCTTTTTGTATCCAAATCCGGCTTTAAACTTCTTCACAACAGTATCTCGGACCTGCCTGGTGTGTTCCTTGTTCTTCATGATGCTCTCTGCGCTTTTAACGGACCTCTGAGACTATCACAGTGCAGGTGCATTTATACGGAGACTTGATTACACACAGGTGGATTGTATTTATCATCATTAGTCATTTAGGTCAACATTGGATCATTCAGAGATCCTCACTGAACTTCTGGAGAGAGTTTGCTGCACTGAAAGTAAAGGGGCTGAATAATTTTGCACGCCCAATTTTTCAGTTTTTGATTTGTTAAAAAAGTTTGAAATATCCAATAAATGTCGTTCCACTTCATGATTGTGTCCCACTTGATTCTTCACAAAAAAATATAGTTTTATATCTTTATGTTTGAAGCCTGAAATGTGGCAAAAGGTCGCAAAGTTCAAGGGGGCCGAATACTTTCGCAAGTAAGTAAGTATTTTGGGTAGAACTATATATGGACATATTATACAGTATGAAAAGGATTCATTATTGAATATATATATATATATTTAATCATATTTGTATACGTTTTATTACACTTGGATTGTATACTAGAACATACGGGTTGAAAAGTGTTATTTTTCTCAGATATAAATAAACAAGTCCAGGTAAAAGCCAAACGTCATAACTTTCTAGGGGGGAAACACTACATTAATACAATATTGCCCTCTTGCTAGATTGATGACTAAAACCACAGTGAAACAGTGCAAAACGGCTGTCAGCTCAACTCTAGCTAGCTATGTTGAAGCCATTTCTATGTTATTTTCGAGTCACTGTATTTTTATAGTAAATGAGAAATGTTTATCTTGTTTGTTATTGCTAAATATATGTGCCTTTATAATAGGAAAGTCAACCCCGTTTTCATGATTTCTGGTAAATCTAAATAAATCAATCACATCACGTTGTTGGACTCATTCAGCAGTTGTTACCTAATTAAATACTATAGGAAAGTAATGTTGAAAGTTCCATTTAAATTCCTAAAACATAAGTTGAAAATAATGCTGTTGCCTCTTCCCGTTACAATAACTTTTGAAAAATAGCCTAATGTCAAAACACAGTTTTGTCGTGTCCAAATCAATCATCAATAAACAGTTTTGAAAACCTAAACATACAATGTAGTCCACTACCTACACATACATGTGCCACAATAGTAATCATATTACTTGTATTATTACTTTTTTGGAGCACCTTATAAACTGCATACGCACCATGTTGTTTTGACAAGTGCCAATTAAATCACTCATATTGATTAGAGGAGAAATCGAATTGCATGCGCTGCTGAAACTAACTCAAAAACACATGGAACCTGGAAACACCTGTTGGAGACAAGCAGCTACACTTTGGAGTGATGCATTTTGATTTGGGGATGTGGCCTAGACGGAAAGAGAACGCAACCGCAACACTTATTTGACAAGCACTCATTTTGATATCACATTGAAATGAACAGAACGGTTGCACGCCCTGTTCAAACTAACCTTACTAAAAAAAATTGTTTTAAACATACGGAATCTGGGAATATTTACTGTATATCACTGGTTACAGGACAACTTTTATAAGACAGCTACAATGTGGATTGTTGCATTGTTTCAAGTATGTCGCCAACGCCTAAAGCTAAATGCAACACTATTTTGTTAACTCATCATATCGAAATCAATAGAATGATGGCAGACTGTTGGTGTGTTTACATTGTTTAAACTAAGACTATTCAAAGGACACACTGAATCCGATCATTTCTATATCACTGGTTAGAAGAGATTCCCACTCCAGGAATCTCCTCCAACGTTACAGGATTCCCCGAACACCTTATTACCGTCGCAGGTGAAGGGACGGGGGCAGTTACACACGAAGAAAACAATGGAGGGAGGAGGGACAAAGAAAGGAGAAATCTAGAACGAAGAAAGGATAAAAGTACAGAAGAGGACATTGAGAGACAAAGGACGGCTTAAAAGAGGAAGAACTTCCTTGAGTGATTCCTGTACCCGCGAGCTAAAACCAAGTTTAGTCACAAAATATAATTGAATGATTATCGAAAAGATTTTTGGGGGTTTGTAAGTGAAGTACTCTGAACCGGGCTTGGATTTTGTTTCCCCTTTCTTGAACCGGACAAGTGCCATTCTGTAAACAAACCTCTTCAACACACCACCGCAATATGGGAGTGATTCAATCATATCAAATTTTGGAACCAGTCCTATTGGGCTCCTCTGGGATTCTATTTTATAGCATCCGATAGGGTTTTTCTATTGGATTCTCGTATTGGAATCCTATCAGATTTTGGAACCTGTCCTATAGGATAAAATCATATAGGATTGGTTCCAAAATGTATCATATTAGGAATGGTTCTAAAATCTGATAGTCAAAAACTTCTATTGGATTCCAATAGAAAAATCCTAAGGCTGAAATTGCAGGAACCACTGCAGTGGTTATCAGTCTCAATCAGTTATGTAACAGCAGGATACAGAAACTCATTGTAGAAGCTCAGAGATTTAGAACAGACACACATACTGCGTGAGAAAAATACAGCCAGGAGTCTCGGTGCTAGAAGGACAGGAAGCGCTAACTTTTAATATAGGACTGCGTCCCAAATTACACCCTATTCCTTATGTAGTGGGCTACTTCTGAGCTCTGGTCAAAAACAGTATAGGGAATAGGGTGCTATTTGGGCTGCAGATTAGGTTCTGTATGATGATCGATGGAAATGGAGATTAGCGAGATCCAATCTGATCATTAATTACATCTCCCTATGTGCATTTCAGGAGCTGTCATCTCTATTTTTTTTTTTATCTGGATTTTTTTTATGCATCCCTTCAGGGCCACTCTCGGCCTGAGACAATAAGGGGGATTAACTGTGTCAGATCAGAACCTGGAGACTATGGAGAGTTTCTTCACCTCTGACTGGACTGAGATCAGCGCTAATAGTGATGAGTAGTGTCTGCTAAGTGCACTCACACACTCACTCCACATTCGTTTCTCCTCTCTCACTGGCTTGGCATCAGCGCAAAATGTCTCACACCCCTGAGACTGTCTACACCTGGGTGTGTGTGTGTGTGAGAGCGAGATAGATAGAGAATGTGTGATTGAGTGTAATATCCAAATGTTACCCATGTACATGTCTTCTGCATTAAAAAGGGATACCCCAGAGGTTTTGTATATTCTCAGACAGTAGTTTTGAAAGTAGTGCTCACGAGCCAAAATGGCTCCCCTGAAAATTGTGCACAATTGTGTACTACGTCATTTATTTTAGATGATATGTTAGGAACTTGTAAGTGCTTAAATTCCTGCACTGCATCTTTAATGGTATGCACATCTATGCATGCACGTCAACCCTGCAGAACTCCTTACTGAGTGTACCAACCTGCTTGTAGGCCCTGAATACACATCTATACACAACAACCCAGCAGAACTCCTTACTGAGTGTACCAACCTGCTTGTAGGCCCTGAATACACATCTATACACAGCAACCCAGCAGAACTCCTTACTGAGTGTACCAACCTGCTTGTAGGCCCTGAATACACATCTATACACAACAACCCAGCAGAACTCCTTACTGAGTGTACCAACCTGCTTGTAGGCCCTGAATACACATCTATACACAACAACCCAGCAGAACTCCTTACTGAGTGTACCAACCTGCTTGTAGGCCCTGAATAGACATCTATACACAACAACCCAGCAGAACTCCTTACTGAGTGTACCAACCTGCTTGTAGGCCCTGAATAGACATCTATACACAACAACCCAGCAGAACTCCTTACTGAGTGTACCAACCTGCTTGTAGGCCCTGAATACACATCTATACACAACAACCCAGCAGAACTCCTTACTGAGTGTACCAACCTGCTTGTAGGCCCTGAATACACATCTATACACAACAACAACCTTGCAGAACTCCTTACTGAGTGTACCAACCTGCTTGTAGGCCCTGAATAGACATCTATACACAACAACCCAGCAGAACTCCTTACTGAGTGTACCAACCTGCTTGTAGGCCCTGAATAGACATCTATACACAACAACAACCCTGCAGAACTCCTTACTGAGTGTACCAACCTGCTTGTAGGCCCTGAATAGACATCTATACACAACAACAACCCTGCAGAACTCCTTACTGAGTGTACCAACCTGCTTGTAGGCCCTGAATAGACATCTATACACAACAACAACCCTGCAGAACTCCTTACTGAGTGTACCAACCTGCTTGTAGGCCCTGAATAGACATCTATACACAACAACCCAGCAGAACTCCTTACTGAGTGTACCAACCTGCTTGTAGGCCCTGAATACACATCTATACACAACAACCCTGCAGAACTCCTTACTGAGTGTACCAACCTGCTTGTAGGCCCTGAATACACATCTATACACAACAACAACCCTGCAGAACTCCTTACTGAGTGTACCAACCTGCTTGTAGGCCCTGAATACACATCTATACACAACAACAACCCTGCAGAACTCCTTACTGAGTGTACCAACCTGCTTGTAGGCCCTGAATAGACATCTATACACAACAACCCAGCAGAACTCCTTACTGAGTGTACCAACCTGCTTGTAGGCCCTGAATACACATCTATACACAACAACTCAGCAGAACGTGTTATTAAGTGCACCACCCGGGTAAATACAATACAAACACAATTTGTTTAATACCCTGGGCATGACACTGAGGAAACTTAGATATTGGGGAGAGAGACTGACTGATTACTGTGAGTCAAATTGATCCCTAAGTCTAGTGCAAGGCCAAACTGAGGAAATAGGCAGTTTGCTGTGTGCAGTTACTGTGGTATGCTGGCTGCTAGTGACACAGAGACTCCATGTCTTTATAAGGAATCAAGCTGCACTTTGTCTCAGAGTGACAGGAGAGAAGAGCGGTGCCAAAATGACCCCTCAGTTAGGATACTCATCACATAAACAAAAACAGTGTATTCAGACAAACAAAAACACTTATTCATTGACTGCACAGCACACTATCTGCAGCCAACACACTAGATAAAAAAGTGCATTGAACACCTGGTGGAGTGTGGAAATACAGCTCGTTTCCACAAAAACTTCCATGCTGGATGAAAAATAAGTCCCCTTTTCAATGGGGAAAACAGCATTTCTAGAATGTGCCTCTTGTTTCCCTGGTTACTAATCTCTCAGCATTTGGATCTCTGGGGAGTTCGCTTCTCAAAATTGCCCTTGCTCCTTGGCCAGCAGAGGAACCCCAACAAAGGCTCATTTTGTCGGCAACAAAAGCCCAATAAACCCGAGCTGGACAAAATTCCCACATCATTTAGTGGTGGGTTGGGCGAATAGAAAAGAGGGCAAGTCAAGGATATTTTATATGCCCATAATTAATTATAACAAGTCCTTTAAGTTTGAAATAAACTATTTAAAACTTTGAAAAGCCAACTTTAGAGCGTCCATCATACATTTGATAGCAGAGACTGGATGGGAAAAATTATGCTCTTGCCTTTACCTTTCAGCTGCAACAAATTATTACTGAGCAGAGAAAAAATTAAGTGATTGTACTGACGCACCAGTAGACTCAGCCGCAGGCGTCCCTTTCATCTCTGAATTCATATGTTCCTCAATGGATGCATAGCATATCATCATGGGCATTGAAACAAACAAAAAAAATATCCCTCAAAATGTCCCCAAAATAGAACCCTATCAATTTGTACCTCAACATAAACACAGTATAGATGCATATGTGCATTCTGAACAGTAAAAAGAGTAATAGGTCTATTGACATTAGTGAACAGGAGGCAGGTCTCTCTCACCAGTCTCGAGCGTTGTGTTGCACTGCCATGTGTCCGAGTTGACAGGCTTCCAGCAGGACTCCCACAGAGACAGGTAGTACTGGTTATACGCCGTTACCCACGCGGGGCTCAACACCGCCCCGATATCCAGGCAGAGCGCAAGGAAGACGCACACCAAGCCCACCAACTTCAGCGGTGTCAACGCCGACACGCGCACCTCCTCCGTTCCACTCACGGATGAAGCCATGGGATGGTAAACAAAAGTAGCTTTCTTCGAGGACCGTGGGCTGGCGGTTGGGTCTCAAACCAAGAATTTCGTAATTCTCCCCTGCTGAGAGTGGAGGGTGGGCAGCGCGTCAGGGACGCTGCTGCAGCTACCGTATCACCACTGCTGAAGCGAGTCGTCCGAGCGCACTGAACATTGCTGAAATATCACAGAGAGGCACCTGCAGGGTCCTAGTGCCTAGGTTCTCTCTCTGATTCCGGCAGTCTCTTTCCAGAAGTTGGCCAATTACCCCCCCTCTCTCAGAGGGAAACAGGGGATATGAAATCGCATTTTTATAATTGAACCTAACCTTCTTATTTCCACAAAGAAGTATCCAGTAATTAGCTATTATTGATTTTTAGGGGGAGGCTGCCCCACTCCCACACACATTTGATTATTACTTTGAAAGGCAATTTATTCCAAAGTTGCACATTTGATTTCACGCACAATTATTCAATCAACATAGGGGTTTTCTGACAAGTGCAATTATTTCATATGATTCATCGTTCATTTAACTCCCATCATGTTTCGACCCATAGCTGATGTGTTGAGTGTCAATTTCAAATTACAGTCAAATGTGATCATGGACTGGAGTTTGATTAGACACTGTGAATTTAATATGTTGTGACAAGTAAATAAACTAAAAATGAATAGGCTTTTCCTAAGCTTATAAACTGAATTACTCATCACACTGGGCACAAGCGGCGTAGCCCCCTCAATTAAAACGTTAACCCCTTCCGTCTTAGTGTTATGCCTCTATATAAAAATAGCGTGACAGGTTGGCGCAAAACAAATCTGTATCTCCACGGTGCTGTGCCAGCACAACGGACACGGCGTGCTTTGGGTTTCCATAAAAAGCGGGGAAACAACGTATGTATGTTTTTCAAGCAGAAATTTGCTTCCTGCAACACTAACTCAAAAAAGTTCTGGGACACTGTAAAGTCAATGGAGAATAAGAATACCTCTTCCCAGCTGCCCACTGCACTGAAATTAGGAAACTCGGTCACCACTGATGAATCCATTATAATTGAGAATTTCAATAAGCATTTTTCTACGGCTGGCCATGCTTTCCACCTGGCTACCCCTACCCTGGTCAACAGCACTGCACCCCCCACAGCAACTCGCCCAAGCCTTCCCCATTTCTCCTTCTCCCAAATCCAGTCAGCTGATGTTCTGAAAGCGCTGCAAAATCTGGACCCCTACAAATCAGCCGGGCTAGACAATCTGGACCCTTTCTTTCTAAAATTATCTGCCGAAATTGTTGCCACCCCTATTACTAGCCTGTTCAACCTTTCTCTCGTGTCGTCTGAGATTCCCAAAGATTGGAAAGCAGCTGCGGTCATCCCCCTTTTCAAAGGGGGGGGACACTCTTGACCCAAACTGCTACAGACCTATATCTATCCTACCCTGCCTTTCTAAGGTCTTCGGAAGCCAAGTCAACAAACAGATTACCGACCATTTAGAATCTCACCATACCCTCTCTGCTATGCAATCTGGTTTCAGAGCTGGTCATGGGTGCACCTCAGCCACACTCAAGGTCCTAAACGATATCTTAACCGCCATCGATAAGAAACATTACTGTGCAGCCATATTCATTGTTCTGGCCAAGGCTTTCGACTGTCAATCACCACATCCTCATCGGCAGACTCGACAACCTTGGTTTCTCAAATGATTGCCTCGCCTGGTTCACCAACTACTTCTCTGATAGAGTTCAGTGTGTCAAATCGGAGGGTCTGCTGTCCGGACCTCTGGCAGTCTCTATGGGGGTGCCACAGGGTTCAATTCTTGGACCGACTCTCTTCTCTGTATACATCAATGATGCTGGTGAGTCTCTGATCCACCTCTACGCAGATGACACCATTCTGTATACTTCTGGCCCTTCTTTGGACACTGTATTAACAACCCTCCAGGCAAGCTTCAATGCCATACAACTCTCCTTCCGTGGCCTCCAATTGCTCTTAAATACAAGTAAAACTAAATGCATGCTCTTCAACCGATCGCTGCCTGCACCTGCCCGCCTGTCCAACATCACTACTCTGGACGGCTCTGACTTAGAATACGTGGACAACTACAAATACCTAGGTGTCTGGTTAGACTGTAAACTCTCCTTCCAGACCCACATCAAACATCTCCAATCCAAAGTTAAATCTAGAATTGGCTTCCTATTTCGCAACAAAGCATCCTTCACTCATGCTGACAAACATACCCTTGTAAAACTGACCATCCTACCAATCCTCGACTTTGGCGATGTCATTTACAAAATAGCCTCCAATACCCTACTCAACATATTGGATGCAGTCTATCACAGAGCCATCCGTTTTGTCACCAAAGCCCCATATACTACCCACCATTGCGACCTGTATGCTCTCATTGGCTGGCCCTCGCTTCATACTCATCGCCAAACCCACTGGCTCCATGTCATCTACAAGACCCTGCTAGGTAAAGTCCCCCTTATCTCAGCTTGCTGGTCACCATGCGCTCCAGCAGGTATACCTCTCTGGTCACCCCCAAAACCAATTCTTTCTTTGGCCGCCTCTCCTTCAAGTTCTCTGCTGCCAATGACTGGAACGAATTACAAAAATCTCTGAAACTGGAAACACTTATCTCCCTCACTAGCTTTAAGCACCAGCTGTCAGAGCAGCTCACAGATTACTGAACCTGTACATAGCCCACCTATAATTTAGCCCAAACAACTACCTCTTTCCCTACTGTATTTATTTTATTTATTTATTTTATTTATTTTGCTCCTTTGCACCCCATTATTTCTTATTTCTACTTTGCACATTCTTCCGCTGAAAATCTACCATTCCAGTGTTTTACTTGCTATATTGTATTTACTTTGCCACCATGGCCTTTGTTTGCCTTTACCTCCCTTATCTCACCTCATTTGCTCACATCGTATATATACTTGTTTCACTGTATGTTTGTTTTACTCCATGTGAAACTCTGTGTTGTTGTATGTGTCAAACTGCTTTGCTTTATCTTGGCCAGGTCGCAATTGTAAATGAGAATTTGTTCTCAACTTGCCTACCTGGTTAAATAAAGGTGAAATAAAATTTTAAAAAATAAAAAAATGTTCCTGCAACACAGAAGTAAGACTGGAGATTACATGGCTGCAGAAGGCGGGGATGGACCTTGGCTTTAAGTTTACGGCCACCATGGTGCACAGCCCTAGGAACATGCCTCAGGACTACCTGGCATGATGACTCCTGGCTGTCCCCAGTCCACCTGGTCGTGCTGTTGCTCCAGTTTCAACTTGTCCCTGAACTGCTGTTTTTGATTGATTGATTCAGCATGTTGGATGCTGTCATTGGTGAAATTTCAGAATGATTCATCGAATTCAACGGCCAACTGGTGGAGGCCTTTTGTGCCCTTTCCCTAGAGAGCCATGACTTTCTAGATGTGAAAAAGGTGAAACCACTGCTGAATCTAAGCAAAACAGATTTGGTGGAAGCTGAGTTTTTGCAGTCTGAATTCACCCACTCTGTCTCCAATGAGGACAAATGGACCCCTACAACGATTCTCTGGGCCTCTCTCCGCTATGCCGACCGTGCTTACTGCACTGAAACATGTACTGACTTGGGGTGTCCACAGCTACATGCGTGTTCAGTCAACACAGAAGAAGCATGTTACATCCGAGAAAAGCTCAACTGGCATTTGAGGGGGGAGAGGAAGATTTCGGGGGGAGAGGAATGATTGATTATTCAGAAAGTTCCACAGAGCATCAAGGAAGCTGCAACTCTTTTGAAAATGTAGGATTGAAACAATCTAGCTGGTTGGTTTCTGTCAAAATCTTGCTTTATTATGTAGGGCGCCGTCTATGGTGCTGATAGAGTGCAGCGAGATTTCGTGCCATTGAACCTGTCAATTCTTGTTCAAAACCTTTATGTTTATTGTGGTATAGCGTGATATAAACAGAATTCAATATAATTCCAATGCAAGAGCCCAAATGACACCCCTGGGAATAGCTACATATTGGTAAGTTTCATCATAGAGATAGATAGGCTACAGCCTATTATGGTTGTCTTGGTAACCTATTGTTTTATGAGTCTCTAAATTTTGGAAAAGTGTTTAGGCTAGGCTGGCATTGCTTAATTGATTACGTGGGTCGAATTTGATTCACAGACGTGTACTGTATCACAACGCGTAGCTGAACTCATGAGCGAGCGACATGATTAATCATGTTTGAAGCTGCCATGTATAGGCCTATTTATTTAGATAGACGGCTGTATCTCACTGTAGTAGGCTGTAGACTGCATCTCACTGTGGTAGGCTGTAGGCTGCATCTCACTTTAGCAGGCTGTAGACTGCATCTCACTGTGGTAGGCTGTAGACTGCATCTCACTGTGGTAGGCTGTAGACTGCATCTCACTGTAGTAGACTGACGGCTGCATCTCACTGTAGTAGGCTGTAGACTGCATCTCACTGTAGTAGACTGTAGGCTGCATCTCACTGTAGTAGGCTGTAGGCTGCATCTCACTGTAGTAGAATGTAGGCTGCATCTCACTGTAGTAGAATGTAGGCTGCATCTCACTGTAGTAGACTGTAGGATGCATCTCACTGTAGTAGAATGTAGACTGCATCTCACTGTAGTAGGCTGTAGGCTGCATCTCACTGTAGTAGGCTGTAGGCTGCATCTCACTGTAGTAGGCTGTAGACTGCATCTCACTGTAGTACGCTGTAGGCTGTAGGCTGCATCTCACTGTAGTAGGCTGGAGGCTGCATCTCACTGTAGTAGGCTGTAGGCTGCATTTCACTGTAGTAGGCTGAAGGCTGCATCTCACTGTAGTAGACTGTAGGCTGCATCTCACTGTAGTAGGCTGTAGGCTGCATCTCACTGTAGTAGAATGTAGGCTGCATCTCACTGTAGTAGGCTGTAGGCTGCATCTCACTGTAGTAGAATGTAGGCTGCATCTCACTGTAGTAGACTGTAGGATGCATCTCACTGTAGTAGAATGTAGACTGCATCTCACTGTAGTAGAATGTAGACTGCATCTCACTGTAGTAGAATGTAGGCTGCATCTCACTGTAGTAGAATGTAGGCTGCATCTCACTGTAGTAGACTGTAGGATGCATCTCACTGTAGTAGAATGTAGACTGCATCTCACTGTATTAGACTGTAGGCTGTATCTCACTGTAGTAGGCTATAGGCTGCATTTCACTGTAGTAGGCTGTAGGCTGCATCTCACTGTAGTAGACTGTAGGCTGCATCTCACTGTAGTAGGCTGTAGGCTGCATCTCACTGTAGTAGGCTGTAGGCTGCATCTCACTATAGTAGACTGACGGCTGCATCTCACTGTAGTAGGCTGTAGGCTGCATCTTACTGTAGTAGGCTGTAGGTTGCATCTCACTGTAGTAGGCTGTAGGCTGCATCTCACTGTAGTAGGCTGTAGGCTGCATCTCACTGTAGTAGGCTGTAGGCTGTAGGCTGCATCTCACTGTAGTAGGCTGTCGGCTGCATGTCACTGTAGTAGGCTGTAGGCTGTAGGCTGCATCTCACTGTGGTAGGCTGTAGGCTGCATCTCACTGTGGTAGGCTGTAGGCTGCATCTCACAGTGGTAGGCTGTAGGCTGCATCTCACGGTGGTAGGCTGTAGGCTGCATCTCACGGTAGTAGGCTATAGGCTGCATCTCACTGTAGTATGCTGTAGGCTGTAGGCTGCATCTCACTGTAGGTTGTAGGCTGCATCTCACTGTAGGAGGCTGTAGGCTGCATCTCACTGTATTAGGCTGCATCTCACCGTATTAGGCTGTAGGCTGTATATCACTGTAGTAGGCTTTTGGCTGTAGGCTGTAGGCTGCATCTTACTGTATTAGGCTGCATCTCACTGTATTAGGCTGTAGGCTGTATATCACTGTAGTAGGCTGTTGGCTGTAGGCTGCATCTCACTGTATTAGGCTGCATCTCACTGTAGTAGGCTGTAGGCTGCATCTCACTGTAGTAGACTGTAGGCTGCATCTCACTGTAGTAGGCTGTAGGCTGCATCTCACTGTAGTAGGCTGTAGACTCTATCTCACTGTAGTAGGCTGTAGGCTGCATCTCACTGTAGTATGCTGTAGACTGCATCTCACTGTAGTACGCTGTAGGCTGTAGGCTGCATCTCACTGTATTAGGCTGTAGGCTGCATCTCACTGTAGTAGGCTGTAGGCTGCATCTCACTGTAGTAGGCTGTAGGCTGCATCTCACTGTAGTAGGCTGTAGGCTGCATCTCACTGTAGTAGGCTGTAGGCAGCATCTCACTGTAGTAGACTGTAGATTGTAGGCTGCATCTCACTGTAGTAGACTGTAGGCTGTAGGCTGCATCTCACTGTAGTAGGCTGTAGGCTGCATCTCACTGTAGTAGGCTGTAGGCTGTAGGCTGTAGGCTGCATCTCACTGTAGTAGGCTGTAGGCTGCATGTCACTGTAGTCGGCTGTAGGCTGTAGGCTGCATCTCACTGTGGTAGGCTGTAGGCTGCATCTCACTGTGGTAGGCTGTAGGCTGCATCTCACTGTAGTAGACTGTAGGCTGCATCTCACTGTAGTAGGCTGTAGGCTGCATCTCACTGTAGTAGACTGTTGGCTGCATCTCACTGTAGTAGACTGACGGCTGCATCTCACTGTAGTAGAATGTAGGCTGCATCTCACTGTAGTAGACTGTAGGCTGTAGGCTGCATCTCACTGTAGTAGGCTGTAGACTGCATCTCACTGTAGTAAGCCGTAGGCTGCATCACACTGTAGTAGGCCGCAGGCCGTATCTCACTGTAGTAGGCTGTAGGCTGCATCTCACTGTAGTAGGCTGTAGGCTGTATCTCACTGTAGTAGGCTGTAGGCTGCATCTCACTGTAGTAGGCTGTAGGCTGTATCTCACTGTAGTAGGCTGTAGGCTGCATCTCACTGTAGCAGGCTGTAGGCTGCATCTCACTGTAGTAGGCTGTAGGCTGCATCTCACTGTAGTAGGCTGTAGGCTGCATCTCACTGTAGTAGGCTGTAGGCTGCATCTCACTGTAGTAGGCTGTAGGCTGCATCTCACTGTAGTAGGCTGTAGGCTGCATCTCACTGTAGTAGAATGTAGACTGCATCTCACTGTAGTAGGCTGTAGGCTGCATCTCACTGTAGTAGGCTGTAGGCTGCATCTCACTGTAGTAGGCTGTAGGCTGTATCTCACTGTAGTAGGCTGTAGGCTGTATCTCACTGTAGTAGGCTGTAGGCTGCATCTCACTGTAGTAGGCTGTAGGCTGCATCTCACTGTAGTAGGCTGTAGGCTGCATCTCACTGTAGTAGAATGTAGACTGCATCTCACTGTAGTAGGCTGTAGGCTGCATCTCACTGTAGTAGGCTGTAGGCTGCATCTCACTGTAGTAGGCTGTAGGCTGCATCTCACTGTAGTAGGCTGTAGACTGCATCTCACTGTAGTAGGCTGTAGACTGCATCTCACTGTAGTAGGCTGTAGGCTGCATCTCACTGTAGTAGGCTGTAGGCTGCATCTCACTGTAGTAGAATGTAGACTGCATCTCACTGTAGTAGGCTGTAGACTGCATCTCACTGTAGTAGGCTGTAGGCTGCATCTCACTGTAGTAGGCTGTAGACTGCATCTCACTGTAGTAGGCTGTAGGCTGCATCTCACTGTAGTAGGCTGTAGGCTGCATCTCACTGTAGTAGAATGTAGACTGCATCTCACTGTAGTAGGCTGTAGGCTGCATCTCACTGTAGTAGGCTGTAGGCTGCATCTCACTGTAGTAGGCTGTAGGCTGCATCTCACTGTAGTAGGCTGTAGGCTGCATCTCACTGTATTAGGCTGTAGGCTGCATCTCACTGTAGTAGGCTGTAGGCTGCATCTCACTGTAGTAGGCTGTAGGCTGCATCTCACTGTAGTAGGCTGTAGGCTGCATCTCACTGTAGTAGGCTGTAGGCAGCATCTCACTGTAGTAGACTGTAGATTGTAGGCTGCATCTCACTGTAGTAGACTGTAGGCTGTAGGCTGCATCTCACTGTAGTAGGCTGTAGGCTGCATCTCACTGTAGTAGGCTGTAGGCTGTAGGCTGTAGGCTGCATCTCACTGTAGTAGGCTGTAGGCTGCATGTCACTGTAGTCGGCTGTAGGCTGTAGGCTGCATCTCACTGTGGTAGGCTGTAGGCTGCATCTCACTGTGGTAGGCTGTAGGCTGCATCTCACTGTAGTAGACTGTAGGCTGCATCTCACTGTAGTAGGCTGTAGGCTGCATCTCACTGTAGTAGACTGTAGGCTGCATCTCACTGTAGTAGACTGACGGCTGCATCTCACTGTAGTAGAATGTAGGCTGCATCTCACTGTAGTAGACTGTAGGCTGTAGGCTGCATCTCACTGTAGTAGGCTGTAGACTGCATGTCACTGTAGTAAGCCGTAGGCTGCATCACACTGTAGTAGGCCGCAGGCCGTATCTCACTGTAGTAGGCTGTAGGCTGCATCTCACTGTAGTAGGCTGTAGGCTGTATCTCACTGTAGTGGGCTGTAGGCTGCATCTCACTGTAGTAGGCTGTAGGCTGTATCTCACTGTAGTAGGCTGTAGGCTGTATCTCACTGTAGTACGCTGTAGGCTGCATCTCACTGTAGTAGGCTGTAGGCTGCATCTCACTGTAGTAGGCTGTAGGCTGCATCTCACTGTAGTAGGCTGTAGGCTGCATCTCACTGTAGCAGGCTGTAGGCTGTATCTCACTGTAGTAGGCTGTAGGCTGCATCTCACTGTAGTAGAATGTAGGCTGCATCTCACTGTAGTAGGCTGTAGGCTGCATCTCACTGTAGTAGGCTGTAGGCTGCATCTCACTGTAGTAGGCTGTAGGCTGCATCTCACTGTAGTAGGCTGTAGGCTGTATCTCACTGTAGTAGGCTGTAGGCTGCATCTCACTGTAGTAGAATGTAGACTGCATCTCACTGTAGTAGGCTGTAGGCTGCATCTCACTGTAGTAGTCTGTAGGCTGCATCTCACTGTAGTAGGCTGTAGGCTGCATCTCACTGTAGTAGGCTGTAGGCTGTATCTCACTGTAGGAGGCTGTAGGCTGCATCTCACTGTAGTAGGCTGTAGGCTGCATCTCACTGTAGTAGGCTGTAGGCTGCATCTCACTGTAGTAGAATGTAGACTGCATCTCACTGTAGTAGGCTGTAGGCTGCATCTCACTGTAGTAGGCTGTAGGCTGCATCTCACTGTAGTAGGCTGTAGGCTGCATCTCACTGTAGTAGGCTGTAGGCTGCATCTCACTGTAGTAGAATGTAGACTGCATCTCACTGTAGTAGGCTGTAGACTGCATCTCACTGTAGTAGGCTGTAGGCTGCATCTCACTGTAGTAGGCTGTAGGCTGCATCTCACTGTAGTAGAATGTAGACTGCATCTCACTGTAGTAGGCTGTAGATTGCATCTCACTGTAGTAGGCTGTAGGCTGCATCTCACTGTAGTAGGCTGTAGACTGCATCTCACTGTAGTAGGCTGTAGGCTGCATCTCACTGTAGTAGGCTGTAGGCTGCATCTCACTGTAGTAGAATGTAGACTGCATCTCACTGTAGTAGGCTGTAGGCTGCATCTCACTGTAGTAGGCTGTAGGCTGCATCTCACTGTAGTAGGCTGTAGGCTAAATCTCACTGTAGTAGACTGTAGACTGTAGGCTGCATCTCACTGTAGTAGGCTGTAGGCTGCATCTCACTGTAGTAGGCTGTAGACTGCATCTCACTGTAGTAGACTGTAGGCTGCATCTCACTGTAGTAGAATGTAGACTGCATCTCACTGTAGTAGGCTGTAGACTGCATCTCACTGTAGTAGGCTGTAGGCTGCATCTCACTGTAGTAGACTGTAGACAGTAGGCTGCATCTCACTGTAGTAGGCTGTAGGCTGCATCTCACTGTAGTAGAATGTAGACTGCATCTCACTGTAGTAGGCTGTAGACTGCATCTCACTGTAGTAGGCTGTAGGCTGCATCTCACTGTAGTAGGCTGTAGACTGCATCTCACTGTAGTAGGCTGTAGACTGCATCTCACTGTAGTAGGCTGTAGACTGCATCTCACTGTAGTAGGCTGTAGGCTGCATCTCACTGTAGTAGGCTGTAGGCTGCATCTCACTGTAGTAGACTGTAGACTGCATCTCACTGTAGTAGAATGTAGACTGCATCTCACTGTAGTAGGCTGTAGGCTGCATCTCACTGTAGTAGACTGTAGGCTGCATCTCACTGTAGTAGGCTGTAGGCTCTAGGCACATGGTTAGATATGGTATGAATTGCACCAGAGGTGCAGACGGGAGATGCTCCACATGGTTAGATATGGGATGTATTGCACCAGAGGTGCAGACGGGAGATGCTCCACATGGTTAGATATGGGATGTATTGCACCAGAGGTGCAGACGGGAGATGCTCCACATGGTTAGATATGGGATGTATTGCACCAGAGGTGCAGACGGGAGATGCTCCACATGGTTAGATATGGGATGTATTGCACCAGAGGTGCAGGCGGGAGATGCTCCACATGGTTAGATATGGGATGTATTGCACCAGAGGTGCAGACGGGAGATGCTCCACATGGTTAGATATGGGATGTATTGCACCAGAGGTGCAGACGGGAGATGCTCCACATGGTTAGATATGGGATGTGTGCAGACGGGAGATGCTCCACATGGTTAGATATGGGATGTATTGCACCAGAGGTGCAGACGGGAGATGCTCCACATGGTTAGATATGGGATGTATTGCACCAGAGGTGCAGACGGGAGATGCTCCACATGGTTAGATATGGGATGTATTGCACCAGAGGTGCAGACGGGAGATACTCCACATGGTTAGATATGGGATGTATTGCACCAGAGGTGCAGACGGGAGATGCTCCACATGGTTAGATATGGGATGTATTGCACCAGAGGTGCAGACGGGAGATGCTCCACATGGTTAGATATGGGATGTATTGCACCAGAGGTGCAGACGGGAGATGCTCCACATGGTTAGATATGGGATGTACTGCACCAGAGGTGCAGACGGGAGATGCTTCACATGGTTAGATATGGTATGAATTGCACCAGAGGTGCAGACGGGAGATGCTCCACATGGTTAGATATGGGATGTATTGCACCAGAGGTGCAGACGGGAGATGCTCCACATGGTTAGATATGGTATGAATTGCACCAGAAGTGCAGACGGGAGATGCTCCACATGGTTAGATATGGTATGAATTGCACCAGAGGTGCAGACGGGAGATGCTCCACATGGTTAGATATGGTATGAATTGCACCAGAGGTGCAGACGGGAGATGCTCCACATGGTTAGATATGGGATGTATTGCACCAGAGGTGCAGACGGGAGATGCTCCACATGGTTAGATATGGGATGTATTGCACCAGAGGTGCAGACGGGAGATGCTCCACATGGTTAGATATGGGATGTATTGCACCAGAGGTGCAGACGGGAGATGCTCCACATGGTTAGATATGGGATGTATTGCACCAGAGGTGCAGGCGGGAGATGCTCCACATGGTTAGATATGGGATGTATTGCACCAGAGGTGCAGACGGGAGATGCTCCACATGGTTAGATATGGGATGTATTGCACCAGAGGTGCAGACGGGAGATGCTCCACATGGTTAGATATGGGATGTACTGCACCAGAGGTGCAGACGGGAGATGCTCCACATGGTTAGATATGGGATGTATTGCACCAGAGGTGCAGACGGGAGATGCTCCACATGGTTAGATATGGGATGTATTGCACCAGAGGTGCAGACGGGAGATGCTCCACATGGTTAGATATGGGATGTATTGCACCAGAGGTGCAGACGGGAGATACTCCACATGGTTAGATATGGGATGTATTGCACCAGAGGTGCAGACGGGAGATGCTCCACATGGTTAGATATGGGATGTATTGCACCAGAGGTGCAGACGGGAGATGCTCCACATGGTTAGATATGGGATGTATTGCACCAGAGGTGCAGACGGGAGATGCTCCACATGGTTAGATATGGCATGTACTGCACCAGAGGTGCAGACGGGAGATGCTCCACATGGTTAGATATGGTATGAATTGCACCAGAGGTGCAGACGGGAGATGCTCCACATGGTTAGATATGGGATGTATTGCACCAGAGGTGCAGACGGGAGATGCTCCACATGGTTAGATATGGGATGTATTGCACCAGAGGTGCAGACGGGAGATGCTCCACATGGTTAGATATGGGATGTATCGTGCCAGAGGTGCAGACGGGAGATGCTCCACATGGTTAGATATGGGATGTATTGCACCAGAGGTGCAGACGGGAGATGCTCCACATGGTTAGATATGGTATGAATTGCACCAGAGGTGCAGACGGGAGATGCTCCACATGGTTAGATATGGGATGTATTGCACCAGAGGTGCAGACGGGAGATGCTCCACATGGTTAGATATGGGATGTATTGCACCAGAGGTGCAGACGGGAGATACTCCACATGGTTAGATATGGGATGTATTGCACCAGAGGTGCAGACGGGAGATGCTCCACATGGTTAGATATGGGATGTATTGCACCAGAGGTGCAGACGGGAGATGCTCCACATGGTTAGATATGGGATGTATTGCACCAGAGGTGCAGACGGGAGATGCTCCACATGGTTAGATATGGGATGTACTGCACCAGAGGTGCAGACGGGAGATGCTCCACATGGTTAGATATGGTATGAATTGCACCAGAGGTGCAGACGGGAGATGCTCCACATGGTTAGATATGGGATGTATTGCACCAGAGGTGCAGACGGGAGATGCTCCACATGGTTAGATATGGGATGTATTGCACCAGAGGTGCAGACGGGAGATACTCCACATGGTTAGATATGGGATGTATTGCACCAGAGGTGCAGACGGGAGATGCTCCACATGGTTAGATATGGGATGTATTGCACCAGAGGTGCAGACGGGAGATGCTCCACATGGTTAGATATGGGATGTATTGCACCAGAGGTGCAGACGGGAGATGCTCCACATGGTTAGATATGGGATGTACTGCACCAGAGGTGCAGACGGGAGATGCTCCACATGGTTAGATATGGTATGAATTGCACCAGAGGTGCAGACGGGAGATGCTCCACATGGTTAGATATGGGATGTATTGCACCAGAGGTGCAGACGGGAGATGCTCCACATGGTTAGATATGGTATGAATTGCACCAGAAGTGCAGACGGGAGATGCTCCACATGGTTAGATATGGTATGAATTGCACCAGAGGTGCAGACGGGAGATGCTCCACATGGTTAGATATGGTATGAATTGCACCAGAGGTGCAGACGGGAGATGCTCCACATGGTTAGATATGGGATGTATTGCACCAGAGGTGCAGACGGGAGATGCTCCACATGGTTAGATATGGGATGTATTGCACCAGAGGTGCAGACGGGAGATGCTCCACATGGTTAGATATGGGATGTATTGCACCAGAGGTGCAGACGGGAGATGCTCCACATGGTTAGATATGGGATGTATTGCACCAGAGGTGCAGGCGGGAGATGCTCCACATGGTTAGATATGGGATGTATTGCACCAGAGGTGCAGACGGGAGATGCTCCACATGGTTAGATATGGGATGTATTGCACCAGAGGTGCAGACGGGAGATGCTCCACATGGTTAGATATGGGATGTACTGCACCAGAGGTGCAGACGGGAGATGCTCCACATGGTTAGATATGGGATGTATTGCACCAGAGGTGCAGACGGGAGATGCTCCACATGGTTAGATATGGGATGTATTGCACCAGAGGTGCAGACGGGAGATGCTCCACATGGTTAGATATGGGATGTATTGCACCAGAGGTGCAGACGGGAGATGCTCCACATGGTTAGATATGGGATGTATCGTGCCAGAGGTGCAGACGGGAGATGCTCCACATGGTTAGATATGGGATGTATTGCACCAGAGGTGCAGACGGGAGATGCTCCACATGGTTAGATATGGTATGAATTGCACCAGAGGTGCAGACGGGAGATGCTCCACATGGTTAGATATGGGATGTATTGCACCAGAGGTGCAGACGGGAGATGCTCCACATGGTTAGATATGGGATGTATTGCACCAGAGGTGCAGACGGGAGATACTCCACATGGTTAGATATGGGATGTATTGCACCAGAGGTGCAGACGGGAGATGCTCCACATGGTTAGATATGGGATGTATTGCACCAGAGGTGCAGACGGGAGATGCTCCACATGGTTAGATATGGGATGTATTGCACCAGAGGTGCAGACGGGAGATGCTCCACATGGTTAGATATGGGATGTACTGCACCAGAGGTGCAGACGGGAGATGCTCCACATGGTTAGATATGGTATGAATTGCACCAGAGGTGCAGACGGGAGATGCTCCACATGGTTAGATATGGGATGTATTGCACCAGAGGTGCAGACGGGAGATGCTCCACATGGTTAGATATGGGATGTATTGCACCAGAGGTGCAGACGGGAGATGCTCCACATGGTTAGATATGGGATGTATTGCACCAGAGGTGCAGACGGGAGATGCTCCACATGGTTAGATATGGGATGTACTGCACCAGAGGTGCAGACGGGAGATGCTCCACATGGTTAGATATGGTATGAATTGCACCAGAGGTGCAGACGGGAGATGCTCCACATGGTTAGATATGGGATGTATTGCACCAGAGGTGCAGACGGGAGATGCTCCACATGGTTAGATATGGTATGAATTGCACCAGAGGTGCAGACGGGAGATGCTCCACATGGTTAGATATGGGATGTATTGCACCAGAGGTGCAGACGGGAGATGCTCCACATGGTTAGATATGGGATGTATTGCACCAGAGGTGCAGACGGGAGATGCTCCACATGGTTAGATATGGGATGTATTGCACCAGAGGTGCAGACGGGAGATGCTCCACATGGTTAGATATGGGATGTATTGCACCAGAGGTGCAGGCGGGAGATGCTCCACATGGTTAGATATGGGATGTATTGCACCAGAGGTGCAGACGGGAGATGCTCCACATGGTTAGATATGGGATGTATTGCACCAGAGGTGCAGACGGGAGATGCTCCACATGGTTAGATATGGGATGTACTGCACCAGAGGTGCAGACGGGAGATGCTCCACATGGTTAGATATGGGATGTATTGCACCAGAGGTGCAGACGGGAGATGCTCCACATGGTTAGATATGGGATGTATTGCACCAGAGGTGCAGACGGGAGATGCTCCACATGGTTAGATATGGGATGTATTGCACCAGAGGTGCAGACGGGAGATACTCCACATGGTTAGATATGGGATGTATTGCACCAGAGGTGCAGACGGGAGATGCTCCACATGGTTAGATATGGGATGTATTGCACCAGAGGTGCAGACGGGAGATGCTCCACATGGTTAGATATGGGATGTATTGCACCAGAGGTGCAGACGGGAGATGCTCCACATGGTTAGATATGGGATGTACTGCACCAGAGGTGCAGACGGGAGATGCTCCACATGGTTAGATATGGTATGAATTGCACCAGAGGTGCAGACGGGAGATGCTCCACATGGTTAGATATGGGATGTATTGCACCAGAGGTGCAGACGGGAGATGCTCCACATGGTTAGATATGGGATGTATTGCACCAGAGGTGCAGACGGGAGATGCTCCACATGGTTAGATATGGGATGTATCGTGCCAGAGGTGCAGACGGGAGATGCTCCACATGGTTAGATATGGGATGTATTGCACCAGAGGTGCAGACGGGAGATGCTCCACATGGTTAGATATGGTATGAATTGCACCAGAGGTGCAGACGGGAGATGCTCCACATGGTTAGATATGGGATGTATTGCACCAGAGGTGCAGACGGGAGATGCTCCACATGGTTAGATATGGGATGTATTGCACCAGAGGTGCAGACGGGAGATGCTCCACATGGTTAGATATGGGATGTATTGCACCAGAGGTGCAGACGGGAGATGCTCCACATGGTTAGATATGGGATGTATTGCACCAGAGGTGCAGACGGGAGATGCTCCACATGGTTAGATATGGTATGAATTGCACCAGAGGTGCAGACGGGAGATGCTCCACATGGTTAGATATGGTATGAATTGCACCAGAGGTGCAGACGGGAGATGCTCCACATGGTTAGATATGGTATGAATTGCACCAGAGGTGCAGACGGGAGATGCTCCACATGTTTAGATATGGGATGAATTGCACCAGAGGTGTAGACGGGAGATGCTCCACATGGTTAGATATGGGATGTATTGCACCAGAGGTGCAGACGGGAGATGCTCCACATGGTTAGATATGGTATGAATTGCACCAGAAGTGCAGACGGGAGAGGCTCCACATGGTTAGATATGGTATGAATTGCACCAGAGGTGCAGATGGGAGATGCTCCACATGGTTAGATATGGGATGTATTGCACCAGAGGTGCAGACGGGAGATGCTCCACATGGTTAGATATGGGATGTATTGCACCAGAGGTGCAGACGGGAGATGCTCCACATGGTTAGATATGGGATGTATTGCACCAGAGGTGCAGACGGGAGATGCTCCACATGGTTAGATATGGGATGTATTGCACCAGAGGTGCAGACGGGAGATGCTCCACATGGTTAGATATGGGATGTACTGCTCCAGAGGTGCAGACGGGAGATGCTCCACATGGTTAGATATGGGATGTACTGCGCCAGAGGTGCAGACGGGAGATGCTCCACATGGTTAGATATGGGATGTATTGCGCCAGAGGTGCAGACGGGAGATGCTCCACATGGTTAGATATGGGATGTATTGCGCCCGAGGTGCAGACGGGAGATGCTCCACATGGTTGGATATGGGATGTATTGCACCAGAGGTGCAGACGGGAGATGCTCCACATGGTTAGATATGGGATGTATTGCACCAGAGGTGCAGACGGGAGATGCTCCACATGGTTAGATATGGGATATATTGCACCAGAGGTGCAGACGGGAGATGCTCCACATGGTTAGATATGGGATGTACTGCTCCAGAGGTGCAGACGGGAGATGCTCCACATGGTTAGATATGGGATGTACTGCGCCAGAGGTGCAGACGGGAGATGCTCCACATGGTTAGATATGGGATGTATTGCGCCAGAGGTGCAGACGGGAGATGCTCCACATGGTTAGATATGGGATGTATTGCACAAGAGGTGCAGACGGGAGATGCTCCACATGGTTAGAAATGGGATGTATTGCACCAGAGGTGCAGACGGGAGATGCTCCACATGGTTAGATATGGGATGTATTGCACCAGAGGTGCAGACGGGAGATGCTCCACATGGTTAGATATGGGATGTATTGTGCTCCAGAGGTGCAGACGGGAGATGCTCCACATGGTTAGATATGGGATGTATTGTTCACCAGAGGTGCAGACGGGAGATGCTCCACATGGTTAGATATGGGATGTATTGCACCAGAGGTGCAGACGGGAGATGCTCCACATGGTTAGATATGGGATGTATTGCACCAGAGGTGCAGACGGGAGATGCTCCACATGGTTAGATATGGGATGTATTGCACCAGAGGTGCAGACGGGAGATGCTCCACATGGTTAGAAATGGGATGTATTGCACCAGAGGTGCAGACGGGAGATGCTCCACATGGTTAGATATGGGATGTATCGTGCACCAGAGGTGCAGACGGGAGATGCTCCACATGGTTAGATATGGGATGTATCGTGCCAGAGGTGCAGACGGGAGATGCTCCACATGGTTAGATATGGGATGTATTGCACCAGAGGTGCAGACGGGAGATGCTCCACATGGTTAGATATGGGATGTATTGTGCACCAGAGGTGCAGACGGGAGATGCTCCACATGGTTAGATATGGGATGTATTGTGCACCAGAGGTGCAGACGGGAGATGCTCCACATGGTTAGATATGGGATGTATTGCACCAGAGGTGCAGACGGGAGATGCTCCACATGGTTAGATATGGGATGTATTGTGCTCCAGAGGTGCAGACGGGAGATGCTCCACATGGTTAGATATGGGATGTATTGTGCACCAGAGGTGCAGACGGGAGATGCTCCACATGGTTAGATATGGGATGTATTGTGCACCAGAGGTGCAGACGGGAGATGCTCCACATGGTTAGATATGGGATGTATTGTGCACCAGAGGTGCAGACGGGAGATGCTCCACATGGTTAGATATGGGATGTATTGCACCAGAGGTGCAGACGGGAGATGCTCCACATGGTTAGATATGGGATGTATTGCACCAGAGGTGCAGACGGGAGATGCTCCACATGGTTAGATATGGGATGTATTGCACCAGAGGTGCAGACGGGAGATGCTCCACATGGTTAGATATGGGATGTATTGCACCAGAGGTGCAGACGGGAGATGCTCCACATGGTTAGATATGGGATGTATTGTGCACCAGAGGTGCAGACGGGAGATGCTCCACATGGTTAGATATGGGATGTATTGTGCACCAGAGGTGCAGACGGGAGATGCTCCACATGGTTAGATATGGGATGTATTGTGCACCAGAGGTGCAGACGGGAGATGCTCCACATGGTTAGATATGGGATGTATTGCACCAGAGGTGCAGACGGGAGATGCTCCACATGGTTAGATATGGGATGTACTGCTCCAGAGGTGCAGACGGGAGATGCTCCACATGGTTAGATATGGGATGTATTGTGCACCAGAGGTGCAGACGGGAGATGCTCCACATGGTTAGATATGGGATGTATTGCACCAGAGGTGCAGACGGGAGATGCTCCACATGGTTAGATATGGGATGTATTGCACCAGAGGTGCAGACGGGAGATGCTCCACATGGTTAGATATGGGATGTATTGCACCAGAGGTGCAGACGGGAGATGCTCCACATGGTTAGATATGGGATGTATTGCACCAGAGGTGCAGACGGGAGATGCTCCACATGGTTAGATATGGGATGTATTGCACCAGAGGTGCAGACGGGAGATGCTCCACATGGTTAGATATGGTATGAATTGCACCAGAGGTGCAGACGGGAGATGCTCCACATGGTTAGATATGGGATGTATTGCACCAGAGGTGCAGACGGGAGATGCTCCACATGGTTAGATATGGGATGTATTGTGCACCAGAGGTGCAGACGGGAGATGCTCCAAATGGTTAGATATGGGATGTATAGCACCAGAGGTGCAGAAGGGAGATGCTCCACATGGTTAGATATGGGATGTATTGCACCAGAGGTGCAGACGGGAGATGCTCCACATGGTTAGATATGGGATGTATTGTGCACCAGAGGTGCAGACGGGAGATGCTCCACATGGTTAGAAATGGGATGTATTGTACCAGAGGTGCAGACGGGAGATGCTCCACATGGTTAGATATGGGATGTATTGCACCAGAGGTGCAGACGGGAGATGCTCCACATGGTTAGATATGGGATGTACTGCACCAGAGGTGCAGACGGGAGATGCTCCACATGGTTAGATATGGGATGTATTGTGCCAGAGATGCAGACGGGAGATGCTCCACATGGTTAGATATGGGATGTATTGTGCACCAGAGGTGCAGACGGGAGATGCTCCACATGGTTAGAAATGGGATGTATTGTACCAGAGGTGCAGACGGGAGATGCTCCACATGGTTAGATATGGGATGTATTGCACCAGAGGTGCAGACGGGAGATGCTCCACATGGTTAGATATGGGATGTATCGTGCCAGAGGTGCAGACGGGAGATGCTCCACATGGTTAGATATGGGATGTATTGCACCAGAGGTGCAGACGGGAGATGCTCCACATGGTTAGATATGGGATGTATTGCACCAGAGGTGCAGACGGGAGATGCTCCACATGGTTAGATATGGGATGTATTGTGCCAGAGGTGCAGACTGGAGATGCTCCACATGGTTAGATATGGGATGTATTGCACCAGAGGTGCAGACGGGAGATGCTCCACATGGTTAGATATGGGATGTACTGCACCAGAGGTGCAGACGGGAGATGCTCCACATGGTTAGATATGGGATGTATTGTGCCAGAGATGCAGACGGGAGATGCTCCACATGGTTAGATATGGGATGTACTGCACCAGAGGTGCAGACGGGAGATGCTCCACATGGTTAGATATGGGATGTATCGTGCCAGAGGTGCAGACGGGAGATGCTCCACATGGTTAGATATGGGATGTATTGCACCAGAGGTGCAGACGGGAGATGCTCCACATGGTTAGATATGGGATGTATTGCACCAGAGGTGCAGACTGGAGATGCTCCACATGGTTAGATATGGGATGTATTGCACCAGAGGTGCAGACGGGAGATGCTCCACATGGTTAGATATGGGATGTATTGTGCACCAGAGGTGCAGACGGGAGATGCTCCACATGGTTAGATATGGGATGTATTGTGCACCAGAGGTGCAGACGGGAGATGCTCCACATGGTTAGATATGGGATGTATTGCACCAGAGGTGCAGACGGGAGATGCTCCACATGGTTAGAAATGGGATGTATTGCACCAGAGGTGCAGACGGGAGATGCTCCACATGGTTAGATATGGGATGTATTGTGCACCAGAGGTGCAGACGGGAGATGCTCCACATGGTTAGATATGGGATGTATTGCACCAGAGGTGCAGACGGGAGATGCTCCACATGGTTAGATGTGGGATGTATTGTGCACCAGAGGTGCAGACGGGAGATGCTCCACATGGATTGATATGGGATGTATTGCACCAGAGGGGCAGACGGGAGATGCTCCACATGGTTAGATATGGGATGTATTGTGCCAGAGGTGCAGACGGGAGATGCTCCACATGGTTAGATATGGGATGTATTGCACCAGAGGTGCAGACGGGAGATGCTCCACATGGTTAGATATGGGATGTATTGCACCAGAGGTGCAGACGGGAGATGCTCCATATGGTTAGATATGGGATGTACTGCACCAGAGGTGCAGACGGGAGATGCTCCACATGGTTAGATATGGGATGTATTGTGCCAGAGGTGCAGACGGGAGATGCTCCACATGGTTAGATATGGGATGTACTGCACCAGAGGTGCAGACGGGAGATGCTCCACATGGTTAGATATGGGATGTATAGTGCCAGAGGTGCAGACGGGAGATGCTCCACATGGTTAGATATGGGATGTATCGTGCCAGAGGTGCAGACGGGAGATGCTCCACATGGTTAGATATGGGATGTATTGCACCAGAGGTGCAGACGGGAGATGCTCCACATGGTTAGATATGGGATGTATTGCACCAGAGGTGCAGACGGGAGATGCTCCACATGGTTAGATATGGGATGTATTGCACCAGAGGTGCAGACGGGAGATGCTCCACATGGTTAGATATGGGATGTATTGTGCCAGAGGTGCAGACTGGAGATGCTCCACATGGTTAGATATGGGATGTATTGCACCAGAGGTGCAGACGGGAGATGCTCCACATGGTTAGATATGGGATGTACTGCACCAGAGGTGCAGACGGGAGATGCTCCACATGGTTAGATATGGGATGTATTGTGCCAGAGATGCAGACGGGAGATGCTCCACATGGTTAGATATGGGATGTACTGCACCAGAGGTGCAGACGGGAGATGCTCCACATGGTTAGATATGGGATGTATCGTGCCAGAGGTGCAGACGGGAGATGCTCCACATGGTTAGATATGGGATGTATTGCACCAGAGGTGCAGACGGGAGATGCTCCACATGGTTAGATATGGGATGTATTGCACCAGAGGTGCAGACTGGAGATGCTCCACATGGTTAGATATGGGATGTATTGCACCAGAGGTGCAGACGGGAGATGCTCCACATGGTTAGATATGGGATGTATTGTGCACCAGAGGTGCAGACGGGAGATGCTCCACATGGTTAGATATGGTATGTATTGTGCACCAGAGGTGCTGACGGGAGATGCTCCACATGGTTAGATATGGGATGTATTGTGCACCAGAGGTGCAGACGGGAGATGCTCCACATGGTTAGATATGGGATGTATTGTGCACCAGAGGTGCAGACGGGAGATGCTCCACATGGTTAGATATGGGATGTATTGCACCAGAGGTGCAGACGGGAGATGCTCCACATGGTTAGAAATGGGATGTATTGCACCAGAGGTGCAGACGGGAGATGCTCCACATGGTTAGATATGGGATGTATTGTGCACCAGAGGTGCAGACGGGAGATGCTCCACATGGTTAGATATGGGATGTATTGCACCAGAGGTGCAGACGGGAGATGCTCCACATGGTTAGATGTGGGATGTATTGTGCACCAGAGGTGCAGACGGGAGATGCTCCACATGGATTGATATGGGATGTATTGCACCAGAGGGGCAGACGGGAGATGCTCCACATGGTTAGATATGGGATGTATTGTGCCAGAGGTGCAAACGGGAGATGCTCCACATGGTTAGATATGGGATGTATTGCACCAGAGGTGCAGACGGGAGATGCTCCACATGGTTAGATATGGGATGTATTGCACCAGAGGTGCAGACGGGAGATGCTCCATATGGTTAGATATGGGATGTACTGCACCAGAGGTGCAGACGGGAGATGCTCCACATGGTTAGATATGGGATGTATTGTGCCAGAGGTGCAGACGGGAGATGCTCCACATGGTTAGATATGGGATGTACTGCACCAGAGGTGCAGACGGGAGATGCTCCACATGGTTAGATATGGGATGTATAGTGCCAGAGGTGCAGACGGGAGATGCTCCACATGGTTAGATATGGGATGTATCGTGCCAGAGGTGCAGACGGGAGATGCTCCACATGGTTAGATATGGGATGTATTGCACCAGAGGTGCAGACGGGAGATGCTCCACATGGTTAGATATGGGATGTATTGCACCAGAGGTGCAGACGGGAGATGCTCCACATGGTTAGATATGGGATGTATTGTGCCAGAGGTGCAGACTGGAGATGCTCCACATGGTTAGATATGGGATGTACTGCACCAGAGGTGCAGACAGGAGATGCTCCACATGGTTAGATATGGGATGTATCGTGCCAGAGGTGCAGACGGGAGATGCTCCACATGGTTAGATATGGGATGTATCGTGCCAGAGGTGCAGACGGGAGATGCTCCACATGGTTAGATATGGGATGTACTGCACCAGAGGTGCAGACGGGAGATGCTCCACATGGTTAGATATGGGATGTATTGTGCCAGAGATGCAGACGGGAGATGCTCCACATGGTTAGATATGGGATGTACTGCACCAGAGGTGCAGACGGGAGATGCTCCACATGGTTAGATATGGGATGTATCGTGCCAGAGGTGCAGACGGGAGATGCTCCACATGGTTAGATATGGGATGTATCGTGCCAGAGGTGCAGACGGGAGATGCTCCACATGGTTAGATATGGGATGTATTGCGCCAGAGGTGCAGACGGGAGATGCTCCACATGGTTAGATATGGGATGTATTGCACCAGAGGTGCAGACTGGAGATGCTCCACATGGTTAGATATGGGATGTATTGCACCAGAGGTGCAGACGGGAGATGCTCCACATGGTTAGATATGGGATGTATTGTGCACCAGAGGTGCAGACGGGAGATGCTCCACATGGTTAGATATGGTATGTATTGTGCACCAGAGGTGCTGACGGGAGATGCTCCACATGGTTAGATATGGGATGTATTGTGCACCAGAGGTGCAGACGGGAGATGCTCCACATGGTTAGATATGGGATGTATTGTGCACCAGAGGTGCAGACGGGAGATGCTCCACATGGTTAGATATGGGATGTATTGCACCAGAGGTGCAGACGGGAGATGCTCCACATGGTTAGAAATGGGATGTATTGCACCAGAGGTGCAGACGGGAGATGCTCCACATGGTTAGATGTGGGATGTATTGTGCACCAGAGGTGCAGACGGGAGATGCTCCACATGGATTGATATGGGATGTATTGCACCAGAGGGGCAGACGGGAGATGCTCCACATGGTTAGATATGGGATGTATTGTGCCAGAGGTGCAGACGGGAGATGCTCCACATGGTTAGATATGGGATGTATTGCACCAGAGGTGCAGACGGGAGATGCTCCACATGGTTAGATATGGGATGTATTGCACCAGAGGTGCAGACGGGAGATGCTCCATATGGTTAGATATGGGATGTACTGCACCAGAGGTGCAGACGGGAGATGCTCCACATGGTTAGATATGGGATGTATTGTGCCAGAGGTGCAGACGGGAGATGCTCCACATGGTTAGATATGGGATGTACTGCACCAGAGGTGCAGACGGGAGATGCTCCACATGGTTAGATATGGGATGTATCGTGCCAGAGGTGCAGACGGGAGATGCTCCACATGGTTAGATATGGGATGTATCGTGCCAGAGGTGCAGACGGGAGATGCTCCACATGGTTAGATATGGGATGTATTGCACCAGAGGTGCAGACGGGAGATGCTCCACATGGTTAGATATGGGATGTATTGCACCAGAGGTGCAGACGGGAGATGCTCCACATGGTTAGATATGGGATGTATTGTGCCAGAGGTGCAGACTGGAGATGCTCCACATGGTTAGATATGGGATGTACTGCACCAGAGGTGCAGACAGGAGATGCTCCACATGGTTAGATATGGGATGTATCGTGCCAGAGGTGCAGACGGGAGATGCTCCACATGGTTAGATATGGGATGTATCGTGCCAGAGGTGCAGACGGGAGATGCTCCACATGGTTAGATATGGGATGTATTGCACCAGAGGTGCAGACGGGAGATGCTCCACATGGTTAGATATGGGATGTATTGCACCAGAGGTGCAGACGGGAGATGCTCCACATGGTTAGATATGGGATGTATTGCACCAGAGGTGCAGACGGGAGATGCTCCACATGGTTAGATATGGGATGTATTGCACCAGAGGTGCAGACGGGAGATGCTCCACATGGTTAGATATGGGATGTATTGTGCCAGAGGTGCAGACTGGAGATGCTCCACATGGTTAGATATGGGATGTACTGCACCAGAGGTGCAGACAGGAGATGCTCCACATGGTTAGATATGGGATGTATCGTGCCAGAGGTGCAGACGGGAGATGCTCCACATGGTTAGATATGGGATGTATCGTGCCAGAGGTGCAGACGGGAGATGCTCCACATGGTTAGATATGGGATGTATTGCACCAGAGGTGCAGACGGGAGATGCTCCACATGGTTAGATATGGGATGTATTGCACCAGAGGTGCAGACGGGAGATGCTCCACATGGTTAGATATGGGATGTATTGTGCCAGAGGTGCAGACGGGAGATGCTCCACATGGTTAGATATGGGATGTATTGTGCACCAGAGGTGCAGACGGGAGATGCTCCACATGGTTAGATATGGGATGTATTGTGCACCAGAGGTGCAGACGGGAGATGCTCCACATGGTTAGATATGGGATGTATCGTGCCAGAGGTGCAGACGGGAGATGCTCCACATGGTTAGATATGGGATGTATCGTGCCAGAGGTGCAGACGGGAGATGCTCCACATGGTTAGATATGGGATGTATTGCACCAGAGGTGCAGACGGGAGATGCTCCACATGGTTAGATATGGGATGTATTGCACCAGAGGTGCAGACGGGAGATGCTCCACATGGTTAGATATGGGATGTATTGTGCCAGAGGTGCAGACGGGAGATGCTCCACATGGTTAGATATGGGATGTATTGTGCACCAGAGGTGCAGACGGGAGATGCTCCACATGGTTAGATATGGGATGTATTGTGCATCCCACTGGGGAAAATATGGTTGAATCACTGTCATTTCAACAACAATCAATCATGTGTTTGTTCTTGCTTGAATTAATGCCTGTGTGTGTTTGGTTTTACTATCCTTGTTGGTTACTGAAGTCCTCACAACGATAGTAAAACAAGGAAAAGTGGGGACTGGTCCCCACAAGGAAAAATGCTTTTTTAGGATTAAGGGGTTCATGTGTGATGATCCACTCATTACCTTGCTATTCCCCTGTGATAATCCTGATTACAATGTTTTATTTTACTAGGCAAGTTAGTTAAGAATTTTTATTTTATTTTCAATGATGGCCTAAGAACAGTGGGTTATCTGCCTTGTTCAGATTTTTACCTTGTCAGCTTGGGAATTCAATCTGGCAACCTTTCGGTTACTGGCCCAACGCTCTAACCACAATGCTACCTGCCTTGATAGTCTGATGCTACTGAGACCAACAATTAGCACTGTACGGTATAGTTTATCTTTTTATAATGTTATTCAAGAGATCATTTAGTTGATTTGTCATTTCAGTGCACAGTGCAGCACACATTTTGTTTCTAAAATGCTTAGTGCCTAGACTATGGTAGGCTAGTGCAGACTGCTGTCTAAAATTTGGTGGCTAAAATTCCTGTTGACTGTCCCTTTAAACTGGAGAAAGAAAAAAGCTTCTGAACGGGCTTTGGCGCGTGCGTAGCAATACAATGGTCGTCGAGGCAATACTGGAGTATAGAGCGTATTCCTAAAGGAAAATAGGTAAATAAAGTTACATTCTTTAACATTTTCATTTGACAAATAAATGCCTTGAATATTTCGTGTGTTCTTGAAGCGGCTCGTGGAAATATTTCCTGATTGGAATGATAGGAGTCGCTTGTTACAATGTAGAAAATCAGTCAGGAAATTATTTGATACAAATCATCCGCTTGTCAGCAAGCTAACCGTTAGCAAGACAAGCGTCAATCTCAGATGTCCATGACACACAGGCAGCTATAATAATAATATCGCCAAAGATTACATCATGTATTTGATATCGCAGTCAATATAACTTGTTTTAATTGTTCTAAAATAAAGGTTGAACAATTTGACATCCGTTGCCGCTTTCCAGGAAACCGTCAGAGCTGGCGCGTACGGCGATGTGTTTATTACATTTGTGTTGGTCTTTTAGGCTCTTTTGGTCATGGCAGTAACATTCCTGTCACCCTGGTTAGCTTCGGGTCATTCGGTTTTTAGCCACGGATGTCTGAAATTCACAGCACACTGCTTGTGACGGCCATTTCCGTTGGACGGTTGTCAGGGCAGTACTTAAATGGGAATAATAGTGGACTCTATGGGAAAAGTGGCCTAAACACCCAGTGGAAATGATGGCCTACTTTCTAGTTTGGATATGTGGAATTCTGTAAATATCTGAACCAACTGTTGTATGACTCCGCTGTTGACCCGTTTCTGCTCATTAAAGTTAGTAACTGTTTTTGGTGAATGTTTTTCTATCAACAGACACTGTCACCCACCCCAAACAGACCAGAAGGAATCATGGGGAGTGGTAAGTTGGGAAGGGCCTTGTTTTAACTCCATAACATGGCTTACCCAGGAAAATACAAATGTTAGCTGACTCTCCCTTAAGTGAGTCTAATCAGGCATTCCTGGGGCGTATAAACACAATATGGTTCCTGTCCACAGCCTCTGGTCTGATCCCAGATCAGCTTAACAGAGGGCTGCTCTGTCCGCCTGTCTTGATTCCAAGAGCTAGTTTCCCTTATGCTGGCCATGGTTGGCCTTTCTAATCAAAGAAGCTTTTGTTTTATACAGAAATGTAGTTAGTTAGTAGGCATTTCCTTCTTTTTCTACTTTCTTTGTATCAACCTCTGCCTCTTTTTCTCTTTGCCTCTCTATCCTGAGTGGCAAGACACTATGTCAGTACTAGAGGCGTCACTACAGACACCCTGGTTCGAATCCAGACTGTATCACAACGGGCCGTCTCTCTTCCCGTCCCTCTCTCGCTCTCTCTTCCCGTCCCTCTCTCGCTCTCTCTTCCCGTCCCTCTCTCGCTCTCTCTTCCCGTCCCTCTCTCGCTCTCTCTTCCCGTCCCTCTCTCGCTCTCTCTTCCCGTCCCTCTCTCGCTCTCTCTTCCCGTCCCTCTCTCGCTCTCTCTTCCCGTCGCTCTCTCGCTCTCTCTTCCCGTCCCTCTCTCTTCCCGTCCCTCTCTTCCCGTCGCTCTCTCGCTCTCTCTTCCCGTCCCTCTCTTCCCATCCCTCTCTCTTCCCGTCGCTCTCTCGCTCTCTCTTCCCGTCCCTCTCTCTTCCCGTCGCTCTCTCGCTCTCTCTTCCCGTCGCTCTCTCGCTCTCTCTTCCCGTCCCTCTCGCTCTCTCTTCCCGTCCCACTCTCGCTCTCTCTTCCCGTCCCTCTCTCGCTCTCTCTTCCCGTCCCTCTCTCGTTCTCTCTTCCCGTCCCTCTCTCGCTCTCTCTTCCCGTCCCTCTCTCTTCCCGTCGCTCTCTCGCTCTCTCTTCCCGTCCCTCTCTCTTCCCGTCGCTCTCTCGCTCTCTCTTCCCGTCCCTCTCTCTTCCCGTCGCTCTCTCGCTCTCTCTTCCCGTCGCTCTCTCGCTCTCTCTTCCCGTCCCTCTCTCGCTCTCTCTTCCCGTCCCTCTCTCGCTCTCTCTTCCCGTCCCTCTCTCGCTCTCTCTTCCCGTCCCTCTCTCGCTCTCTCTTCCCGTCCCTCTCTCGCTCTCTCTTCCCGTCCCTCTCTCGCTCTCTCTTCCCGTCCCTCTCTCGCTCTCTCTTCCCGTCCCTCTCTCGCTCTCTCTTCCCGTCCCTCTCTCGCTCTCTCTTCCCGTCCCTCTCTCGCTCTCTCTTCCCGTCCCTCTCTCGCTCTCTCTTCCCGTCCCTCTCTCGCTCTCTCTTCCCGTCCCTCTCTCGCTCTCTCTTCCCGTCCCTCTCTCGCTCTCTCTTCCCGTCCCTCTCTCGCTCTCTCTTCCCGTCCCTCTCTCTTCCCGCCGCTCTCTCGCGCTCTCTCTTCCTGCCCCTCTCTCGCGCTCTCTCTTCCCGCCCCTCTCTCGCGCTCTCTCTTCCCGCCCCTCGCTCTCTGACAGTGTTCTTGCCGTCGGACCTCGCCAACACAGTGCTGAGGCGTTTGCGCAGGGACAACGGCTACCTGTTAGAGGAAATCCGTCAGGGCAACATCCAGAGAGAGTGCAGAGAGGAGATCTGCACATACGAGGAAGCCAGGGAGGCCTTTGAGAACGATGAGAAAACTGTGAGTGAGACGCACGCAACCAAGGTTGGGGTCAATTTCAATTCAGGAAGTAAATGATAAGCATTAAGGACAATTTGAATATTTGACTACCTTGTTGACTTTCTAAATTGAAATGGAATTGACCCCAACCCGTATGCAACACACACAATGCTCTTTGTTGTTGCCTTTGCTCCCTTATTGAGAGACACACATTCTCACTCTAACAAAAACACTTGTAGTCCTACTCCAGTGTGCTGGCCAGTGGAATGTTCCTGTTTTTCAGGAAGGGATGATGGTCAGCAAGAAGAGCAGCTGACTCCCTGAGAAAGAGAGTGAGCTGCTCAGTAGGGAGAGGATCATTACAAGAACTATTGTCAAGGGTGGGAAGGCACAGTCAGTCACGCAGAGGGATGTAGTACATACGGACAGCTGTGTGTGTGTGTTCTGGAGCTTGACATTCAGAACATTGCAGATGGAAATGGCACTTCTTTAACATTCCATATTACAGTGAAATCTTGATTATCTGTTACGTTCATTTCTTTGTTATATTCTTCAACATATAACTCAATGCCCCCTGAGTTTATTCTAAGCGGATAATTCTGACGGTGTATCTCTCTGATTGGCTGCAGCAACGGTTCTGGGAGGAGTATGTGCGGGAGAGCAGTGGCGGGCAGCAGTTGGAGGGCAGAGTCCACTCCCTCTACCTGATCCTCCCCTTGCTCCTGGTGCTCCTGATCTCCGGCGTGGCCATCACTGTGTGGCGCTGCCACTCCCGCAAGCGCTCGGAACGCAACCCCGCCCTGGGCCACTCCCACCGGGACCCCACCCTATCGTTGGTCTCCATGGACCAGTGGGGGCGGGACCTCCACGACCACTCGGAGCTCAGCGTCAACAGCAGCCCCGTCGACCCGGGCTCGGAGGTCACGTCTGCGAGGGGAGGCAGAGGAGCCCCGCCCCCATCTTACGACGAGGCGGTCGGCCACACAGGTGTGCACATAGAGACAGAGCTTCCTCCTCAGTATGAGGACATCATTGGCCATGGGAAGTGAAGTGAAGGGACCCCCCCCCCATGCCCTGTCTCAACCGGACCCCATCCAGCTAGATCAGTACCTCCCTGAGGGGAGGTACTAACTAATCAATGACCTTAATTCGTCAGTCAGGTCCAAGGGAGGAGGGAAAACCTCGGTGGAAGGGAGGAGGGAAAACCTCGGTGGAAGGGAGGAGGGAAAACCTCGGTGGAATAAGTTTGACACATGAGCTTAGATCCTCCTGCCCGGTCTCACCCTCCTGCTCACCTCCCTCTAACTGTTATGTTACTACACTAACACAGAGATGTTGGATGCAATAACGTTGATGCTTGCACTGACCATCGGATAGGGGTGGAGGGATGGTGAATATGATACCAAATGTTTGATTTTGCTATACCCAAATGTACAGTTATTTAACCATACTGCCATACATCAGTGATGTTATGAGTACGCTGGAGGTTTGGGCCTTGATGAATGGTGTAAAGTAAAAAAAGAACTGTTCTGATTTCCATACTTCTAAAAAGGAGAGAAATATCAAATCTGATAACTAAAGTTAAAGTTATAAGTTAACATTTAAAAAGTATTATTTCAAGCTGTGTGCTTTCTGATGTGTGTGTGTGTGTGTGTGTGTGTGTGTGTGTGTGTATATATATTATATATACGTGTATGTTTTGAATGTTCGGGGAGTGAATTGTAAAAAAAAGAAAATGAAAAAAAGTTGTAATATTTGCCATACATTTTGGTTAGCCAGTAGTAGCTTTGTACACATAGACTTGGATGGATCTATCCCAGCATCATATGAATTAGTCAGGGACAGTCAATATTCTCAGACCATATTCCTTAAGGGTGCATACCAAATGTTACCCTATTCCCTATGTAGTGTACTAATTTTGACTCGTCCATATGGGTATTAAGTGCACTAAATAGGGCATAGAGTCTCCGTGTGACACTATGGGAGCTGTGCTGGCCGGAGCGCAGCGTGACCTGTGAGGGGACAGGAAGCTACAGACAATGACCCATTTTCTCTCTTTGGGCTACATACAGTATTAAATGTCACTGTGCACAGTGTATGTGTGTGTGAGCACATTTTTCTTTTACTGCGGATAACAGCACCGACTACATTGATAATAATGGTGTGAATAACAGGAGGTGTGTGTGAATGAAGGCACTTTGTGTTGTTGCAGTTGGTTTGGTTCTATTCAGCACTACCAATAATACTCACCAATAATGTCATCAGCTTTTGGGGCGACTGTATATTTTGCATGCCAATTATGCAGCTGGGGGACTAAATATAGACATCCTAAACACTAAATATCTGTGTAATATTCATTATTATAAGTGATATTGATACATGTAATATGACGATGGCCCTGTAAACACTTATTTCTTGAGACAATGTAGTTTGCCCGGGGTTCAACCCTATCCGCGTCAAAGTGTGTTGACATTTTAACAGTAATTCCCGATTGTGCCGACATTGCAACGTGTACTGTTAACGCGATCTCAGCAAACGTTGGGAACGTTGCCTTTAGAAGGCGTATTGTCGACAGCACTCTACATATTGAGGTACGGCCTTTGTCTGCACAATAATGTTTACACCGTAATTGTGCCGTGTCTCTACAAAAATAATCACACAGCGTTGTTGAGATTTTTTTTGCGTTGCGTCACAACCATTGTGCCAAATGCGTTATGCATCAGTTGTAGGACTTGAGTGTGCACGGGGCCTGTGTAATCTGTACACTGCAGATGTATGAGAGGACTGATGTATTTTGTTGACCTGTGGAACTGCAGCACTTATCTCTATGCTATATGACCTGTGATTGGGATGTGCTGGTTGAAGTAGACATTTTGGTTGGGTTTATGGCCCTGTCCAGAAATGGCCCCTACCCTTTTAACCAGGGCTCTCCAATCCTGTTCCTGGAGAGCTACCTTCTTGTACAGTTTCACTCCAACCCCTGTTGTAACTAACCTGGTTCAGCTCATCAACCAGCTAATTATTAGAATAAGGTGCAGGGTTGGAGTGAGAACCTACAGGAGGGTAGCTCTCCAGGAACAGGGTTGGAGTGAACCTACAGGAGGGTAGCTCTCCAGGAACAGGGTTGGAGTGAAAACCTACAGGAGGGTAGCTCTCCAGGTTGACAGCAAAGTTTACTTAATTTTATACAATTCTACTCATTTTGCCATGGGGTAGTTTAACAGCAAATGTTCTGCAATTTGGCACATTTTGCATTAGGGTGGAGAGATTTTTTGTAGTTTTTAATATCTGATTGAGATTAACAAAATCAATAGGGGCCCCCGGTTTATAATTTTACCATAATAAAAGGTTTAGATAGCTGGCCACTAAAACAAGCAATCTAAAAATGTTTAGCTGACATGAGCTAATTGAATGACTATCAGTGACTTGACATAAGAGAAACTGCTGATGCACATCCACATTTTGGAAATTGCACTTTGTGTATTCTATTCTAACTCTCAACAAGTAGTAAGTTGATACCCTGACAGTTCCTATTATTATATTATTGATCCGATGGCCTTCGAAAGGGTGGCCGTCAGTTGCCCAGCCCTGTGCTAAAGCAATATGGTGATAGTTCCACCTTTCCCTCTGATAGGCTAGGTGGAATAGTTGCTATTTTGCTTGTCCAATTATTTCAGATCTTTTAAGTGTACACATAGGTGGTAGAAGATGAGTTTCTGGACATGACCTATTATTGTACTGTTACCTTTTGAAATTCTGTTTTTACAATGCCTTAAGCAAATACATTAATGTAAATATATGGTCAACCTTTGGATATGTACTGAGCTTGAATTAATTTGTAATAAAATACTTTCAAATGTGTGGAGCCATGTTCTGTAAGTGCCTCCATTTATCCAACACTTTCCTTGTGGTTTTAAATGTGTGGAGCCATGTTCTGTAAGTGCCTCCATTTATCCAACACTTTCCTTGTGGTTTTAAATGTGAGTACCATCTTTATCCATTCTGTGGACATTCATCTCTGCTATTTAAACAATCTGAACTATATATGTAGTGATTCCTTAACCATGCCTAAATAGACCATTGCAACAACTGTTTGCTTCGTGTGAATTCACCCCTGGTTCTAACATGGCTGCGTTTACACAGGCAGCCCAATTATTATATTTTTTCCACGAATGGGTCTTTGGACCAATCACGTCAGATCTAGTCTTTTTCAGAGCTGGGCTTGTCAGGAAGCATTTCGCTATAAGGTCTAAACCTGTTGTATTCAGCATTTCACTGTAAGGTCTAAACCTGTTGTATTCAGCAGTTCACTGTATTCGGCATATGACAACTTTTTTTTCTTTCTGATTGGTCAAAAGACTAATTTGTGTCGTTTACATTTTTTTTTGTTAAACGGGCTGCCCAACTAGCTTCTTTAAATATGTAACCAAACAATCCTGGTGCCCTCCCCCCTTTCTGGCTCACCAGACTAGATCCTGAGTTAGAGAACAGAAGATCACAGGCTCCAATCTTGACGATGCACTTTCTCATAGAACTTGTATTAATAAATTCTGTTGGTGGATGACATGACAGATAGGATATTAAAACATATTTATGTTTACATCAATGGCGTAGCCCACAAACCCCGAGGGGTTCAGATCCACTTTCTCTTCTTGTATACATTCAGCACGAACAGACGGAAGAAAACAGTTTGAAACTGAAAATGAGAATAATGGTTTTTCCTCCCCCCCATCTGTTTGGTGCCTAGACTGCCTGGTGAACACAACCAGAGGGCACTGAGAGACAAACATCCTGGGTAAGGGCTAACACTAACAACCAGAGGGCACTGAGAGACAAAACAGATGAAGCAATCGATCCAAAAAGGAAAAGACATCCATGATAAAGCAATTCAGGCAGTGGTAACAAGGCTTATTTGACAGACATTATTAAAACAAAGTGTAAAACCAATAAGAGCTTTTTCCAGTGAACACTATAGCTAATAGTATCTGTGACGAGTTTGCAGTTGAGTTGACCAGTGACAAAAAGCAATGATCTGCAGTCGAAAGGGGACGGACACCTGTTCCAGTCATCAACAGGCCGAGTCAGGATGTTATTGCCATGTTAATGTCCGTGTCAGACCCACTCCTTGGGGTTTTGTAACACCTCCAGCATATCGGCCTCCAGGGTGCCTTTAGGAGGCTCATGCATGTACTCCCACCTGGGGAGAGAGAATACTGTCAGCGCATGAATGAGAGACCTGGGACTACTTCAAGGGACTGCAGATAGAAATGCCATGCGCCAAGCTGGATGAGTTGACTCCACAGGCCTGTCTCTGGTTGATACAATAGGACCCACCACACAAACATACTGAGCACAGTCTCCTTGACTCAACAGGAAGCCAGCTCTCATTTCCTTTCAAATTAATCTGTTCTAGGTATGTTTTAATGTTGTTTCTCACCCTGGCAGCGGTGCACTATGTTTTCTAATTGGAACAATAAAGAAATTGATTATATGATTGGTAGATTGACACCAGCATTTCCCTCTCTGAACCGGTGACGATTCATCAGGGAGGGACGATCACAGAGCTGATGTGATCCCTATTCTCATGTCTGTTCAACAACACACATACCTTCCTGTAGACAGTAGCACACCCCACATACAGTCCTCACCAGCCCAGTACCCAATCACCAGTGCTATCAGCAGCACGGCCGTGTGATGTCACAGAACTCACTTGGCTGTGAGAGGCAAGGACATGAGGATGCTCTCGATCCTGGAGCCTGGCGTGGCCAGTCCAAACTTCACCCCTCTGTCATACACCAGGTTAAACTCCACATACCTGAAAACACTCACAAGTTACAGACAGAAGACAGGCATGATTGTGAGATTTCACACAAGATGTGTATTTATTAAATGGCACACACAGACAGCCCTCTCCTCTGTACCCACCTTCCTCTTCGCACCTGCTGCCAGTCCTTCTCCTCTGGGCTGAAGGGGTCATTAAGGTGTTTTTGGACAATGGGCAGGTAACAGGGCACCACGGTGTGGGCACAGCTCTTAACGAAGCTGAACGCCTCCTCCTGGCTGGGAGAGTCCAGGTCGTCAAAGAAGATGCCACCGATTCCCCGCGTCTCGCCACGATGGGGGATGTAGAAGTACCGGTCACACCTACAGAGCAGCATACCAGGAGGAGTGTTTTAGATGAACTAAGCTTGAGGAAACATGTTCTGTTGCATGTTATGGTCGCACTACTTGTACCTGCCTGCAGGTATATTGGTTTTGGAACTTAGATTCAGCAGGCTTTAAATAAAGTGTTTCCCATGTTATTAATACTTACAGTCCCTGCAAAACTGCATAACAACTGGTACAGTGCATTCCTTTTACAGATATTTAACCCATCAGAGTCTAAGCCGGGGAGTGGTGGGGGGTTCTACTAAACTATATGGAATAGGTTTAAGAAGATCATACCAAGGATCAATTAGCTATTTGATTTAGAATTTTAAGACCCCTTGAAGAATCCCAAAAATACTGCTATACTGCTATTAGCCCATACAAACGCATTGAATAACATATTCATTACATGGAACAACCGAGTCCCCCAAAAATATCAAAATGAAGTATGTTCTGATGTGTCTCTCCTATATTTGAGAGATATAAGAAAGATTAGGAAATGTTTCTTTAAAAAAATATATATATATATTTTACATGCATTTAACCCCATATTTTTGGCACTAAACTGTCTCCATATATACTTCCATACATGTTTTCAACTGGTACCAGCCTTCATTTCTCAGAACAAGAATAGACTGACGAGTTTCAGAAAAAAGTCCTTTGTTTCCACACAGGAGTGATGGTTGCTGATAATGGGCCTCTGACACCTATGTAGATATTCCATATTCCAGCTACAATAGTCATTTACAACATTAACAAATGTCTACACTGTATTTATGATCAATTTGATGTTATTTTAATGGACAAAAAAATGTGCTTTTCTTTCAAAAACAAGGACATTTCTAAGTAATCCCAAACTTTTCAACGGTAGTGTACATGTCCTTGAGACTCTAACCTTTGTACAGAGAGGGGTGTAGCCCAAACGGTACAGACAGAAGTCGGCAGATCGGCTGTACCAACTTTAGACAAGTCTCCTGACACTTGTGGAGGTCGTAGAGCAAAGGTCGTGAAAGTCTCGTCTTTCCATAGAGACGTCGTAATGGTTTGTAGGTCAAACCGTTCGGATGTTACAGACGATTTTGTGAGAAGACTGATTTTCGGGATGTCTCATGCTCTGACAAACACCACTCTAGCTCTGTCACAGTGTTACATAGGCGGAGGATAGAGAAGCATCCAATGCAAAAAAAAACCTCTCTCTAACTAAACCTGACAGATTTTTATGGGGATTTTTGTATTATGCTAATTCGATTTCCTTGCGGGCATCGACCTCGGAGTGAAAACATGGTAGAAATGTGGAGCTACTAGTTTCAATTAGAGGTCAACCAATTAGGATTTTTCAACACTGATACCGATACCGATTATTGGAGGACCAAAAAAAGCAGATATTGATTAATCGGCCGATTTTTTACATTTATTTGTAATAATGACAATTACAACAATACTGAATGAACACTTATTTTAACTTAATATAGTACATCAATAAAAATCAATTTAGCCTCAAATAAATAATTAAACATGTTCAATTTGGTTTAAATAATGCAAAAACAAAGTGTTGGAGAAGAAAGTAAAAGTGCAATATGTGCCATGTAAAAAAGCTAACGTTTAAGTTCTTTGCTCAGAACATGAGAACATATGAAAGCTGGTGGTTCCTTTTAACATGATACTTCAATATTGAAAGGTAAGAGGTTTTAGGTTGTAGTTAATATAGTATTTATAGGACTATTTCTCTATACCATTTGTATTTCATATACCTTTGACTATTGGATGTTCTTATAGGCACTATAGTATTGCCAGTGTAACAGTATAGCTTCCGTCCCCCTCCTCGCCCCTCCCTGGGCTCGAACCAGGAACACATCGACAACAGCCACCCTCGAAGCATCGTTACCCATCGCTCCACAAAAGCCGCGGCCCTTGCAGAGCAAGGGGAACAACTACTCCAAGTCTCAGAGCGAGTGACGTTTGAAATGCTAATCAGTGTCCAAAAATACAGATTTCCGATTGTTATAAAAACTTGAAATCGGCACTAATTAATCGGCCATTCCGATTAATCGGTCGACCTCTAGTTTCAATGACTCTAGACACAGGTAGTTATAATAATGTTATTACACTAAATGAAAATGCAACCAAAAGTTATTTAAAAATACAACTACTGAAAAAAATGACATAACTGAATGTTAAAAATGCAGAGCCTACAACACTGACACACAAAGATGAACAGTACCCACGCTCACTCACAATGTCATTTTATATCTAGATACCACTGAACAAACAGTCTTCTTATCACTGCTGAACAGTAGAGACCCACCCAGTGTAGTCACTCACTCACACACACACACACACACACACACACACACACACACACACACACACACACGTCGTACCACTTCTTGAAGTCGGGGTAGTACTGAGGGTGATGTTTGTCACAGGCCTCCTTCAGACTGTTGTGAAAGTGAGCACCATCCTCCTTATTGACATAGGTAGGAGTCAGGTCTGTACCCCCACCAAACCACCACTGTTTAGTACCTGGGGGGGGTAGAAAAGAAAGAAAGAGACAATAGTGATCATTCATTATGTCAGCTCTGACTATTGAATGGTATAAGGTCATAGGTCACAGCCTCACCGTCTCCTTCTTCTATCTCAAAGTATCTGTAGTTGAAGTGCACTGTGGGAATGTGAGGGTTCGTGGGGTGGATGACGGAGCTCACCCCCATGGCACAGAACGGCAGCTTGCCTGGGAGAGGACAAAACAATACAATGTATTAGAATTCAATTCATCTTAACCATAGTCCGACTCAGGGACCCAATCCTGATTCCTTTAACACATTCTGTTATCAGAATGGCCATCTCTGGTCTCGGGTGAACCACGTAGCATGAGGTGACACACTAAACTGCAAGAAACCACAAAGTTCTGCTGTAGTTTATGAGGTTGATATTAACTGTGAGGGTTATACTCACCATCTTTTCCTTTGAGGACCTTCCCTCTGCTGCGCATCTGCTTGGCGGCCTCCTCGGTCAGGTTCCCAAACACCACGGACACGTTGACCCCCGCCTTCTCAAACACCCTCCCATCCTGCAGCACACAGCTGATGCCCCCGCCACCTGAAAGACAGACAGACGGATCAACCGACCAATGGACGAACAGAGACAGAAACAGACAGGCATGGACAAGCATATAGGCAGCACAGAGACAGACAGGCAGACGTTATGTTATTATACTAAAGAAAGGCCCAAAACCCCAAGCACTTTGCTATATTGTCATACCAATACTGGCATGGGTTCACAGTGTGGCTGTGGCTGGTTACTAGACCTATCTGGACTAAGGACAGGGTGGACAACCTTCGGATTCGTTTTTGTACATTCATTGAACACTTCTATGTTTTGCTTGTGTCATTGTGAATGTGCCAGGGTTGATAGTTGCCAGATAGGCCTAAGTAAGATTATACACTGGATTTAGGTAGAGGTTGACTGACTAGTCTATCCATGGGCGCGCATCGGCACGTGCCAAAGGGGAGATACTTGCCTTCTTTCCGTTCCCATCGGTCCACTTTGAACTTGCCGCCGTCCACCTCCTCGAGCGCTCTGCAGAACTCCGCCTGCGTCTCCATGATCAGCATCTCCATCCTCGTGCACATCTCTTCTTTCCTCTGCTGCAGAACTTTGACATCGGTACACGGCGGAGACATGAATGTCTTGCATTTCTCCGCTATCTCCGTGTCCTCCTCCTCGGTTTTGGGGATCACCGATGCCATTTCAGCTCGCTGAAAGTGAGTAGCGCTGGCCACAAACCCCGCCACTGTCACTGCTGCTCCAGCTACAAGCACTGCGCCTCTCCTGGTTCGCCCGGGTGCAGTTCTGCCTGCTGTCCCGAGGGACATGAACCGCACTCCAGTAGCGTTGGGAACCCATCTCACTCTCGGAAGCGAAGTTAACCTGCGGACTGAAGTTTTAAGGAAGACAGAAAGGTGCGAGTCGACCCTGGAAGCTTCCTTTGAATAAGGAATCAAACATTGTCTCACGGTGGTTTGCGCCGTTCTGTTTATGGAATAAAGAACGATGGTAGCCATGAGTAGTAAATTATCTAGCTATCGTCTCCGTGTAAAAGGTACAAATTGGTGGACATCTAGCAAAAACTGAAAAATACTATCACAAGTTGACAGACGTGCAAGCAGACAGGTCCGCAAGGGGGGGGGGGGGGGGGGGGGGGGGGGGTGTACTTGCTTTGAACCGAGCGATGAAGCATGGGGAATGGTGTTTCCCGATGAGACTTTGCAGGCTTGTTTAACTGATAGTGAATTGCAGCAAACAGCAAGACCCACAAGCCAGTGCTTTTCTGTAGGCGTGTCTTTATGAACCAGAACGTGACAAGCGACCGGTTGCTCTCTGTGTCAAGATAAGAGTGATTGGCCCATAATGACTGATGGATTTCTTTTCTTATTACTGTAAAGCATGAAGAAAATTCTGCCATATGCATTTTTTTCTCTCACACAAATCGTAGATTACAATGATTAGAAAAAGGATTGCTATGTGCCCCAACTTTTTTTAAAGGGTGTACAATATTAAAGCTGCCCCATTATGCACACGAAAGGAAGTGTGTGTGTGTGTGTGTGTGTGTGTGTGTGTGTGTGTGTGTGTGTGTGTGTGTGTGTGTGTGTGTGTGTGTGTGTGTGTGTGTGTGTGTGTGTGTGTTTGTGTTTGTGGGTTGGTTCTTCTATCCTTGTGGTGGACCTAAAATCCTCACAAGGATAGTAAAACATGGAACATTCTCCCTTGTGGGGGAACGTCTCCATGAGGACAAATGTTATTTGAAGTTTAGGGGTTAGGTTTATGGTTATGGTTACAATTAGGGTTGGAATTCGGATAAGAGGTGGGTTAGGGGTTAGGGTTACAGGTTTGGGAAAATAGGATTTCAAATGGAAATTAATTTTAGATGCCTATAAGAATAGAATAACAAAACGTATTTGTGTGTGTGCCTGTTTTGTGGTTTAAGCATGTGCATGTTGTCCTAATTATCTATGACAACAGCAATATTAAACCCTAATTAGTTACGCCAGGGAGAGGAAGAAGCAGAGGAGATGATCTGGACAGGTGTTCTGGCTGAATCACGAGCATGTAGGCCGGTAAAACAAAGACAGACAGAGTCCATAGAAGAGGATATAATACATACGTGTTTTATTTTTATTCGCGGTGAGTTTATTTTGATGGGATTGTATTTGCACATTCTCTATTGCATACACAGCTCTTCGTTTGTCGTTATTAGGCTGTTTACTCGTGGACCTTAGAAACCAGACTACGTCTGATTGCTTGTCACATCATGTTATCCTTTTGTATCCGCAGGACTTTACAAGCTGCAATACATACACAGTACATCTCACAATGTCGTCCCATAATGTAATGCAAACTGCAGCTGTAGCAGGGTCAAGTGTTTCTCCTGCGCTATGCATCATTCGGCCAGTGGAGGGCCTGCGTGAGGCGTAGTGTTTCTCCTGCGCTATGCATCATTCGGCCAGTGGAGGGCCTGCGTGAGGCGTAGTGTTTCTCCTGCGCTATGCATCATTCGGCCAGTGGAGGGCCATCATGAGTCATAGAATGAATACAGGTCCACTATACTATATGACTGATGATCTGTGAGTTGAACGCTTGTGATGCGTGCTTACACAGTTTGGAATTGTATTATCTTTTTGTGTTACGAGGGATTGTCAGGGCACAAACTGCCCTGATCTGGTGTGAATTGAAAGAGAATTGACTTTGGCCCAAAGGCAAATATGGATACTCTTTGAAAGTACAATGTTGGCGCAATCTTCACCAGTGGAGGCTGCTTAGTTGAGGAAGGCTAATAATAATGTCTGCAACGGCGCTAATGGAATGGTATCAAACAGATATTATCAATTTGTTTGATACCATTCCAGTGTATTCCACTCCAGGATTACCACAGTCCTGACCTCCCCAATTAAGGTACCACCAACCTCCTGTGGTCTTCAGTACAGGGTTTGCTCTGGTTGATCGTGTCTGGTTGTTCTGCTTCATTTGAAAAAGATACGTCAGGTGGTGACCAGCACCAGGACCCAATAGGAGAATGAGGACGACATTTTGAAGGACCTGGATTGGCTGATCAGGGAGGAGGGGAGGGGTGACTGCCAGGTAAATCCGTGGGGATTGGTTGATCAGGGAAGAGGGGAGGAGCGACGGCCAGGCAGGTCAGTGGGGATTGGTTGATCAGCAAGAAGGGGAGGAGCGACAGCCAGGTAGGTCAGTGGGGATTGGCTGATCAGTAAGGGGGGGAGGAGCGACGGCCAGGTAGGTCAGTGGGGATTGGCTGATCAGTAAGGAGGGGAAGAGCGACGGCCAGGTAGGTCAGTGGGGATTGGCTGATCAGTAAAGAGGGGAGGAGCGACGGCTAGGTAGGTCAGTGGGGATTGGCTGATTGGCGAGGAGGGGAGGAGCGACAGCCAGGTAGGTCAGTGGGGATTGGCTGATCAGTGAGGACGGGAGGAGTGACGGCCAGGTAGGTCAGTGGGGAATGGCTGATTGGCGAGGAGGGGAGGAGCGACGACCAGGTAGGTCAGTGGGGATTGGTTGATCAGTGAGGAGGGTAAGAACGACGGCCAGGTAGGTCAGTGGTTGATCAGGGAACAGGGGAGGAGCGACGGCCAGGTAGGTCAGTGGGGATTGGCTGATCAGTGAGGAGGGGCGGAGTGACTGGGAGTAGGTCAGTGGGGATTGGCTGATCAGTGAGGAGGAGTGACTGGGAGTAGGTCAGTGGGCTGGTGGGTCACCCGTCTCTTCCTCTTTCTGTCACAGTGTGTGGTGTTGTACTCCCTGTGTGCCACGTCTCAGTGTCTGAGTGTGAATCCATGTCACTAACCAGGTTTCCAACATTCTTACATGTCGGATTAAAAATGCCTGATGAAAACAGAACATTTGTCGATAAACTTCCAAATGTCGACAAAACAAAATATGCTAGACAAGGTGGGATCTTTTTGTGTCTGTAAAATTAATTATCAGAGAAATGTCAGTGGAAACACTTTCAATGCGCAAATATTGATCAAATCGAAGTAAATGTGAAGTCACACGATGTCAGGAAAACATGCAGTTTATTAGGCTACAGATGAAATAAGTTACGATGAACTTCACAGGGTGGTGAAAATGCAAGGTGATGAGCTTGATGCTCCTCTCCAATAAATGTAGAGGGTCTTGAATACGGCTCTGCACTGGATATATTATTGATAGCAGCACACACACAGTCGTCATGTCTCTCACTAAGTATTTTTTATTTGGTACATGGGAAATTAAGTGGAAAAGGTATGTTTATGTGCACTACGTCATCCCACACAGTTTTTTTTTTTATCCCCAACAGGTACATTTCATGGAAACACATCTCTAGTGGGAGTCATGCAGAATTTAGAATATTCTCCAATTGGACGGACACCTAGCTACTGAATCACATTCAGACACTGTGTCAGGGAATATGGCTCTGCACTGGATAAATTATTGATAACAACACACACACACACACACAATGTCGTCATGTCTCTCATAAAGTATCAAAGTACCTAGTTAACATATTGCTTGCTGACACACTGTCTGTCGAGAGACTCGGGTGGATATAACTATCACTCAGATCTCTCCTGGGATGTATTCACTCGGAACCGAACGAAAGCAAACGTTACAAAACTGGAAATTTGGCCAATAAAAACGTTTTGCTACAGTGTGTACTAATGATAATGCACCCTTGTTCCTCCTCAACAGGACCCTGACTATGAGGACATCAAAGTCGAAATAGACAAGGAGGAGGAGGAAGAGGAGAACAATAAGCAAGGAAGGAAGGACAAGAAAAGCCAGAAAGAGGAGAAGAGAGCGTGCAAGGAGGAGAGGTGGCCCTCACTTATGGAAACTCTGGAGTTCGACTAGTCCATATAAGGATGGATGCCCTGTAGCTCTGCCCCCTCCGGTGCTGGAGGACCAACCTGATGAAGAGAAGTACATAATGGAGAAGATCCAGCTGGCCAATCAGCAGCTGCGGGATCAGAAAGCACCGGACATGACTCTGCGCCGACGCCTTCACTTCAAAGAAACGCTGGTGGATCTGGTGATGTCCACGCTGAAGTATAGTGAGAGTGACAGTGGCGCCACCCACAGGACAGAGGTGCTAGAACAGGAGTGCCACAGCCCGATCAACGGCAAGGACATGGAGGTAGAGAGTGAGGTGTCGGAGAAGCACTCTAAGCTGACAATCTCCCCACATGAAGCTGAAGCAGGAGGGCATGGGAGCAAGCCTGGAGGTGGAGGTGGGGAGGGAAGAAAGACGGTCAGCCTGAAGGACATGGAGAGCCACAGCCTGATGTTGCCCCCTCCTCAGGGCTAGTAGGCTGTCGTCTCAGGGCATGTAGGCTGTCGTCTCAGGGCTAGTAGGCTGTCGTCTCAGGGCTAGTAGGCTGTCGTCTCAGGACTATTAGGCTGTCGTCTCAGGGCTAGGAGGCTGTTGTCTCAGGGTCTCAGGGCTAGTAGGCTGACGTCTCAGGGTCTCAGGGCTAGTAGGCTGACGTCTCAGGGTCTCAGGGCTAGTAGGCTGACGTCTCAGGGTCTCAGGGCTAGTAGGCAGTCGTTTCAGAGCTAGTAGGCTGTCGTCTCAGGGCTAGTAGGCTGTCGTCTCAGGGCTAGTAGGCTGTCGTCTCAGGGCTAGCAGGCTGTCGTCTCAGGGCTAGTAGGCTGTCGTCTCAGGGTCTCAAGGGTTAGTAGGCTGTCGTCTCAGGGTCTCAGGGCTAGTAGAATGTCGTCTCAGGGCTACTGGCAGTCGTCTCAGGGCTAGTAGGCTGTCGTCTCAGGGCTAGTAGGCTGTCTTCTCAGGGCTAGTAGGCTGTCATCTCAGGACTTGTAGGCTGTCGTCTCAGGGCTAGTAGGCTGAAGTATCAGGGCTAGTAGGCTGTCGTCTCAGGGCTAGTAGGCTGTCGTCTCAGGGCTAGTAGGCTGTCGTCTCAGGGCTAGTAGGCTGTCGTCTCAGGACTTGTAGGCAGTCGTCTCAGGGCTAGTAGGCTGTTGTCTCAGGGCTAGTAGGCTGTCCTCTCAGGGCTAGTAGGCTGTCGTCTCAGGACTTGTAGGCAGTCGTCTCAGGGCTAGTAGGCTGTCGTCTCAGGGTCTCAGGGCTAGTAGGCTGTCGTCTCAGGGCTAGTAGGCTGTCGTCTCAGGGTCTCAGGGCTTGTAGGCAGTCATCTCAGTGTCTCAGGGCTAGTAAGCTGTCATCTCAGGGTTTCAGGGTTAGTAGGCTGTCTTCTCAGGGCTAGTAGGCAGTCGTCTCAGGACTAGTAGACTGTCGTCTCAGGGTCTCAGGGCTAGTAGGCTGTCGTCTCAGGGCTAGTAGGCAGTCGTCTCAGGGCTAGTATACAGTCCCAGTGTGGGTAGACAGTCTCAGTGTGGGTAGACAGTCCTAGTCTGGGTAGACAGTCCCAGTGTGGGTAGACAGTCCTAGTCTGGGTAGACAGTCCCAGTGTGGGTAGACAGTCCCAGTGTGGGTAGCCATATTGCTGCTGTTATTTCTCCTGTCTTATCCGGTGTCCTGTGTGAATTTAACTATGCTCTCTCAAATCCTCTCTTTCTTTCTCTCTCTCAGAGGACGTGAGCCCTAGGACCATGCCTCAGGACTACCTGGCATGATGACTCCTTGCTGTCCCCAGTCCACCTGGCTGTGCTGCTGCTCCAGTTACAACTGTTCTGCCTGCGGCTATGAAACCCTGACCTGTTCACTGTGATTACTATTATTTGACCATGCTGGTCATTTATGAACATTTTGGCCATGTTCTGTTATAATCTCCACCCGGCACAGCCAGAAGAGGACTGACCACCCCTCAGAGCCTGGTTCCTCTCTAGGTTTTTTTTATGGCCTTTCTAGGAAGTTTTTCCTAGCCACCGTGCTTCTACACCTGCATTGCTTGCTGTTTGGGGTTTTAGGCTGGGTTTCTGTACAGCACTTTGATATATCAGCTGATGTAAGAAGTGCTATATAAATACATTTGATATGATTTACTGTTCCCATAATAACTTTAAGGGCTAGATTCAACTTCTGCGATACGGATTGAATCAAACCCTAAATTGTTTGTCAAAAGTGTTTTTAAGTTTAAGTAGTGACATAGATAACTATAGATGTTAGAGATTTAAAAAGAAAGATGGCTCGATAATGTATTTATAATTTGTAATTTCGCTGAACAAAAATAAACTCAACATTCAACAATTTCAAAGATTTTACTGAGTTAGAGTTCATACAGTAAAAGGAAATCAGTCAATTGAAATAAACTTATTAGGCCATAATCTATGGATTTCACAACTCAGAATACAAATATGCATCTGTTGGTCACAGATACCTAAAAAAAAGTTGCGACTTGGATCAGAAAAACCCAGACTAGGACTGTATCAGGTGTAACCAACATTTGCCTCATGCAGGGCGACACATCACCTTTGCATAGAGTTGATCAACATGTTGATTGTGGCCTGTGGAATGTTGTCTCACGCTGTGCCAAGTTGCTGGATATTGTCAGTAACTGTAACACGCTGTCGTACACGTTTATCCAGAGCATCCTAAACGTGCTTTATGGCTGACATGTCTGGTGAGTATTAAGGCCTAGGAAGAACTGTGACATTTTCAGCTTCCAGGAACTGTGTACAGATGCTGCAGTCAGGTCAAAACCCTGGTGAGGACGCAGATGAGCTTCCCTGAGACGGTTTCTGGCAGTTTGTGCAGAAATTCTTCGGTTGTGCAAACCCAGTTTCATCAGCTTTCCGATTTGCAGGTCTCAGACCATCCCGCAGGTGAAGAAGCCAGATGTGGGGGTCCTGGGCTGGTGTGGTTACATGTGGTCTGCGGTTGTGAGGCAGGTTGGAGGTACTGCCAAATTCTCTAAAACGATGGAGGCTGCATATTGTAGAGAAATTAACATAAAATTCTCTGACAACTCTGGTGGACATTCCTGCAGTTAGCATGCCAATTGCACGCTCCCCCAAAACATGAGGCATCTGTAGCATTGTGTTGTATGACAAAACTGCACATTTTAGTGGCCTTTTGTCCCCAGCACAAGGTACACCTGTGTAATGATCATGCTGTTTAATCAGTTTCTTGATATGTCACACCTGTCAGGTGGATGGATTATCTTGGCAAAGGAGAAATGCTCACTAACAGGAATGTAAACAATTTTGTTCACAAAATTTGAGAGAAATAAGCTTTTTGTGCGTATGGAACATTTCGTGCATCTTTTATTTCAGCTCATCAAATATGGGACCAAAGGAGAAATGCTCACTAACAGGAATGTAAACATGTTGTTTTGTTTTATTATATTTTTGTTCAGTATAGAAAAAGTTTAGTTTAATCAGTCAGTACTTTGAAGGATTTAATGATTTACTGCTGTCGTATTCATGTCTAGATTTTCAAATACATTTTTCCAAAACCACTTCTCTAAATATTTGTTAACTGAACCTATTTAAAATGTGTTGACAAACTGTAAACAATGTACACATTCCCAAATAAAGGACACAGTTGAAACTATTTTATGCAGTATAGTCTTTTTAATTTATAAGTACACATTACAACAACAGAGATGGATACAGCAATTCATATTTAAATATTAGTTAGACACAAGTGGCCATCCTCCCTATCAAAAGATGAGCTAAAACCCTACTCTATTAACTTAAAATGATAAGTTACATTTAGTTAGCAGTTGAAATAGTCATTGAAATATCACAGTACACACAAGGCACATTCTTTCCATTGGACTATAACAGTGCATGTGCCTGCCTGTCTATTGTTACCCATGAAATGAGGACGTTTTGAAAGGAAAGGACACTTATTACGCCACCTTAAAATAATAATTCCTTTAAACAGGAATAAATGACATCTTTTATTAAAAAGGTTCTAATATCAAATGCCGACAATTGCAATAGCAGCTGTCGATCTTTAAAACACACACCATTGTGTCAGCTAACTTGTAAACAGTTATCTTACTCTGTGTTCGATTACACTGAACGGAGGGATTAGCTCTGGTCCGAGGCGTTACTAAGGCTTGCTAACACTAGTAAGATGCACTAACGTCATGGACCAGAGCTAGGGAGGGATGACGTCTTTATCACACTACAAACAGGAAGTGCACATAAAGTCGGGACAGATAAGATCAGACATTACTGTCCGTCACTGAAAAGGATTATAGCTCCCTGTTTGTAAAAATAATGCCCGACATCTTTCTCTCGGTAAATGCATATTCAAGACAATATTTCAATGAATAAATAGATAAACATTTACTGTGTTCACACCGCCTGAAAGAAATATTGTTTTATGAGTGCATGTTTTAAACGTTATAAACCAAAGCATAAACAGACATTATTTATTTATTTTTTCTAACAGAGAGAAACAATGTCAACTGGCTTTCTTCTCTTTGGCTGGTTCACAGTGCAGTAAAAACTGGACATATGTAGGACAGGGTGGTATTGAAACAACCTCGTATATGAATCACAAAGTGACCTGGAACTTTAAAGTTCATCACAAAGTGACCTGGAAGTGACCTGGAAATGACCTGGAAGTTACCTGAAACTTTAAAGTGTGAGGTACAACGACTGGGTTTCAACCCAACAGAGAGAAAAACTAAGACCCAAATGGGAACTCAAGTACTGGCATTTACAGAAATAAAAATCACAACAACACTAAAGCCAAGACGACAACAAAACTAAGAACAACAACGATATAACCTTGCACATCAAACAGTACAAAAATAAAATTGTTCTGATCCAAACTTCATTAAATAAATAGACATAAAGATTTGGGGGATGCAGAGCTGGGTGTTGGTTGGCTACTACAGCTCATCTTTGGGGTTGATGTTGAGGCTCGTGTCCCACTTTGATTGGCTGCTTTGGTTGTCCAATGCCTGCACCACCTCATCAGCCTGTAGACGCTCCTGGAGGAGAGAGGGGGGGGGGGGGGGAATAGGAACAATGTATTATGATACAAACATCTTCCTAAATAAATACCAATAAACATCTTCCTAAACAAATACCAATAAACATACTCCTAAATAAAAAGCAATAATATACATAGCATGATGTACTATCCTCTATATGGGTCACTATGGAAGATATTATGATAGATGGGGTCATCATGACAGTTTACCAGTTCTCTGAAGAGGGGGTCCAAGGTGAACCACAGGGCCACGGCACACCTCTGCCCCCTGGTGACGGCCCTCACCCCATGGGGGTTCTCCCCTCCGGACGAGAAGCCCACCATACGACCACACTTTGGCTTCACCTGAGCCTGGGGGAGGAGGAGGAGGAGGGGGAGATCAAGGTCAGTACTGAAGTACAAAGAAAGGGTAAAATAGTAAGACTAATAAAAATGTCAGGAAATACAGCCAACAAAAAGTGTCCCTTCTTGGGAGAGGACTCACTGTGACTGTTTTGGCATCCATTTCTGTGAAGATGAACTCCCCGCCCTCAAAGTCTCCGTTCAGGTACAACAGAGCACTGAGAACACAATGAAAACCATTGGTATTATAGCCATGCTTATTGAACACTAGGTAATGGTATAGTATGGTGCCATTGGTAGCATGAGTAGATTTCAATGTATACTGAACAAAAAATATAAATGTTACATGTAAAGTGTTGGTCCCATGTTTCATGAGCTGAAATAAAAGATCCCAGAAATGTTGCATATGCACAAAAAGTACATTTCTCTCAAATGTTGTGCACAAATATTTGTTTACATCCCTGTTAGTGAGCATTTCTCCTTTGCCAAGATAATCTATCCACCTGACAGGTGTGGCATATCAAGAATCTGATTAAAACAGCATGATCATTACACAGGTGCACCTTGTGCTGTGGACAATAAGACAATCTAAAATGTGCAGTTTTGACACACAACACAATGCAAAAAAAGAAAAAGCTTATTTCTCAAAAATGTATGGCGTCATGTGGGCGAGCAGTTTGCTGATGTCAACGTTGTGAACAGAGTGCCCCATGTTGGTGGTAGGGTTATGGTTTGGGCAGGCATAAGCTACAGACAACTAACACAATTGCATTTTATTGATGGCAATTTGAATGCACAGAGATACCATGACGAGATCCTGAGGCCCATTGTCGTGTCATTCATCCACCGCCACCACCTCATGTTTCAGCATGATAATGCACAGCCTCATGTCGCAAGGATCTGTACACAATTCTTGGAAGCTGAAAATGTCCCAGTTCTTCAATGGCCTGCATACTCACCAGACATGTCACATGTAGAGCATGTTTGGGATGCTCTGGATCAACGTATACAACAGCATTTTCCAGTTCATGCCAATATCCAGCACCTTCACACAGCCATTGAAGAGGAGTGGGACAACATTCCACAGGCCACAGTCAAAAGCCTGATCAAACCATACACAAAGGACATGTGTCGCACTGCATGAGGCAAATAAATGGTGGTCTCTTCAGATACCGACTACTTTTCTCATCCACGCAACTACCTTTTAAAAACAAATGTATTTGTGACCAACAGATGCATATCTGTAGATTTCCATAGATTAGGGCCAAATGAATTTATTTCAATAGACTGATTTCCTCATATGATGCATGTTGCATTTCAATTTTGGTTCAGTGTAGTTAGGAAGCAACTTAGCCTTGGACCAGAGCTAAGCATCAACCCTAACATGCTTTATAAACTGGGTGGTTCGAGCCCTGAATGCTGATTGGCTGAAAGCCGTGGTATGTCAGACGTTATACCATGGGTATGACAAAACAGTTATTTTTACTGCTCTAATTACGATGGTAACCAGTTTATAATTGCAATAAGGCACCTCAGGGTTTTGTGATATATGGCCAATATACCACGGCTAAGGGCTGTGTCCAGGCACGAAGCAACGCGGTGTACCTAAGAACAGCCCTTAGACGTGGTATATTGGCCATATACCACACCCCCTCGGGCCTTATTGCTTAAGGTATAAGCCCTAACCTGTAGTCTCTGTAGGTGTAGGCTGGTGCTTCTTTCCAGCACTCGTTGGCCTCTGGGTCTAACAGACAGTTGTCAGCGTGGATGGGATGGCTCAAGTCATTTCTATGGTCCTGTTGCCCTGAACCAAACAGATATCAACTTTATTAACACCAAACAGAACCAAACAGAGATCAACTTTATTAACACCAAACAGAGATCAACTTTATAAACCCCAAAACAGACTAAGTTTACTTAACCTCCACAGAGGCAAACAAACCAAATTTGACTGAACCAACATGCTGAAATTCACATGATGTTCAAAGTTATATGACACTATAAGGAAAGTTTGATATATGTCAAGTTCCTACCCGACTACATTGCAGACGCATGCCAGATCCTACAACGCCTGGATTGGTATTTAACATATCAGCTATATCAAAGGATACAGCCATCTGATGCTCGACAGCACCGTCAATGACATGGAACGCAACCATTGATTGATGCAATGCCTACAAATCTAGTCGGGCAGGAACTCAACAACAGATATATGGATACAATAATCAATGGGCATGTTTGAGAGCATCAATTCTGTAATGCATTGTGGGTAAATTGTGACTGATCTATAAATAATTAAATAAGTTATGTATGATGCAAGGTGATTTGTCAATCAATCATTTAACATATGCCTGCAATATTAAACATGTCCTCTAGGACAAGACATGGTCACTGGGAAATTGGCTCACCTGTGATGGCGGTACGGCACACCAAGTGTGTGTAGGAGAAGTGAAGTGTTGAGTTGAGCAGGAAGTAAGACTCAATGATGCGCCTTGCCCTCTCACTGACGTCATAAAACAGACGAGCGCTCTTCAGAGGGACACGGCCCTCATAGCCGTACTGAAGGTAAAAAAACACAGTAACAACATTGTAGAAACAAAACACAGCAGAAGCACAGTAGAAACATGGTAAAACACAGTAATAACATGGTAAAACACAGTAAAAACATGGTAAAACACAGTAGAAACATGGTAAAACACAGTAAAAACATGGTAAAACACAGTAGAAACATGGTAAAACACAGTAGAAACGTGGTAGAACAGTAGAAACAGTAGAAACATGGTAAAACACAGTAGAAACATGGTAAAACACAGTAGAAACATGGTAAAACACAGTAGAAACATGGTAAAACAGTAGAAACGTGGTAGAACAGTAGAAATGTGGTAGAACAGTAGAAACATGGTAAAACACAGTAGAAACGTGGTAGAACACAGTAGAAACATGGTAAAACACAGTAGAAACGTGGTAGAACAGTAGAAACATGGTACAACACAGTAGAAACATGGTAAAACACAGTAGAAACGTGGTAGAACAGTAGAAACATGGTACAACACAGTAAAAACATGGTAAAACACAGTAAAAACATGGTAAAACACAGTAGAAACATGGTAAAACACAGTAAAAACATGGTAAAACACAGTAGAAACATGGTAAAACACAGTAGAAACAGTAGAAACATGGTAAAACAGTAGAAACGTGGTAGAACAGTAGAAACGTGGTAGAACAGTAGAAACATGGTAAAACACAGTAGAAACATGGTAAAACACAGTAGAAACGTGGTAGAACAGTAGAAACATGGTACAACACAGTAGAAACATGGTAAAACACAGTAAAATATGGTAAAACACAGTCAAATATGGTAAAGTACAGTAGAAACATGGTAAAACACAGTAGAAACGTGGTAGAACAGTAGAAACATGGTAAAACACAGTAGAAACATGGTAAAACACAGTAGAAACATGGTAAAACACAGTAGAAACAGTAGAAACATGGTAAAACAGTAGAAACGTGGTAGAACAGTAGAAACGTGGTAGAACAGTAGAAACATGGTAAAACACAGTAGAAACATGGTAAAACACAGTAGAAACGTGGTAGAACAGTAGAAACATGGTACAACACAGTAGAAACATGGTAAAACACAGTAGAAACGTGGTAGAACAGTAGAAACATGGTAAAACACAGTAGAAACATGGTAAAACACAGTAGAAACGTGGTAGAACAGTAAAAACATGGTAAACACAGTAGAAACAAGGTAAAACACAGTAGAAACGTGGTAGAACAGTAAAAACATGGTAAAACACAGTAGAAACAAGGTAAAACACAGTAAAATATGGTAAAACACAGTAGAAACATGGTATAAACATTCACTTCAACATATTCTCTAGTTGCCCACTAAGGTACTGAAAGAGGGACTTTTGATAATGTTAAGAAAATACTGTTACTGAGAGATTATTATATCAAAAGGGCAATACAAATGAAGTGTTAAGTAAGTGTTCATAATGTAATCAATACTTTCTGGTTTCAAACGGAGGCTCGTTTTATCTCCTCCAATGTGTCTCTCTGTATAGAAGCTTGCTTACCTGCAGTGCTTTTAACACAGTGGCTCCCTCAAACCTCTCGTTGGGTGTGTGAGGAGACATCTTCCCTCTGTATCCATCTCCTGCCATAGTGATAGTCTGTGGACCAAACACAGAGACGCATAAACCCCTGCACTCATGACAATGATAACGTGTCAATGACGATGTAAAATGTAAACATGTTAAAACACAAATCAAAGTTTATCGGTGGTGTACCCAGTTTAGCAGGTGTTATAGCGGGTGCAGCGACATGCTTATGTTACTAGCTCCTAACAATGCAATACAACATCAAACAAGAACACAAATAATACAACATTTAAAAAGGAAGAAATATTGAAATATAGGCACAAATACAATTAAAATAAATAGCACTGTAACAATAAATCCAAATGCTGTCAACTGTGCCTTTGGAAAGTATTCAGACCCCTTGAATTTTTCCACATTTTGATACGTTACAGCTTTATTTAAAACATGTTTTATCCCCCTCATCAATGTACACACAATACCCCATAATGACTAAGCAAAAACAGTTTTTTTAATTTGACTAATTTATGTAAAAAAAATAAAAATACAAAACTTAAATACCTCATTTACATATAGTTGAAGTCGGAAGTTTACATACACTTAGGTTGGAGTCATTAAAACTCGTTTTTCAACCACTCCACAAATTTCTTGTTAACAAACTATTGTTTTGGCAAGTTGGTTATGTGCATGACAAGTCATTTTTACAACAATTGTTTACAGACAGATTATTTCACAATTCCAGGTGGTCAGAAGTTTACATACACTAAGTTGACTATGCCTTTAACAGCTTAGAAAATTCCAGAAAACTATGTCATGGCTTTAGAAGCTTCTGATAGGCTAACTGACATAATTTGAGTCAATTGGAGGTGTACCTGTGGATGTATTTCAAGGCCTACCTTCAAACTCAGTGCCTCTTTGCTTGACATCATGGAAAAATCAAAAGAAATCAGCCAAGACCTCAGAAAATAAAGCGTAGACCTCCACAAGTCTGGTTCATCCTTGGGAGCAATTTCCAAACGCCTGAAGGTACCACGTTCATCTGTACAAACAATAGTACGCAAGTATGAACACCATGGGACCATGCATCCGCCATACCGCTCAGGAAGGAGAGGCGTTCTGTCTCCTAGAGATGAACGTACTTTGGTGCAAACAGTGCAAATCAATCCCAGAACAACAGCAAAGGATCTTGTGAAGATGCTGGAGGAAACAGGTACAAAAGTATCTATATCCCCAGTAAAACGAGCAAGGAAGAAGCCACTGCTCCATAACCACCATAAAAAAAGCCAGACTACGGTTTGCAACTGCACATGGGTACAAAGATCATACTTTTTAGAGAAATGTCCTCTGGTCTGATGAAACAAAAATAGAACTGTTTGGCCATCGTTATGTTTGGAGGAAAAAGGGGGAGGCTTGCAAGCCGAAGAACACCATCCCAACCGTGAAGCACAGGGGTGGCAGCATCAGGTTGTGGGGGTGCTTTGCTGCAGGAGGGACTGGTGGGACTTCACAAAATGGATGGAATCATGAGGTAGGAAAATTATGTGGATATATTGAAGCAACATCTCAAGACATCAGTCAGGAAGTTAGAGCTTTGTCGCAAATGGGTCTTCCAAATGTACAATGACCCCAAGCATACTTACAAAGTTGTGGCAAAATGGCTTCAGGACAACAAGTCAAGGTATTAGAGTGGCCATCACAAAGCCCTGACCTCAATCCTATAGAACATGTCTGGGCAGAACTGATAAAGCGTGTGCGAGCAAAGAGGCCTACAAACCTGACTCAGTTACACCAGCTCTGTCAGGAGGAATGGGCCAAAATTCACCCAACTTATTGTGGGAAGCTTGTGGAAGGCTACCCGAAACGTTTGATCCAAGTTCATTAATTTAAAGGCAATGCTACCAAATACTAATTGAGTGTATGTAAACTTCTGACTTACTGGGAATGTGATGAAAGAAATAAAAGCTTAAATAAATAATTATCTCTACTATTATTTTGACATTTCACATTCTTAAAATAAAGTGGTGATCCTAACTGACCTAAAACAGGGAATTTTTACTTGGATTAAATGTCAGGAATTGTGAAAAACTGAGTTTAAATGTAGGTGTAAGGTGTATTTTAACTTCCGACTTCAACTGTAACTATTCAGACACTTTACTCAGTACTTTGTTGAAGCACCTTTGGCAGCAACTACAGCCTCAAGTCTTCTTGGGTATGACGCTATAAGCTTGGCACAAATGTATTTGGGGATTTTCTCCTATTCTTCTCTGCAGATCCTCTCAAGCTCTGTCAGGTTGGATGGGGAGCGTTGCTGCACAGTTATTTTCCGGTCTCTCCAGAGATGTTTGATCAGGTTCAAATCTGGACTCTCGCTTGGCCACTCAAGGACATTCAGAGCCTTGCCCGAAAGCCACTCTCTGTACTTTGCTCCCTTCATCTTTGCCTCGATTCTGACTAGTCTCCCAGTCCTGCCGCTGAAAAACATCCCCACAGCATGATGGTGCCAACCCCATGCTTCACCATAGGGATGGTGCCAGGTTTTTCCCTCCAGACGTGATGCTTGGCATTCAGGCCAAATAGTTCAATCTTGGTTTCATCAGACCAGAGAATCTTGAAGAGTCTTGGTGGTTCCAAACTTCTTCCATTTAAGAATGATGGAGGCCACTGTGTTTTTGGGAACCTTCAATCCTGCAGCCATTTTTTTGATACCCTTCCAGAACAATCCTTGTCTCCATGTGCAGTTGCAAACCGCAGTCCGGCATTTTTTATGGCCTCGACACAATCCTGTCTTGGAGATCTACGGACAATTTCTTTCACCTCATCGCCTGGCTTTTGCTATGATATGCACTGTCAACTGTGGGGCCTTATATAGATAGACAAGTGTGTGCCTTTCCAAATTATGTCCAATCAATTGAATTTACCACAGGTGGACTCCAATCAAGTTGTAGAAACATCTCAAGGATGATCAATGGAAACAGGATGCACCTGACCTCAATTTCAAGTCTCATAGCAAAGGGTCTGAATACTTATGTAAATAAGGTATTTCTGTTTTTAATTTGTATAAATTTGCAAACATTTCTAAAAACCAGTTTAGCTTTGTCATTACGGGGTATTGTGTGTGAATATGTAATATTTTGAATCCATTTTAGAATAAGGCTGTAACATAACAAAACATGGAAACAGTGAAGGGGTTTGAATACTTTCTGAATGCACGGTATTCGTACAGTGCAGTCCGTAATTATTGGGACAATGAAGAATTTGTTCTTTTTTTGGCTCTATACTTCTAAACATTGAATTTGAATTCAAACAATGACTACGAGGTTAAAGTGCAGACTGTCAGATTTACTTTTAGTGTATTCTCATCCATATCAGGTGAACCATTTAGAAATTGTATCACTTTTTGTACATAGTACATTTTAGGGGGACAAACGTATTGGGACAAATTAACTTATATGTGTATTCAAGTAGTAAAAAGTTAAGTGTTTGGTCCCATATTCATAGCACTCAATGACTACATCAAGCTTGTGACTCTATACATTTGTTGCAAAATTTGCTGTTTGTTTTGGTTGTGTTTTTGTGCCCTATAGGAATTAAAGGTAAAACATTTGTGTCATTTTGGGGTCACTTTTTTTGTGAATAGAATATGTTTCTAAACACATCTGCATGTATGTGGATGCTACCATGATTATGGATAGTCCTGAATGAATTGTGAATAGTGATAAGGGAGAGTTACAGACAATATATGATACCACCACCAAAATGCTAACCTCCCCTGTTATTGTAATGGTGAGAGGTTAGCATGTCTTGGGGGTATGATATAAAATGCTAACCTCCCCTGTTATTGTAATGGTGAGAGGTTAGCATGTCTTGGGGGTATGATATAAAATGCTAACCTCTCCTGTTATTGTAAAAGTGAGAGGTTAGCATGTCTTGAGGGTATGATATAAAATGCTAACCTCTCCTGTTATTGTAATGGTGAGAGGTTAGCATGTCTTGGGGGTATGATATAAAATGCTAACCTCTCCTGTTATTGTAATGGTGAGAGGTTAGCATGTCTTGGGGGTATGATATAAAATGCTAACCTCTCCTGTTATTGTAATGGTGAGAGGTTAGCATGTCTTGAGGGTATGATATAAAATGCTAACCTCTCCTGTTATTGTAATGGTGAGAGGTAAACATGTCTTGGGGGTATATATTTGGTGTCTAACTTTCTCACCATCATTATTCACAATTCATTCAGGATTATCCGTAATCATGGTAGCATCCACATTAATTTAGAAGTGTTTAGAAACATATTCACAAGTGAATTTGTCCCAATACTTTTGTTCCCTTAAAATGGGGGGACTGTGTACAAAAAGTGCTGTAATTTATAAGCGGTTCAACCATATGGATGAAATTGACATTGTGCACAAACTTCATCATGCTTCACCATTTGGCAGTCTGACGGACGAATATGGGTTTGGCGGATGCCAGGAAAACGCTACCTGCCCGAATGCGTAGTGCCAACTGTTAAGTTTAGTGGAGGAGGAATAATGGTCTAGGGTTGTTTTTCGTTGTTCGGGCAAGAACCCTTAGTTCCAGTGAAGGGAAATCTTAACACTACAGCATACAATGACATTTTAGACAATTCTGTGCTTCCAACTTTGTGGCAACAGCTTGGGGAAGGCCCTTTCCTGTTTCAGCATGACAATGCCCCGTGCACAAAGCGAGGTCTATACAGAAATGGTTTGTCGAGCATGGAAGAACTTGACTGGCCTGCACAGAGCCCTGACCTCAACCCCATCGAACACCTTTGGGATAAATTAGAACGCCAACTGCGAGACAGGCCTAATCGTCCAACATCAGTTGCCCGACCTCACTAATGCTCGTGGCTGAATGGAAGCAAGTCCCTGCAGCAATGTTCCAACATCTAGTGGAAAGCCTTCCCAGAAGAGTGGAGGCTGTTATAGCAGCAAAGGGTGGGACCAACTTCATATTAATTCCCATGATTTTGGAATGAGATGTTCGACGAGCAGGTGTCCACATACTTTGGCCATGTAGTGTATGTATGTGAATGGTGTGTATAGACAGTATGGACAATATGTGGATAGAAAAGGTGTATATATAGGATGAGCCTTGACTAGAATACAGTATGAAGTGGGTAAAATAGTATGTAAACATTATTAAAGTGACCAGTGTTTATTGACTTTGTAAACAGGGCAGCAGTCTCTAAGGTGCAGGGTAGAGTACTGGGTGATAGCCGGCTAGCAACAGTGACTAAGGTTCAGGACAGGGTGCTGGGCGGAGGCCCGGCTTGATGATCTTCTTGGCCTTCCTGTGACAACGGGTGCTGTAGATGTCCTGGAGGGCAGGGAGTGTGCCCCTGGTGAGGCGTTGGGCTGACCGCACCACCATCTGTAGCCCTGTGGTTGTGGGCGGTGCAGTTGCCAGGCAGTGATACAGCCCGACAGAATGATCTCAACGGTGCATCTGTAGAAGTTCATGAGGGTCATAGGAGTCAAGTCAAATTTCTTCAGGATCCTGAGGTTGAAGAGGCACTGTTGCGCCTTCTCCACCATGCTGTCATTATGAAGGGACCATTTCAGGTCGTCAGTGATGTGTACGCAGAGGAACTTGAAGCTTTTAACCCTCTCCACTGTGACCTCGTCGATGTGGATGGGGGCGTGCTCTCTATGCTGCCTCCTGTAGTTCACGATCAACTCCGTTGTTTTGTTGACATTGAGGTTATTTTCCTGACACCACTACACCAGGGCCCTCCCCTCCTCCCTGGAGGCTGTCTCGTTGACGTTATTTTCCTAACACCACTACAACAGGGCCCTCCGCTCCTCCCTGGTGGCTGTCTCGTTGTTTTGTTGACGTTGAGGTTATTTTCCTGACACCACTACACCAGGGTCCTCCCCTCCTCCCTAGAGGCTGTCTCGTTGAGGAGCGGCGGGAGCCCACAGTCCTCGCGGCACTGTGTAGTTTTCCTCGAAGAGAGTGAAGGTGTTCAACTTGTCCGGGAGCGAGGCGACGGTGTCCGCGACATGGCTGGCTTTCCCCTTATAGTCAGTAGTATGGAGTTCCTGCCATGTGTTTCGTGTCTAAGCCATTTAACTGCTTCTCCACTTTGTCCCTGTACTGTCATTTTGCCTATTTGATTGCCGTATGGAGGGCATAGCTGGTCTGTTTGTACATGTATTCCCAGTCATCTTGCTGTGGTTAAGCATTTCGCTACACTATAAGTATTTCACTACACTCGCAATAACATCTGCTAACCATGTGTATGTGACCAATAAAATTAGATTTTTGGTTAAATGCGGTTGTTCGCGTTTTCAGTTTTGTGTGAATACTGCCATCTATCAACTGTTTTTGGTTTGGATAAGTTGTAATCGACACAGTAGGAACAACATCCTCTATACACTTCCTGATGAACCCAGTCACCGTGTACACAGTGTATACGTCGATACTATAACCAGTGTAAATATGATCAAATACATCAATCGACTGCAGTTAATATATGTTTAATATCAATTATCTTACATGGGCCAGGTTTTTGAGCTCGGCGCACTCCTCCACAGACATGACATCATCCAGGAGAACCCTCTGAGTTCCGTTCAGGGCCTGTGAGTTCTGGATCAGCTGCACACTGTCATACACCAGGGGCCCTCCTACAGAACACACGCAGACCAGCACAGAGGATCAGGAAACGTGTTAACCCCTCAATGGCGGTGGTTCCCAAACTGTGGCCCCCTCCACAAAAAAATACCCCCGTCCGGCTTTCAACTGACTCTTGCAATAGTACAATACAAAGGTTTCCATTTTGAAACTGGGTAGTGAATAATCAGTTTCTCTTGTCATGTCAGTCATTACAGACCTTAGAGAGCTCTTTATAACTTGTCAGACATGTCCAGATCAACTAGCCCATGTCAGCAGAGTTTTTTAGCTAGGTTTTTAAGTCCATAGATTTTGTTGTAATGTTCTAGTCACTCAAATATCACATGAATACACTGAGAAAATGAGCTTAAAAAAGGCTAAATGTTCTCTGCACCCCATGTCAAAATGTGAAGAAGGGCAGGAAATAATCTTTTAACCTGCTAAATGTTCTCTACGCCAACAAGAGGATGTTCCCCAACACTGGAAAAGGAGCTGGAGTTACCAAATGGTAATATTTTATCATGACCTTTTTGTCTTATGTCTTTGTCAATTCTAACTGAATAATTCCATTACATTTGAGCAGTTGTGAAGAGAACAGAGTATGTGGTCGTACCTTCTCTGAGCTCCTGTGGCGGGGCCAGGGTGAAGTTCTTCTTCTCTGAGATGGGCACGTACTCCATCCATCCATCAGTACCAGAAGGGATCCTGCAGGGGGAATGGAAGAACAGAGTCAGTACATCAAGTTCATTTAAATAAGGCGGAGACCATCAACAGAGCTGAAATACACCGTTCTTTGCCTCTCGTCAAGGTCTTCTACATGGGAGTAACTACGAGACTAGTGACATCATATAGGCTGCCATACTAGAAGCATGCAGTAGATGTCAGTGCAATTTTATACAATACATAGTATTGCAGTTCAAAGTACCACATATTGAAGTATTCAGATAGATAGATTCCTTACTTAACCTTTATTTAACTAGGCAAGTTAGTTAAGAACAAATTCTTATTCACAATGACGGCCTGCTGTGGCCAAACCCGGACGACGCCGGGCCAATTGTGCGCCACCCTATGGGACGCACAATCACAGCCTGATGTGATACAGCCTGGTTTTACTAATGGTCTACGTAAAACGCATATCTTTGTAAGCTATACAATTTTTTAAAAATATTAGAACTATTGAACATTTCCAAGGGGATATTTCAGGGCTTGCTCACCGGTTAGAATCCTCTCTGCCTCCTGTGCTGGTCCAATAATGCTACAAGTAAAACATTGACAGATCAGAAAATGTCCACAACATGGAAATGATGCAGTACACAGCACCAATGGTTATCCATCATGACCACCAGGTGGTGCTGTGTGCTGAGAGAGTAATGGTGTAACTACCAGGCACCTGCTACTGTGCTGCACACTATGAATCAAGTGTCTCAGAGTAGGAGTGCTGATCTAGGATCTGGTCCTCCTCCATCCATGCTATCGTATTCATTTTATCATCTAAAAAGCAAAAACTGATCCTAAATCAGCGCTCCTACTCTGAGACGCTTCATACGGCCCAAGCTCTGTCATTAGTCAGGAAAGCCATTCACAAGTTTTACAGACAGCCCAAAGAGTTCCAATAAGAGGCTACGTTGCCATTGGTCCTCAGCGTACTACTCACCCCCTCTGTAAGCTCCACGTGCATGTTGTCACTGCCGATCATCAGTAGCTCCAGCTCCTGCTCATGGCGCCGCAGGTACCACTCAGCCTTCTGGAGACACACTGGGCTGTTCATCTCCACAGGTACAATCCATTTTGACTTAGCACATTACCTAGCTACTGAATCTCCCTTGAAGCATAACATTTAGGAAGACCATGTCCCTAACCACTACACATCTGTAGTACTATAGCACTGTACGTACATCCCTACCCTAATACCTTTTCAGCTGCCAAGCATCCTACAGGCCTGACCCAGTGGGGGGTACCATCCTCTCCTCTCCTCAGTGATGAACCCAATGGCTGTGCTATATTGCCATCTCAGCATTTCACAGATGAGCTTTTTACTAGTTGGCAGGGCCTTAAAGGAGGACTGCTGTGACCGGAGCGGCTGGAACGCAGCCTGACGCCTCTTAAGCATGGACCTGACCCGATAAAAAAGTCTCGTCTTGGACTTACATTATAGTAGCTGGGAGTAGGAGAAGAGGAGAGGGAGAAAGAATGGGCGAAGATCTGCAATAGACAAAAAGGAGTGACGCTTTGTTATGAAACCCGAGCAGCAGTTTGTGGTTTCCAGAAAAATCCTCTTTTCACCCGTAATGCAAACAGCTCCTAAATTGTTTCTGTGGGCATTGGGACATGATTTCCCCCTATTCCCTGTTGCTGAAAGGTCTATTTGGCAGGGAGGCAGACCACAGCTCTCTACTGCTCTATACTGAGTAAATGAGGTCCCTGAGTCCCCAGAGAGAGAGAGAGAGAGAGAGCAGGAGAGAGAGAGAGAGAGAGAGAGAGAGAAGGAGAGAGAGAGAGAGAGAGCAAAAGTGAGAGCAAAAGAGAGAGCAAAAGAGAGAGCAAAAGAGAGAGCAGGAGAGAGAAAAAGAGAGAGAGAGTGAGCAGGAGAGAGAGAGAGCAGGAGAGAGAAAAAGAGAGAGAGAGAGAGAGCAGGAGAGAGAAAAAGAGAGAGAGCGAGCAGGAGAGAGAAAGAGAGAGCGCAGGAGAGAGAAAAAGAGAGAGAGAGAGAGAGAGCGCAGGAGAGAGAAAAAGAGAGAGAGAGAGAGCGCAGGAGAGAGAAAAAGAGAGAGAGAGAGAGCAGGAGAGAGAAAAAGAGAGAGCAGGAGAGAGAGAGAGAGCAGGAGAGAGAGAGAAAGCAGGAGAGAGAGAGAGGGAGAGCAGGAGAGAGAGAGAGAGAGCAGGAGAGAGAGAGAGAGAGAGAGCAGGAGAGAGAGCAGGAGAGAGAGAGAGAGAGCAGGAGAGAGAGAGAGAGAGCAGGAGAGAGAAAAAAAGAGAGAGAGAGAGAGAGCAATAGAGGGAGAAAGGGGGGAGAGGGAGAGAGAGAGGAGAGAGAGACATAAAAAGAGAGAGAGAGAGAGAGAGAGGGAGAAAGGGGGAAATAAAGAGAGCGACAGAGAGAGAGAGAGAGAGAGAGAGACCGAGAGATGGAGAGAGATATGAGAGAGGGAGAAAGGGGGGGAGGGAGAGAGAGAGCAGAGGGAGAGAGTGGGAGGGAGAGAGAGAGAGGGACAGACAGAGAGAGTCAGAGAGAGAGAGAGAGAGAGGGGGGGAGGGAGAGAGAGTGAGACGAGTATGAGAGAGAGAAATGAGAGAGGGATGGAGCGAGAAAGAGAGACAGCAAGGGAGAGAGAGAGGGAGAGCGAGAGAGCAGGAGAGAGAGAGAGCGAGCAGGAGAGAGAGAGAGCAGGAGAGAGAAAAAGAGAGAGAGGGAGAGCAGGAGAGAGAGAGAGCAGGAGAGAGAGAGAGAGAGCAGGAGAGAGAGAGAGAGCAGGAGAGAGAAAAAGAGAGCAAGAGAGAGAGAGAGAGCAATAGAGGGAGAAAGGGGGGAGAGGGAGAGAGAGGAGAGAGAGAGACAGAAAAAGAGAGAGAGAGAGAGAACAAGAGATGGAGAGAGATATGAGAGAGGGAGAAAGGGGGGAGAGGGAGAGAGAGAGCAGAGGGAGGGAGAGAGAGAGAGGGACAGACAGAGAGAGTCAGAGAGAGAGAGAGAGAGCGGGGGGAGGGAGAGAGAGAGACGAGTATGAGAGAGAGAAATGGGAGAGGGATGGAGCGAGAAAGAGAGACAGCAAGGGAGAGAGAGAGAGAGAGAGAGGGAGAGCGAGAGAGAGCGCGCGAGGGACAGAGAGACAGAGGTCATGAGCAGATGAGCAGATGAGCTCCTGCATTTTTCAGCATGTTCTTTAAAAAAATATACATTTAGAGTTAGATAAACTTGTATTTTTTGGCAGGGACATATACAGGATGCTACCCTCCACAACATAACTTTCACTTCAAATCAAAACTTCAAACCTACAACCTGATTTTGGACAGAATTACCTGGAAGGCCCAAGCTATAAAGCAAATGCTCTGGCAAACAAACTGAAAACACCATCCAACCTGGAACTGAGTGAGTAATGTTTAGTCTGAAGATATTTTTTTTACTTTCAAAAGCCAAGAAGAAAAATACATTGCAACGATAAATTGAACTTTATAAGGACTGAATGCTAAGTTAGAGTACAAAATGAAGCTAGAACTAGAACAGTCTGCAGCACCCGGCCTCACCCTACTAGAATCTGTCAAAAGTCAAATGTCTACTGTGTGCTGATGATCTGGTGCTCCTGTCACCAACCAAGGAGGGCCTACAGCAGAACAGATTCTGTCAGACCTGGGCCCTGACAGTAAATCTCAGTAAGACCAAAATAATGGTGTTCCAAAAAAGGTCCAGTTGCCAGGACCACAAATACAAATTCCATCTAGACACCGTTGCCCTAGAGCACACAAAAAAACTATACATACTTCAGCCTAAACATCAGTGCCACAGGTAACTACCACAAAGTTGTGAACGAGCTGAGAGACAAGGCAAGAAGGGCCTTCTATGCCATCAAAAGAAACATCAAATTTGACATACCAATTAGGATCTGGCTAAAAATACTTGAATCAGTTATAGAACCCATTGTCCTTTATGGTTGTGAGGTCTGGGGTCCGCTCACCAACCAAGAATTCACAAAATGGGACAAACACCAAATTGAGACTCTGCATGCAGAATTCTGCAAAAATATCCTCCGTGTACAACGTAGAACACCAAATAATGCATGCAGAGCAGAATTAGGCCGATACCCACTAATTATCAAAATCCAGAAAAGAGCCGTTAAATTCTACAACCACCTAAAAGGAAGCGATTCTCAAACCTTCCATAACAAAGCCATCACCTACAGAGAGATGAACCTGGAGAAGAGTCCCCTAAGCAAGCTGGTCCTGGGGTTCTGTTCACAAACACAATCATACCCCACAGAGCCCCAGGACAGCAGCACAATTAGACCCAACCAAATCATGAGAAAACAAAAAGATAATTACTTGACACATTGGAAAGCATTAACAAAAAAACAGCGCAAACTAGAATGCCTAAACCCTAAACAGAGAGTACACAGTGGCAGAATACCTGACCACTGTGACTGACCCAAACTTAACGAAAGCTTTGACTATGTACAGACTCAGTGAGCATAGCCATGCTATTGAGAAAGGCCGCCGTAGGCAGACATGGCTCTCAAGAGAAGACAGGCTATGTGCACACTGCCCACAAAATGAGGTGGAAACTGAGCTGCACTTCCTAACCTCCTGCCCAATGAATGACCATATTAGAGACACATATTTCCCTCAGATTACACAGATCCACAAAGAATTAGAAAACAACAAATACCACAGTGTGCCATCACAGCAGCAAAATTTGTGACCTGTTGCCACAAGAAAAGGGAAACCAGTGAAGAACAAACACCATTGTAAATACAACCCATATTTATGTTGATTTATTTTCCCTTTTGTACTTTAACTGTATATAGATATTATATGACATTTGAAATGTCTTTATTGTTCTGGAACTTGTGAGTGTAATGTTTAATTTTACTTTTGTTTATCATCTACTTCACTTGCTCTGGCAATGTAAACATGTGTTTTCCATGCCAATAAAGCCCCTTAAATTGAATTGAAATGGAATGAAGGTTTGAGGAATACAAACACACTAGTAGTGACCAGTCATTAGCTGCACAGTATGTCGGCTGGCTGGCTGGCTGGCAGGCTGGCAGGCACGCACGCACGCACGCACGCACGCACGCACGCACGCACACACCTGTGTCCCATGTAGAATGCATACGGTCCTAAATGGAACCTTGTTCCCTATGTAGACAGCAGTAGTGCACTATATAGGGAATAGCTCATATGGGTCCTGGTTAATAGTAGTGCACTATATAGGGAATAGCTCATATGGGTCCCGGTTAATAGTAGTGCACTATATAGGGAATAGCTCATATGGGTCCTGGTTAATAGTAGTGCACTATATAGGGAATAGCTCATATGGGTCCTGGTTAATAGTAGTGCACTATATAGGGAATAGCTCATATGGGTCCTGGTTAATAGTAGTGCACTATATAGGGAACAGCTCATATGGGTCCTGGTTAATAGTAGTGCACTATATAGGGAACAGCTCATATGGGTCCTGGTTAATAGTAGTGCACTATATAGGGAATAGCTCATATGGGTCCTGGTTAATAGTAGTGCACTATATAGGGAACAGCTCATATGGGTCCTGGTTAATAGTAGTGCACTATATAGGGAATAGCTCATATGGGTCCTGGTTAATAGTAGTGCACTATATAGGGAATAGCTCATATGGGTCCTGGTTAATAGTAGTGCACTATATAGGGAATAGCTCATATGGGTCCTGGTTAATAGTAGTGCACTATATAGGGAATAGCTCATATGGGTCCTGGTTAATAGTAGTGCACTATATAGGGAACAGCTCATATGGGTCCTGGTTAATAGTAGTGCACTATATAGGGAACAGCTCATATGGGTCCTGGTTAATAGTAGTGCACTATATAGGGAACAGCTCATATGGGTCCTGGTTAATAGTAGTGCACTATATAGGGAATAGCTCATATGGGTCCCGGTTAATAGTAGTGCACTATATAGGGAATAGCTCATATGGGTCCTGGTTAATAGTAGTGCACTATATAGGGAACAGCTCATATGGGTCCTGGTTAATAGTAGTGCACTATATAGGGAATAGCTCATATGGGTCCTGGTTAATAGTAGTGCACTATATAGGGAACAGCTCATATGGGTCCTGGTTAATAGTAGTGCACTATATAGGGAATAGCTCATATGGGTCCCGGTTAATAGTAGTGCACTATATAGGGAATAGCTCATATGGGTCCTGGTTAATAGTAGTGCACTATATAGGGAACAGCTCATATGGGTCCTGGTTAATAGTAGTGCACTATATAGGGAACAGCTCATATGGGTCCTGGTTAATAGTAGTGCACTATATAGGGAATAGCTCATATGGGTCCTGGTTAATAGTAGTGCACTATATAGGGAATAGCTCATATGGGTCCTGGTTAATAGTAGTGCACTATATAGGGAACAGCTCATATGGGTCCTGGTTAATAGTAGTGCACTATATAGGGAATAGCTCATATGGGTCCTGGTTAATAGTAGTGCACTATATAGGGAATAGCTCATATGGGTCCTGGTTAATAGTAGTGCACTATATAGGGAACAGCTCATATGGGTCCTGGTTAATAGTAGTGCACTATATAGGGAATAGCTCATATGGGTCCTGGTTAATAGTAGTGCACTATATAGGGAATAGCTCATATGGGTCCTGGTTAATAGTAGTGCACTATATAGGGAACAGGGTGCCATTTTGGACGGAGCCAAGGTCTTACCTCCCGGGGTTTGAGGTCGTGACCTATAGCCTCTCTATAGTACTCCACGTTCTCTGTCATAAACTCGTCCCCCTCGTGGAACAGCAGGTAGGACTGGGCACACACCAAAGCCTCCTCCACCATGTTAACTGGAGAGACAGAGAGAGAAAGAAGACATTATGAAATGGACAGTAGTGTTTTCTTCTGTTGTATTGTTTGGCAACGTTGTGAGGTTCTTGTGTCGATAAAGCTCGTTTGAATTGAAAACGGTATTAAATATTGAAATTGACTGGAGAGACAGGGAGAGACAGTGAGATAAAGTGCACATTATCAGGTAGATATCGATATTACTGTGTTGTGTTGCTTTGGCGACACTGGCTGGTTCCTACTGTGCCAATAGAGCTGAACATTGAAAATGGAATTGAATACTGAAATTGAAAGAAGTGGGTAAGGAGTGAGAGAAAAAGAGAGCGAGATGAACAAAGAGTGAGAGAGAAAAATGATCAACAGAATTAGGTGTGAGGACCGGTCACCACACCTCAGACTCCCTCCCTGAACTACCCTGTAAGGCTGTGTGTTCCCAATGGCATTCTGTTCCCTATAGAGTGCACTAATGTATATTGATAGTTTTGCTACTTTACACGTATTCTGCACTGTTGAGGAAGAGTTTCCCCACTCATACAGGTCAGCACAGACAAAGCCACATGTAACAAAGCCCCCTAGGCCATGGATGAGATGTGTGTCTGGAGCTTCTGGAAGTCTAGCAGCTGAACATTCCAGAACCATGAGCACACTGGAGCAAGACGCTAGAGCAGTGACAGGCAGTCAGAGGCTGGGTGAGATAGTGGAAACACAGACACGCACTCCCACACACCCACACTGCTGCTCCAGGCTAGGAGAGAACTGGGACTGGGGAGGATGGCTGGTGGGACTGATTAGGTGTGAGGAGGATGTGCAGTATATCTGCTGTATCTAAAGATCCTAAAGCGAGTAGTGACTTGCTAGTAACACACACTGTACACCCCCCCCCCCCCCCCCCCACACACACACACACACACACACACACGTGTGTGTGCTTTACTAGCTTGTAAAGCAGCTTGGCTCTGAAACCACTTCTTGGAGGGGCAAAGGCAGCGAGTGTTTCTGTGGTCAGCACGTCTCTTCAGGTTTCCCTGGTTCCCAGGTCTTAAACAGCGAGGGGCTTTCAGGCCATAAAAACGACAATGTCACCGCACGGATTACTGAGGAAACAGCTTCCCGCAGAGCAATGAGAGGCTGCTGAGTGAGGAGACTTGTCTTTTTAACAAGCAATTAGAGACGTTGATGGATGACTGCACATTCTCTCTCCATTTCTCTCCATTTCCATTTTAACAATTTAAAAATGTTTATTGGCATGACATGAAACATTGCAACAATAAAAAACTTTTTGGAACATTTAAGACAATTTTTCTTGCTGTTTTTTCTCAATCTGTCTCTCTCTCTTTACCTCTCTCCCCCATGTAAAAGGTTAACATATACTTTTACATGGGGCCTTGTAAAAGAGACCAAGAGACCCCATACAATCTCAATGGGTGACAAGGCCTTTGCATTTAAACCGGACTGAAAATCTCTCCTTTGCCTCGAAAGTCCAGCCTGCTATAGACTCAGCGTTGACACTCCTCACTGTCAATAGCATAGAGTTCCTATTAAATAACTCATTATATGGTTAACGGCATCTCCCACAGTCTCCAAGTAACATCAACTGTAGAGCCTTGCAAAGCTTCACACGGTATTCACACGGTATTCACACACGGTATTCACACACGGTATTCACACGGTATTCACACGGTATTCACACGGTATTCACACGGTATTCACACGGTATTCACACAGTATTCACACAGTATTCACACAGTATTCACACAGATGTGTCCCAAATGGTACCCTGTTCTTTATATAGGGAATAGTGCACTATATACGGAAGACGACACAGTAAGTGCCGCTGTTGGGAATGATTCATTGAGCTCTGTTTTTCCTAGAATCCCACGATCCACTTGGTTTATTAGACATGTGGTGCAGGGGCATTAGACATGATCTGATGAGCTCATAAGTATTCATCACATCGTCTTTTCCCTCCTTCTCTCCGCTGCTGTACTGTCCTGCCAACCCGTCTCTCTCTCCCTCTAACGTCTGATCCTCAATCAGCCCAGACTACACAGACTGTCCCAAATGGCCCCCTATTCCCCATTTAGGCCCCCTATTTCCCTATGGACTCTGGTCAAAAGTAGTGCACTATACAGTGAATAGGGTGCCATTTAGGATGAAGACAAAGGCTGCCGGCCTATTATAATACATGCCATTTAGCAGAGGTTTTTATACAGAGAGACTTACAGTCATGCGTGCATATATTTTTAGATACGGACACCAGATGTTGCTGAATGAGTTTGTGTGGTTTCCTACTGAGGTGTGGTCCTGGTCTGTTGGGTGTTGATTGTGTAGGCCTGTACTCACAAAACATCCCAGATTAGGAGTTCTGTCCATTCATTGCAATCTAAAAGGCAAAGCTGATCCTAGATCAGCACTCTAACTCTGAGAAGCTTTATGAATACAGTTCCTAGTCTTTCTCCACAGAGCATTTCCCAGCTCTCTGTGTGAGTCATCAGGTGAATACTTATCTCATTTAAGATGGGTGTGGGTTTGTTAGTCAATCAACAAAAGCCTGTACACATGGCAACCCTCCAGGATGAGGGCTGGCCACCCCTGTAGTCTGAAAACCACACCCTGTCTGCAAGCAAGGTCAAGCAGGGTAAAGTAGGGTGAAGTAAGGTAATACTCATGCTGGTAGTAGGTGAACTTCAGGTAATCATAATAACCTATATCTCAAATGCCACCCTATTCCCTATATAGAGCACTACTTTAGACCAGTTGTCCAAATGGCTCTGGTCAAAAGTAGTGCACTATATAGGGAATAGGGTGCCATTTCGGACGCAACCATAGTCTAGAGTTGCAGTAGGGCAGAGTAAGGTTCAGTAAGGTAGAGGAAGGTTCAGTAAGGTGCAGTAGGGCAGAGTAAGGTTCAGTAAGGTGCAGTAGGGCAGAGTAAGGTTCAGTAAGGTGCAGTAGGGCAGAGTAAGGTTCAGTCAGGTAGAGGAATGTTCAGTAAGGTGCAGTAGGGCCGAGTAAGGTTCAGTAAGGTGCAGTAGGGCAGAGTAAGGTTCAGTAAGGTAGAGGAAGGTTCAGTAAGGTGCAGTAGCGCCGAGTAAGGTTCAGTAAGGTGCAGTAGGGCCGAGTAAGGTTCAGTAAGGTAGAGGAAGGTTCAGTAAGGTGCAGTAGGGAAGAGTAAGGTGCAGTAGGGTGCTGTAGAGCAGAGTAAGATTCAGTAAGGTGCAGTTGGATAGAGTAAGGTTCTGTAAGGTGCAATAGGGCAGAGTAAGGTTCAGTAGGGTGCTGTAGAGCAGAGTAAGGTTCAGTAGGGTGCTGTAGAGCAGAGTACGCTTCAGTAAGGTAGAGTACGGTTCAGTAGGGTGCTGTAGAGCAGAGTAAGATTCAGTAAGGTGCAGTAGGATAGAGTAAGGTTCAGTAAGGTGCAGTAGGGCAGAGTACGCTTCAGTAAGGTAGAGTACGGTTCAGTAGGGTGCTGTAGAGCAGAGTAAGATTCAGTAAGGTGCAGTAGGATAGAGTAAGGTTCAGTAAGGTGCAGTAGGGCAGAGTAAGGTTCAGTAGGGTGCTGTCGAGCAGAGTAAGGTTCAGTAGGGTGCTGTAGAGCAGAGTAAGGTTCAGTAAGGTGCAGTAGGGCGGAGTAAGATTCAGTAAGGTGCAGTAAGGTAACGGTACTCACTTAGGTAGTAGGCGAACTACAGGTAGTCGTAGTGTAGAAGCAGAGTAAGGTAATGTTACTCACTCAGGAAGTAGGTGAACTGCAGATAGTCATAGTGTAGAGGCAGTGTAAGGTAATGTTACTCACTCAGGAAGTAGGTGAACTCCAGATAGTCATAGTGTAGAGGCAGTGTAAGGTAATGTTACTCACTCAGGAAGTAGGTGAACTGCAGGTAGTCATAGTGTAGAGGCAGTGTAAGGTAATGTTACTCACTCAGGAAGTAGGTGAACTACAGCTAGTCATAGTGTAGAGGCAGTGTAAGGTAATGTTACTCACTCAGGAAGTAGGTGAACTGCAGGTAGTCATAGTGTAGAGGCAGTGTAAGGTAATGTTACTCACTCAGGAAGTAGGTGAACTACAGCTAGTCATAGTGTAGAGGCAGTGTAAGGTAATGTTACTCACTCAGGAAGTAGGTGAACTACAGCTAGTCATAGTGTAGAGGCAGTGTAAGGTAATGTTACTCACTCAGGAAGTAGGTGAACTGCAGGTAGTCATAGTGTAGAGGCAGTGTAAGGTAATGTTACTCACGCTGGTAGTAGGCAAACTGCAGGTAGTCATAGTGTAGAGGCAGTGTAAGGTAATGTTACTCACTCAGGAAGTAGGTGAACTGCAGATAGTCATAGTGTAGAGGCAGTGTAAGGTAATGTTACTCACTCAGGAAGAAGGTGAACTGCAGATAGTCATAGTGTAGAGGCAGTGTAAGGTAATGTTACTCACTCAGGAAGTAGGTGAACTGAAGATAGTCATAGTGTAGAGGCAGTGTAAGGTAATGTTACTCACGCTGGTAGTAGGCAAACTGCAGGTAGTCGTAGTGCAGAGGCAGGTAGTTCTCCATGGGAGACAGACGACCGGGCCGAGTGGACAGGTCTCTAACACACTCGTGTTCACAGTGCAGCACCTGGGTGAAGTGGTCTGAAACACACACAGGAGGGTGGAGAGGATACAGGTCAATTAATTAATTACTCATGTAAAGCACAGAAAAAGCATTGAGTTGTATAATAATGACGATGAACCACTAACAATATTTGGCTACCCAACGTTGGTATTTCATACGGTGTTTTTCATTCCACTGGTTATTATACATTCTCGATTGTTATCACCAGCCAACTCCTACTTTGGTCGCCTTTCCTTCCAGTTCTCTGCTGCCAAAGACTGGAACGAATTGCAAAAATCACTGAAGCTGGAGTCTTATATCTCCCTCACTAACTTTAAGCATCAGCTGTCAGAGCAGCTTACCGATCATTGCACCTGTACACAGCCCATCTGTAAACAGCCCACCCAACTACCTCATCCCCATATTGTTATTTATTTTTTGCTCCTTTGCACCCCAGTATCTCTACTTGCACATTCATCTTCTGCACATCTATCACTCCAGTGTTTAATTTCAAAATTTTAATTATTTTGCCACTATGGCCAATTTATTGCCTAACCTCCCTAATCTTACTACATTTGCACACACTGTATATAGACTGTGTGTAACTCTGTTGTTAGTGTCGCACTGCTTTGCTTTATCTTGGCCAGGTCGCAGTTGTAAATGAGAACTAACTGGTCACTGAGACGCTGAGGTGTATTACAGTTAGCCTGGTCACTGAGGTGTATTACAGTTAGCCTGGTCACTGAGGTGTATTACAGTTAGCCTGGTCACTGAGGTGTATTACAGTTAGCCTGGTCACTGAGGTATATTACAGTTAGCCTGGTCACTGAGGTATATTACAGTTAGCCTGGTCACTGAGGTGTATTACAGTTAGCCTGGTCACGGAGACGCTGAGGTGTATTACAGTTAGCCTGGTCACTGAGACACTGAGGTGTATTACAGTTAGCCTGGTCACTGAGGTATATTACAGTTAGCCTGGTCACTGAGGTGTATTACAGTTAGCCTGGTCACGGAGACGCTGAGGTGTACTACAGTTAGCCTGGTCACTGAGACACTGAGGTGTATTACAGTTAGCCTGGTCACTGAGACACTGAGGTGTATTACAGTTAGCCTGGTCACTGAGGTATATTACAGTTAGCCTGGTCACTGAGACGCTGAGGTGTACTACAGTTAGCCTGGTCACTGAGACACTGAGGTGTATTACAGTTAGCCTGGTCACTGAGGTATATTACAGTTAGCCTGGTCACTGAGGTATATTACAGTTAGCCTGGTCACGGAGACGCTGAGGTGTATTACAGTTAGCCTGGTCACGGAGACGCTGAGGTGTATTACAGTTAGCCTGGTCACTGAGACACTGAGGTGTATTACAGTTAGCCTGGTCACTGAGACGCTGAGGTGTACTACAGTTAGCCTGGTCACTGAGACGCTGAGGTGTACTACAGTTAGCCTGGTCACTGAGGTGTCCTACAGTTAGCCTGGTCACTGAGACGCTGAGGTGTACTACAGTTAGCCTGGTCACTGAGACGCTGAGGTGTACTACAGTTAGCCTGGTCACTGAGGTGTATTACAGTTAGCCTGGTCACTGAGACGCTGAGCTGTATTACAGTTAGCCTGGTCACTGAGGTGTCCTACAGTTAGCCTGGTCACTGAGACGCTGAGGTGTACTACAGTTAGCCTGGTCACTGAGACGCTGAGGTGTACTACAGTTAGCCTGGTCACTGAGGTGTATTACAGTTAGCCTGGTCACTGAGACGCTGAGCTGTATTACAGTTAGCCTGGTCACTGAGGTGTCCTACAGTTAGCCTGGTCACTGAGACGCTGAGGTGTACTACAGTTAGCCTGGTCACTGAGACGCTGAGGTGTACTACAGTTAGCCTGGTCACTGAGGTGTATTACAGTTAGCCTGGTCACTGAGACGCTGAGCTGTATTACAGTTAGCCTGGTCACTGAGGTGTCCTACAGTAAGCCTGGTCACTGAGACGCTGAGGTGTATTACAGTTAGCCTGGTCACTGAGACGCTGAGCTGTATTACAGTTAGCCTGGTCACTGAGGTGTCCTACAGTTAGCCTGGTCACTGAGACGCTGAGGTGTACTACAGTTAGCCTGGTCACTGAGACGCTGAGGTGTACTACAGTTAGCCTGGTCACTGAGGTGTATTACAGTTAGCCTGGTCACTGAGACGCTGAGCTGTATTACAGTTAGCCTGGTCACTGAGGTGTCCTACAGTTAGCCTGGTCACTGAGACGCTGAGGTGTATTGCAGTTAGCCTGGTCACTGAGACGCTGAGCTGTATTACAGTTAGCCTGGTCACTGAGGTGTCCTACAGTTAGCCTGGTCACTGAGACGCTGAGGTGTACTACAGTTAGCCTGGTCACGGAGACGCTGAGGTGTACTACAGTTAGCCTGGTCACTGAGGTGTATTACAGTTAGCATGGTCACTGAGACGCTGAGCTGTATTACAGTTAGCCTGGTCACTGAGGTGTCCTACAGTTAGCCTGGTCACTGAGACGCTGAGGTGTACTACTGTTAGCCTGGTCACTGAGACGCTGAGGTGTACTACAGTTAGCCTGGTCACTGAGGTGTATTACAGTTAGCCTGGTCACTGAGACGCTAAGCTGTATTACAGTTAGCCTGGTCACTGAGGTGTCCTACAGTTAGCCTGGTCACTGAGACGCTGAGGTGTATTACAGTTAGCCTGGTCACTGAGACGCTGAGCTGTATTACAGTTAGCCTGGTCACTGAGGTGTCTTACAGTTAGCCTGGTCACTGAGACGCTGAGGTGTACTACAGTTAGCCTGGTCACTGAGACGCTGAGGTGTACTACAGTTAGCCTGGTCACTGAGGTGTATTACAGTTAGCCTGGTCACTGAGACGCTGAGCTGTATTACAGTTAGCCTGGTCACTGAGGTGTACTACAGTTAGCCTGGTCACTGAGGTGTCCTACAGTTAGCCTGGTCACTGAGCTGTATTACAGTTAGCCTGGTCACTGAGGTGTCCTACAGTTAGCCTGGTTACTGAGGTGTCCTACAGTTAGCCTGGTCACTGAGACGCTGAGGTGTCCTACAGTTAGCCTGGTCACTGAGACGCTGAGCTGTATTACAGTTAGCCTGGTCACTGAGGTGTACTACAGTTAGCCTGGTCACTGAGGTGTCCTACAGTTAGCCTGGTCACTGAGGTGTCCTACAGTTAGCCTGGTCACTGAGCTGTATTACAGCTAGCCTGGTCACTGAGGTGTCCTACAGTTAGCCTAATGCTACCCCCTGTGGTAGACGGAGGAACTAATTGCTGTTATTATTAACAATAAAGAACCACTATTTTCAAATTCCACTATCCTCCAAGAGTTGCTGTAGCGTGGTAGAGGGGAAACTGAGGTTTATGAAATGAAGTATGTTCCCTGTGGTCACACAAAAAAAAAACAGACACTGAGATGACATCGAAATGATCTCACCGGAGGTGTGTGTGTGTCTGTCTGTGTGCATGTGCATATACTGAGTGTACAAAACATTAGGAACACCATACTAATGTTGAGTTACAACGCTTTTTGCCCTCAGAACAGCCTAAATTCGTCAAGGTCATTGACTCTACAAGGTGTTGAAAGCGTTCCACAGGGATGCTGGCCCATGTTGACTCCAATGCGTCACACAGTTGTGTCAAGTTGGCTGGTGGACCATTCTTGACCAACTCAAGCCGGTGCACCTGACACCTACTACCATACCCTGTTCAAACCCACTTAAATATTTTGTCTTGTCCATTCACCCTCTGAATGGCACACATACACAAATGTCTCAACGGTCTCAAGGCTTAAAAATCATTCTTTAACCTTTCTCCTCCCCTTCATCTACACTGATTGAAGTGGACTTGACAATTGACATCAATAAGGGATCATATCTTTCACCTGGATTCACCTGGTCAGTCTGTCATGGAAAGAGCAGGTGTTCATCATGTTTTGTAAACTCAGTGTACGTATAAAATATCATCATCCTTTCTCTGTGACAAACAGAAAAGAAAGATGACAGAGGTGGGATTCAGGTTACCAATGACTTGCTCCTGTGAGTCAAGCTCTGTGAAGTCAGAGGCCAGGGAAGTCCAGACAACCTGATACTTCTATAGCTCTAGAATTTGAGAGAGAAACACAACAATAAACTCTTCCCTCGCTGATAGTCTCTCCCCTCGCTGATAGTCTCTCCCCTCGCTGATAGTCTGTGTATTGGTTCATTTGATGTCCAGCCCATGTTTGTATTTGTTGCCCTCACACATTGGAGAAAAAAGCATGATATCAATTAATCATATTTCAATTCTTTAGGAGAGGCAGTCTTTTTGATTTCATGATGCTGTGGTGTAACGTTACTGTATTGTTCAGTGATGTCAGGCTGGAGGGGCTGGAGGCAGGAGTTCAGTCAGTGGAGAGGACAGGAGCCAATTGGATAGTGGCGATAGTGGTGGTGATAGTGGTGGTGATAGTGAGGCTGATAGTGATAGTAGTGGTGATAGTGATAGTAGTGGCGATAGTGATAGTGAGAGTGATAGTAGTGGTGATAGTGAGGGTGGTAGTGGTGGTGATAGTGATAGCGGTGGTGATAGTGAGGTTGATAGTGATAGTAGTGATGGTAGTGGTGATAGTGGTGGTGATAGTGAGGCTGATAGTGATAGTAGTGGTGATAGTGATAGTAGTGGCGATAGTGATAGTGAGGGTGGTAGTGGTGGTGATAGTGGTGGTGATAGCGGTGGTGGTGATAGTGGTGATAGGGGTGGTGATAGTGAGGTTGATAGTGATAGTAGTGATGGTAGTGGTGATAGGGATGGTGATAGTAGTGGTGATAGTGAGGGTGATAGTACTGGTGATAGTGATAGCAGTCGTGGCAGTGGTGATAGTGATAGTAGTGGTGATAGTGATCGTGATGATAGTGATGGTGATAGTGATGGTAGTGGTGGTAGTGGTGATAGTGATAGTAGTGGTGATTGTGATAGTAGTTGTGGTAGTGATGATAGTGATCGTAATGGTGGTAGTAGTCGTGGTAGTGATGGTAGTGGTGGTGGTGATAGTAGTGGTGGTAGTGGTAATAGTGGTGATAGTCATGGTAGTGGTAATAATGATGATAGTGGTTGTGATTATGATGATAGTACTGTATTATGAAGCCAAGATCAATGATATAAAGAATGATGGATTTTTTTTTGAAGTACTGTAAATTAATTTATGAGCAGATTAACTCCTTTCATTGAATCAGATGGTTTATTCATCACAAAAACATTTGATGTTGGCAATTATTTGAATGATTACTTTATTGGCAAAGTGTTACGTCTGTCGTCGGAATGAGACCAAAGCTCAGCGTGGTAAGCGTACATCTTTCTTTATTAAGATGAACACCAACAAAAGAATACACGAACGTAGCGTTCTGCAGTCTACCTAGTAACTGTGCAAAAACAAGATCCCACAAACTCAGGTGGAAAACAGGCTGCCTAAGTATGATTCTCAATCAGAGATAACGATAGATTGGGAACCATACCCGGCCAACAAAGAAATAGAAAACTAGAATGAACACCCAAATCACACCCTGACGTAACCAAATAGAGAAATAAAGTAAAGTTATTGTGGGAGAGGTGGAAAAATGATTGTGATCGATCAATAATGACAAACCTCCTGGCATTGACAACATAGATGGAAAGCTACTGGAGGACCGTAGTTGGGTACACTGGTCTAAGATAGTTAAGGAGCACGTCATACAGATCCTTTGAGGCTATGCATGTGCAGTCGTACACAGACATACACACATGGCTAACACAGTATCCCACCACAAACACACACCATTCACTAAGGAGGAATGTGTGAAGTACACATTACACTCTGTGTTGTTTAAAACAATCAATATGTTACCTTGAAACACTCTCTGGACTAGCAATTAGATTTTCCTGCACTCATCTTCACCCTTTTAGAGTTCCTTTCAACATGTTCAGTGGTCTGTTGGATCACTTAGCCAAAGAGTAACTCGTGGCTATAACAATGTTTTGAAACGACAATACCAGGATATTACACAGGAAAGGCCAAGAACGACAATATGTTTGAGGAGTTTGAGGAGTCATTGGTGTATCAAGTCTTGCGTGACATTTCCTTTGAGAGGCCAACAGAGTTGAAGGGAGGTATTTCAAAATGAGCTCTGCCATAAAGCAGTCCAGGTGGACAAATCATGTATTTGAAAAAAAGGATCCTCGAGGAGGTAATTTACGCTAAGTAGATCTCCTTCAAAATGAATGGCTCAGCCACATGAGATATGGCGTAGGGATAACTGCTGTTAAATAGAGTTTACCGGTACTCCCTTCAAAATGAAATAGCAGTCCATTTATTTGAACATTCATGTTGTTTTGACCTCATAACATGAAAAAAATTTAACACTTTCCAAAGCAAGGGAGTCCTTTTTGTCAAATCAATCAAGATTCTGTTTGCAAGAATGTTTCAGCTAATTCTTCTTAATCTGAGCAAATGTTGACCCAACCATGGCAGCCATCTCAAACTTCACCTCATTCAAATATGTTGTAATCTATGACTAATCTTCAACACAAAAAGTGTGGCATCACTTCTAGTGAGGACTCTAGAAATAGTGAGGACTCTAGAAATGAGGATACATAATTTCTAGTGTTGGGAGAAAATTCACGATAAGATTAAAAAAAGGGTCTGTACGCCATATCAAAACACTTCACCAAGAGCAGTTTCTCATCCTACATTAAAGCAACACTTCCATAACATGATAAGTTGCTGTTTTAACTCAAGGCTGTGTTTCTCTGAGGGGGAGAGTTACATTTTGCACCAGGGGCTTGTAAACAATGTTAACCACCCGTTGGAAGAAGAGAGATGTTATTAGTTCAGCTTCACCCCTTCTCTTAGCTGTAAACCAGAAAAATCAACTACTAAAGTAGACTGTTTCAAGTAATTTAAAATGTAAAAAATAACTGTAGAAATTCTAATGTATCTACATGTATAGACTATTGACTTCAAAATGAAAGCTAGACAGTCAGGGGTATCAACAATGCCAAAAGTGATGAATAGAGGACAAATTTGGGCAAATTTTGACAGCGAGGCAATATAACCAATTTTAAGTGGGGTCCTCCGGACCTCGGTAAAGACCAAATGCGGCCTGCGAGGCAAAATGAGTTTGACACCTCTGACCTAAGGTGTTCTGGTCTGGCACTGTGTAGCCACACTCAGCACACAGAACAAGCAGGTCACATCCATACACCACATACTACATATTCAAGTATGTCTATTCATGTCAACAAACTGAGTCACCTAGCATAATAAGAGTCACCTAGTACAACAAGAGTTGAATTCTTTCAGAGCCAACAAATGCAAACTCTGATTTCAGTCAAACAATATGTAAAAATAAAAGTATATAAAACAAAACATGAGACAATATGAATAACATAGTATATATATAAGACACAACATAGACGCTACATATAGGTGTTATAGACCCTACATACAGGGGTTATAGACACTACATAGGTTTTATAGACACTACACATATGTGTCATAGACACTACATAGCTGTTACACACTTCATATAGGTGTTATAGACCCTACATATATACTACATAGGTGTTATAGACACTACATAGACGTTATAGACCCTACATAGGATGTGTTCTAGACCCTACATAGGTTTTCAAGACTCTACATAGACACCACAAAGGAGGTGTTATAGACACTAGAATGACAAAACATAGGACAAGATAGTGACTGACCTGAGACCAGTTGGTAGAGGCTGTAGCGGTAGAGGATATGGTCCTGCTCCTCGAACCTCTGGGGCCCCTGGCAGAGGGCCCGACACTCCACGTCAGCCCTGTAGTACTCCTGGAGGGCCTCCTCGAACAGGGAGATGGCCCCCTTGTAGTCTGCACTGTCATACAGCTTCACCCCCGCTGAGAAGGACCGCTGTGGGGAGAAAAGGGGAGAGTGGAATGGGGAGAGAGTGAGGGGTGAAGGGTGGGAATAGAGAGAGAGGGGAAGAGAGAAGGTTGAGAATAGAGGGGGAGAGAGGTAGGAAGAAGAGGATTTAGAGAGGATAATTGAGGGGAGCATTGGGGAGAAAAAGAGGAGGAAGAATTTAGCTGAGCTTGGGACCATGATAACTATACACACAGAGTTGCAGCCAAGAAAGTTACTGTGAGCTACTCAATACAAGTTGCATCTGCCTGCTACATGACGAAAACATAAGAGTAAACCTGTGTAGTGTAGTCTGTATGTGGAGACAGACAGACACCACCGAGTGATACAATGAATAACAACAGTGTGTGTGAGCATTGACACAGCCCTCCACAGAATGACAAGTGTGTGTGAGCATTGACACAGCCCTCCACAGAATGACAAGTGTGTGTGAGCATTGACACAGCCCTCCACAGAATGACAAGTGTGTGTGAGCATTGACACAGCCCTCCACAGAATGACAACAGTGTGTGAGCATTGACACAGCCCTCCACAGAATGACAAGTGTGTGTGAGCATTGACAGAGCCCTCCACAGAATGACAAGTGTGTGTGAGCATTGACAGAGCCCTCCACAGAATGACAAGTGTGTGTGAGCATTGACACAGCCCTCCACAGAATGACAAGTGTGTGTGAGCATTGACACAGCCCTCCACAGAATGACAAGTGTGTGTGAGCATTGACAGAGCCCTCCACAGAATGACAAGTGTGTGTGAGCATTGACACAGCCCTCCACAGAATGACAAGTGTGTGTGAGCATTGACACAGCCCTCCACAGAATGACAAGTGTGTGTGAGCATTGACACAGCCCTCCACAGAATGACAACAGTGTGTGAGCATTGACACAGCCCTCCACAGAATGACAAGTGTGTGTGAGCATTGACAGAGCCCTCCACAGAATGACAAGTGTGTGTGAGCATTGACAGAGCCCTCCACAGAATGACAAGTGTGTGTGAGCATTGACACAGCCCTCCACAGAATGACAAGTGTGTGTGAGCATTGACAGAGCCCTCCACAGAATGACAAGTGTGTGTGAGCATTGACACAGCCCTCCACAGAATGACAAGTGTGTGTGAGCATTGACACAGCCCTCCACAGAATGACAAGTGTGTGTGAGCATTGACACAGCCCTCCACAGAATGACAAGTGTGTGTGAGCATTGACACAGCCCTCCACAGAATGACAAGTGTGTGTGAGCATTGACACAGCCCTCCACAGAATGACAAGTGTGTGTGAGCATTGACACAGCCCTCCACAGAATGACAACAGTGTGTGAGCATTGACACAGCCCTCCACAGAATGACAACAGTGTGTGTGAGCATTGGCACAGCCCTCCACAGAATGACAACAGTGTGTGTGAGCATTGACAGAGCCCTCCACATAATGACAACAGTGTGTGTGAGCATTGACACAGCCCTCCACAGAATGACAACAGTGTGTGAGCATTGACACAGCCCTCCACAGAATGACAACAGTGTGTGAGCATTGACACAGCCCTCCACAGAATGACAACAGTGTGTGTGTGTGTGTGTCCAGTGTGTGTGAGAATTGACACAGCCCTCCACAGAATGACAACAGTGTGTGTGTGTGTGTGTCCAGTGTGTGTGAGAATTGACACAGCCCTCCACAGAATGACAACAGTGTGTGTGTGTGTGTCCAGTGTGTGTGAGAATTGACACAGCCCTCCACAAAATGACAACAGTGTGTGTGAGCATTGACAGAGCCCTCCACAGAATGACAACAGTGTGTGTGAGCATTGACACAGCCCTCCACAGAATGACAACAGTGTGTGTGAGCATTGACAGAGCCCTCCACAGAATGACAACAGTGTGTGTGAGCATTGACAGAGCCCTCCACAGAATGACCACAGTGTGTGTGAGCATTGACAGAGCCCTCCACAGAATGACAACAGTGTGTGTGAGCATTGACAGAGCCCTCCACAGAATGACAACAGTGTGTGTGAGCATTGACAGAGCCCTCCACAGAATGACAACAGTGTGTGTGAGCATTGACACAGCCCTCCACATAATGACAACAGTGTGTGTGTGTCCAGTGTGTGTGTATTGACAGAGCCCTCCACAGAATGACCTTTATTGGCTTCCGTACTCTCCGCAGGTCAATGGCCTAAACTTCTCCTCTCATTAAACTGTAGTGACCACTGTCATCCTAAAGACATGAAAATGTTTCCACAAAAGACAAAACAACCATTTAGACAAAGAATGCAGCCACATAAAGTTTAATTTAGAACGGCCAAAGAGAGAAAGAAAGCAGGAAAACAATGTTAAAAACAGCCCCTGGTTCAGCTAACGCTAACTGGCACGGACTATGTATGAACTGTACTGTAGGCAGGATTCATACGGTATTCAATGCAATACGAAGACCTGACAACACCATCACGTTCAACTCCAAGACTGTATACCAAATTCTATTTGGCAGAAAGAGGCAAGAGGGTTTAAGAGAGAGCAACCCTGCCTGGTCCTGCCAAAGCAACGATAAGGCAAGCACTGGGTGCTCTGAGGAGCCTCTATCTGTATCAGGGCCTGTTCCAATAGCATTCAAATGCATCCTTTCTCCCTTTAGGTAATTACTGACCCATAAGTGATTGGATAAGTAAAAGCATGGTTCCTTAGCACACTATTGCCAATCCAACCATGTCAGATTAGTGATTAGTTCATCAGGGAAAACAGAATAGAAGGATGTCGTTTAAAGGTATTGGAACAAGGCCTGAATTCGTTAAATTATCAAAAAGGCACTCAGTAAATTCCATGGATCAATGACAGTCTAAAGAACACTGACACTGAGGGGAGGTTTCCCGGACATAGATTAAGCCTGGTCTTGGATTCAAAATCATTCTCAAAAGAAAAACTCAATTGAAAATACTTCATGGTCTAGGTCTAGGCTTAATCTGAGTCTGGAAAACCGAAACAAAAAGGTCCCTGTTCCACACTCTCACCTGATGTGGCCGTGCCTCTCTGTCCACAAAGTGGTCCAGGTCGGTGCCCTCCAGAGCCTTGTACTGCTCCAGGTTCTGATCCATCTCCACGCTCTCCGGGTTTGCCTGGAAATAGGTGTGGGCCGCCGCCGCTGCCTTGTCCAACTGTTTCAACTATACAGGGAGGATGGGGGAGGAGAGAGAGAGAGCAAGAGAGAGAAAGAGAGTGAGAGACATTAGCACAGAACACCAACTACATCAGTGTGGCCGAGGTAAGTACAGGACAATGGAGTATATTAATGACAGTGTTCACCTCAGGAAGTGGAGACACACCCTGACCCTCCTTCTCATTACCGCCCCCTTCACATGAAACACAAAGGATGGCACTGATCCCACACAAAGACGATACATGTCTAATTCACCGAGACGAGCTTTCCCAGTCTCCTACACCAAGACGAGCTTTCCCAGCCTCCTACACCGAGACGAGACAAGCTTTCCCAGTCTCCTAGACAGAGACGAGACAAGCTTTCCCAGTCTCCTACACCGAGACGGGACAAGCTTTCCCAGTCTCCTACACCGAGACGAGACAAGCTTTCCCAGTCTCCTACACCGAAACAAGCTTTCCCAGCCTCCTACACCAAGACGAGACAAGCTTTCCCAGCCTCCTACACCAAGACGAGACAAGCTTTCCCAGCCTCCTACACCAAGACAAGCTTTCCCAGCCTCCTACACCAAGACAAGCTTTCCCAGTCTCCTACACCGAGACGAGACAAGCTTTCCCAGTCTCCTACACCGAGACGAGACAAGCTTTCCCAGTCTCCTACACCGAGACAAGCTTTCCCAGTCTCCTACACCGAGACAAGCTTTCCCAGACTCCTACACCGAGACAAGCTTTCCCAGTCTCCTACACCAAGACAAGCTTTCCCAGCCTCCTACACCGAAACGGGCTTTCCCAGTCTCCTACACCAAGACGAGACAAGCTTTCCCAGCCTCCTACACCAAGACAAGCTTTCCCAGTCTCCTACACCAAGACAAGCTTTCCCAGTCTCCTACACCAAGACAAGACAAGCTTTCCCAGCCTCCTACACCAAGACAAGACAAGCTTTCCCAGCCTCCTACACCGAAACGAGCTTTCCCAGGCTCCTACACCAAGACGAGACAAGCTTTCCCAGTCTCCTACACCGAGACAAGCTTTCCCAGTCTCCTACACCGAAACTAGATTTCCCAGTCTCCTACACCGAGACGAGACAAGCTTTCCCAGTCTCCTACACCAAGACGAGACAAGCTTTCCCAGCCTCCTACACCAAGACACGCTTTCCCAGCCTCCTACACCAAGACAAGCTTTCCCAGCCTCCTACACCAAGACAAGCTTTCCCAGCCTCCTACACCGAAACGAGCTTTCCCAGTCTCCTACACCGAGACGAGACAAGCTTTCCCAGCCTCCTACACCGAGACAAGCTTTCCCACTCTCCTACACCAAGACGAGACAAGCTTTCCCAGCCTCCTACACCGAAACTAGCTTTCCCAGTCTCCTACACCGAGACGAGACAAGCTTTCCCAGCCTCCTACACCAAGACAAGCTTTCCCAGCCTCATACACCAAGACAAGCTGTCCCAGTCTCCTACACCAAGACAAGCTTTCCCAGCCTCCTACACCAAGACAAGCTTTCCCAGCCTCTTACACCAAGACAAGCTTTCCCAGCCTCCTACACCAAGACAAGCTTTCCCAGCCTCTTACACCAAGACAAGCTTTCCCAGCCTCTTACACCGAGACGAGACAAGCTTTCCCAGTCTCCTACACCGAGACGAGACAAGCTTTCCCAGTCTCCTACACCGAGACGAGCTTTCCCAGCCTCTTACACCGAGACGAGACAAGCTTTCCCAGTCTCCTACACCGAGACGAGCTTTCCCAGCCTCCTACACCAAAACAAGCTTTCCCAGTCTCCTACACCGAGACAAGCTTTCCCAGTCTCCTACACCGAAACGAGCTTTCCCAGTCTCCTACACCGGAGACGAGACAAGCTTTCCCAGTCTCCTACACCAAGATAAGCTTTCCCAGCCTCCTACACCGAGACGAGCTTTCCCAGTCTCCTACACCGAAACGAGCTTTCCCAGCCTCCTACACCGAGACAAGACAAGCTTTCCCAGTCTCCTACATCGAGACAAGACAAGCTTTCCCAGTCTCCTACACCGAGACAAAACAAGCTTTCCCAGCCTCCTACACCAAGACGAGACAAGCCCTAAGGGTATTGATTACTTCTACAGAAGTGGCCACTCCAATTGCCTGCAATCACCCCGAGGCAATGGCCTCAAAGTCTTTGATTATATTGATGCTGACAGTGCAGACACTGCAGCAGCTTTCGAATCAAATCAAACTTTGTCACATGCGCCGAATACAACAAGTGTAGACTTTACCGTGACATGCATACTTCCAAGCCCTTAACTAACAGTGCAGTTCAAGAGGAGTTAAGAAAATATTTAGTAAATAAACTAAAGTAAAAAATTATAAAAAATAACAATAAAAAAACAATAATGAGGCTATATACAGGGGGTACCAATACTGAGTCAGTGTGCGGGGCACAAGTTAGTTGAGGTAATTTGTACATTAGGTAGGGGTAGGGGTGGGGTAGGGTAGGGGTGAAGTGACTATGCATAGACAATAAACAGCGAGTAGCAGCAGTGTGCAAAACAAATGGAGGGGGGGCATTTTATTAATTGTTCAGCAGTCTTATGGCTTGAGGGTAGAACCTGTTAAGGAGCCTTTTGGTCCTAGACTTGGCACTCCGACACCACTTGCCGTGCGGTAGCAGAGAGAACATGAAGTAAATGTGGTGTATATCGTGCCATTCAAAGAACGGGGTCAGGTTCATGACCTGACACCTTTTCTGTACAAAAAGATAGTGTTCATTAAGATGTAGGATTGGCATGGAATCTACCGTACCCTAAGAAAGTGGCATATCATTAGCTACACTTCAAAGAGGACCGTAAAACCAGTGCTGACTTGAGCATAAAAATACTAAATACTTATTTACAAAAGGCCTCCTGCAGCCTATCATTCATGAAGTTATCTAGTTTGCAGTATGAATGCTTCTGGTTGAGCAAGAGATCATCAGGAGAGAAGAATAGTGATTTTAAAGGACACACTGTTCTTATCCACATCATGTCGGTATGGAAATCCGCCATTCATTCAGTCAACATCACCCTCATCTGAAACATGTGGGAATCAAAAATGTTGGCATATTGGCGTGAAATAATGATCCCAATCCCAAGCATTATCTTCCATTACAGACAAATGCAACTAGAATAACAACAGAAGGATGAAATGGGGCCTTCCAAGCATCTTTGACTTCTATCAGAGGCCTCCTGAACTAACCACTATCAGAGGCCTGATAGGGTGTTTTAGTAAGTGACATGGATACTGTACAGGCCTCCTGAACTAACCACTATCAGAGGCCTCCTGAACTAACCACTATCAGAGGCCTGATAGGGTGTTTTAGTAATAGTGACATGGATACTGTACAGGCCTCCTGAACTAACCACTGTCAGAGGCCTCCTGAACTAACCACTATCAGAGGCCTCCTGAACTAACCACTATCAGAGGCCTGATAGGGTGTTTTAGTAATAGTGACATGGATACTGTACAGGCCTCCTGAACTAACCACTGTCAGAGGCCTGATAGCGTGTTTTAGTAATAGTGACATGGATACTGTACAGGCCTCCTGAACTAACCACTATCAGAGGCCTGATAGCGTGTTTTAGTAATAGTGACATGGATACTGTACAGGCCTTGGGGCAGACAATCTAAATGAGCAGTCACACGTTAAACGAAGTACAGCTTAGCTTTATAGAGCATACATAAAGGCTTCATAATAATGACATATAGAGTATGATATATGCTTAGAGATCATTTGTGAAGCATTCATGTAGTGCTTATGAAGCCTTTATGTATGCTATATAAAGCCTTTATATAGTTGTAATTCGTTGTAAGTGGGAACAAATGAGCTCAGTAAAAGCCAGCAGCTGCCGACACAATCTCCGCTCCGAAGTGCTCTGAACTCTCACACAGGGTCCATGTTAACTAGCCGTAGAACAGCCCAATGGTGCTTTCAGTGACCTGTGTGACATTTGTTGACTACCAGCAGGTCTGTATCGACACTGATATTTCCCCATACATGTAGTGTTATTCTAAAAGTTCTCGAAGGCAGTAGCTCTTAAATAGTTTTGGCCAAAAACCTAATGATTTTATAACGTTCCTGACAACATGCTATTTCCATTTGTTCTCCAGACAAATGGAATTAGCCAATGTTTCGTTCCTTTGAAATAGCCAAGACACACCAGTGAGGACCATAGCACCATTTGGGAAACTGTGCAAAGGCTCCATAGCTGGTGAATATAACCAGACGAACAGCATCATTCACTAACAGCACTGAGCCCTCAGCAGACAGACATGATTCATCCTGTGCTGTGAAACTTGAGGACTTAATTCTCCTGTCGTTTTGAAGCACAGGTGGGCTATTGTACAAGTCTTTGTGAGAACTTCCAGATGTGTGGAACGTAAAGGCAACATTTTTTACCTTGGGACTACAGTTAAGAATAGTCTGAGACCAGGGACCAGGGACCAAAGACCCAGCTCCAAGCTTTTAACTCCACAACCAGCTCCAGACTCTCTCCTGACCAGAAAGGCTGGCTCCAGACTCTCTCCTGACCAGAAAGGCTGGCTCCTGACTCTCTCCTGACCAGAAAGGCTGGCTCCAGACTCTCTCCTGACCAGAAAGGCTGGCTCCAGACTCTCTCCTGACCAGAAAGGCTGGCTCCAGACTCTCTCCTGACCAGAAAGGCTGGCTCCAGACTCTCTCCTGACCAGAAAGGCTGGCTCCAGACTCTCTCCTGACCAGAAAGGCTGGCTCCAGACTCTCTCCTGACCAGAAAGGCTGGCTCCAGACTCTCTCCTGACCAGAAAGGCTGGCTCCAGACTCTCTCCTGACCAGAAAGGCTGGCTCCAGACTCTCTCCTGACCAGAAAGGCTGGCTCCAGACTCTCTCCTGACCAGAAAGGCTGGCTCCAGACTCTCTCCTGACCAGAAAGGCTGGCTCCAGACTCTTTCCTGAGTAGGAAGGCTGGCTCCAGACTCTCTCCTGACCAGAAAGGCTGGCTCCAGACTCTCTCCTGACCAGAAAGGCTGGCTCCAGACTCTCTCCTGACCAGAAAGGCTGGCTCCAGACTCTCTCCTGACCAGAAAGGCTGGCTCCAGACTCTCTCCTGACCAGAAAGGCTGGCTCCAGACTCTCTCCTGAGTAGGAAGGCTGGCTCCAGACTCTCTCCTGAGTAGGAAGGCTGGCTCCAGACTATCTCCTGACCAGAAAGGCTGGCTCCAGACTCTCTCCTGACCAGAAAGGCTGGCTCCAGACTCTCTCCTGAGTAGGAAGGCTGGCTCCAGACTCTCTCCTGACCAGAAAGGCTGGCTCCAGACTCTCTCCTGACCAGAAAGGCTGGCTCCAGACTCTCTCCTGACCAGAAAGGCTGGCTCCAGACTCTCTCCTGACCAGAAAGGCTGGCTCTAGACTCTCTCCTGACCAGAAAGGCTGGCCGCTGAGCCCTTTTCTTGGGGCTGTGCCGATCAACAATCATCCTCTTCCCCCCCCCCCCTCTCCTTTTCCAAGCAGCCTCTTTTATCTCTGCCGGAGAGGAGCAGGGGAAAGAAAAACTGTGTGGACATGCTTGGTTACCTCTGAAAGGCAAAACAGTAAACTGCCGTCGACTGCATTCCTGCACAGTCCACCTCTCCCTCTTACTGCCCATGCCGAGGCTAACGGCCTGTCGGCAGGACAGCCGGGAGGACGGGGGAGGCATTTTTGTGTCCCATCCAAATGCTGACCTCTCCACTTTTCCGGTAATCACAGCTAATTCCACCATAGTTTTCTGCGTCCGAGACTAAGAGCCAAGGATAGGGCTGTGGCGTCCAGGAGAGGAGATGGGGGAGATTCAGCCACCTGGGGAGTGACTAACACCACCTACCACTCTGCTCTGCTCCTCTCCTCTCCCCCAACCCCCCCAGAGAGGGTCAGCAGGAGGAATGGGGATAAAGTCCAGCACGCCACTGCAGTACAAACACAGCTGCGTCTTAGCACTGCCAGACCGATTGTCCCGAGACATGAGAGACTAGAGAGAGAAAGCGGAGGAGGAGACTGCCATCCAGCTTTGATCATGGGGAGCCACCAAACCATCACAAATCTCTGTTCACAATTCTATATCAACATCAAAACCCTTAGAGAAGGTCAAAGTGCCAAAAGTAAAGTTTTCACAACATTTGCTTAAATCTACATTGTGTGAAGTAGTTTCCTCTTGGAAAAACAGATGTTTAAAAAAAATGGCGCAATTAAATAAAAAAAACAGTGAAGTAAGCGTGAAGGTTCCCTATGAAAAACTGTAACATGAGGACCTCAGGGGTATCCCACTGGCAACAGATAGGACTGGAGGAGCCGTGCTGAGTGACTCATTCTCTAGTGATGGTAGATTTACAGCGAAACTCCACAGCGCTGACCTCACACATCCAGTGAGGTCTCTGGTTTATGGAGAGAGGAAAGATCTGGGAGGCTGGAGGGGCTTCGAGGAGACTTCCAGGAGTACAGTATCAAACTGTCACATATTAAAGCATGATTCAACCACTCAGATTATTTCATTAGAAACATGTGCACATAAATCCAACCCCCTGAAATGAGTCAGAATATCCCCTGAGTATGACAGTGCAGATCAAATGTTTAAAGATGGATTACAGCACGATAGATGAACAGTATCAAATGGTGTGTTTGGTAGCACAGGTAGTGCTGGTATATCAAAAATCTTTCCATTATCAAGAAAGGAGACTCGTTTCAAAAAGTGAAGTTGAATCAGCCATATATTCTCTTTTTCAATCTCTCTTACATGCATCGGTGGGATTTCTCCGGGGCTGTGTTGAGTTGCCGTGGTGACAGACTATTAGTAAATAGGGGAGGTTTGACCCCCTAACCAGGATGCGAGGTTGGGATGAGTGGGATGGATGAGAAAACGTACGGTTCCCACAGAATCACTATCATTCTGATACAGACGGTCTTCCAGTAGCAAGTTTTCCCAAAATAGATCAACTGCTTTCAGTTGACCTCCCCAATCCTTGTTATCAACGGTTCTTTATAAGGCTTTCCCCACAACAACATGTTCGATTTTTCCTTTCATTTCAAAAGAGAAAAAAAAATGTATACACACGAATATGTATATCACCTGTTTAACTTCAAAGCTCCCAACCCTACCATTAACCACCAGCACTCCTTGTACAAAGGAGCACCTGTATTGGGGGAAATAACTAGTGCCCTCACTCTGCCCTCCCAGCTAAACACTAACCTGTGTTAGGGACCACACACACACCGAATGTTGATCGGCCGTTCGTTTGGCGCTGCGTTTTAGGGACCACCTGCTGGTGGACGTCTGACTGCTGACATTTTCGCATTGCACTTGCTTTGCAAATCACAGCCCGCTCTCTGTTCAGAGATGCTAGTGCTCTAGAAACCCTTCTACTCACTCTGAGTAAAAACCTCTTGATGTGGGATAGGTGAGAAACTCAAGTCAAATGTGCATGTCTCTCTCCCCAGGAGCCACCCACTTTAAATATGTAAATAGTGCTGTAGCCAGGCCGCTGTCACGGCAAGCACATACTGTATCCCTCCCTCTCAAATGATCGGGAGACGAGCACGTACTGTATCCCTCCCGCTCAAATGATCGGGAGACGAGCACGTACTGTATCCCTCCCGCTCAAATGATCGGGAGACAAGCACGTACTGTATCCCTCCCTCTCAAATGATGGGGAGACAAGCATGGGCGTCAAGAGTCAGTAGCAGTCACCAACCAGGCAACCAGCATCTACTGCCTTCCCACAAACTGGGAAGAACTGGGGAAATCTGGCAGCCAATGGCCTGCACACAAAGGAAAAACCTCTTTACGTAAGCTGCTTTCTGGAAACACACAATGCACATACCTGCACCTTGATGGACATAGCTGTCATGGAGATGAACTGCATTGAGAAAAAGTGAAATTCACAGATATGCCAGAGATAGTTTGAATGTGTTGAAACCTGCTCCATTGTAGTGGGGGGTGGGTAGATTTAGAGGAATTATGCCAAAACTCCACAGTACCACACTGTGTACGCTACAGTATATCTGAAGTCAGGACACAGAAATGGAAACAAGCAGATATGTCAATACTCCCTAGCCTCATCCAGGCCTATTACTGAGTGAGCCTTCTCTTGGGACCTGTAGAACAACAACACCCTAACTACACTCTAATAGCATTGAGTGCATGTAGCGTTTGAGGTGTCAAATGTATGCCAGTGGCTATTACATGTATAAACATTCTTCACCACTAAAACACCCGGCATAGCCTGCTAATCCTTCACTGACAGACCTTCACTGACTTACCTTCGCTAAAAAGGTTCACCGATTAGAGAAGTACAGTACAGTGAGCTCCTTAGCCCTGGTCATTTGCATTACACACATTCCAATAGCAGATATGTCTGTGTGACAACAAAAACATCTGCCAACAATGGTTTACGACTTCTGAGGTAATAGTAGACTAGCACTGCTGACTAGCACGGGTCACTGCTGACTAGCACTGCTGTCTAGCACTGCTGACTAGCACTGCTGACTAGCACTGGTCACTGCTGACTAGCACTGCTGTCTAGCACTGCTGACTAGCACTGCTGACTAGCACTGGTCACTGCTGACTAGCACTGCTGACTAGCACTGGTCACTGCTGACTAGCACTGCTGTCTAGCACTGCTGACTAGCACTGGTCACTGCTGAGTACCACTGGTAACTGCTGAGTACCACTGGTCACTGCTGAGTACCACTGGTCACTGCTGAGTACCACTGGTCACTGCTGACTCGCACTGGTCACTGCTGACTAGCACTGGTCACTGCTGACTAGCACTGCTGACTAGCACTGGTCACCGCTGACTAGCACTGGTCACTGCTGACTAGCACTGGTCACTGCTGACTAGCACTGGTGACTAGCACTGCTGACTAGCACTGGTCACTGCTGACTAGCACTGCTGACTAGCACTGGTCACTGCTGACTTGCACTGCTGACTAGCACTGCTGACTAGCACTGGTCACTGCTGACTAGCACTGCTGACTAGCACTGCTGACTAGCACTGGTCACTGCTGACTAGCACTGCTGACTAGGTCACTGCTGTCTAGCACTGGTCACTGCTGACTAGCGCTGGTCACTGCTGACTAGCACTGCTGACTAGCGCTGGTCACTGCTGACTAGCGCTGGTCACTGCTGACTAGCGCTGGTCACTGCTGACTAGCACTGCTGACTAGCACTGGTCACTGCTGACTTGCACTGCTGACTAGCACTGCTGACTAGCACTGGTCACTGCTGACTAGCACTGCTGACTAGCACTGCTGACTAGCACTGGTCACTGCTGACTAGCACTGCTGACTAGGTCACTGCTGTCTAGCACTGGTCACTGCTGACTAGCGCTGGTCACTGCTGACTAGCACTGCTGACTAGCGCTGGTCACTGCTGACTAGCGCTGGTCACTGCTGACTAGCGCTGGTCACTGCTGAGTACCACTGGTCACTGCTGACTAGCACTGGTCACTGCTGACTAGCACTGCTGACTAGCACTGGTCACTGCTGACTAGCACTGGTGACTAGCGCTGGTCACTGCTGACTAGCACTGCTGACTAGCGCTGGTCACTGCTGACTAGCACTGCTGACTAGCGCTGGTTACTGCTGACTAGCGCTGGTCACTGCTGACTAGCGCTGGTCACTGCTGACTAGCGCTGCTGACTAGCGCTGGTCACTGCTGACTAGCGCTGGTCACTGCTGAGTAGCGCTGGTCACTGCTGACTAGCGCTGGTCACTGCAGACTAGCGCTGGTCACTGCTGAGTAGCGCTGGTCACTGCTGAGTAGCGCTGGTCACTGCTGACTAGCGCTGGTCACTGCTGACTAGCACTGCTGACTAGCTGTCACGCCCTGACCTTACAGATCCTTTATTTTGGTTAGGTCGGGGTGTGACTAGGGTGGGCATTCTAGTTTCTTTATTTCTAGGTTGGCCTGGTATGGTTCCCAATTAGAGGCAGCTGTCTATCATTGTCTCTGATTGGGGATCATACTTAGGCAGCATTTTCACACCTGTTTGGTGTGGGATCTTATTTGTGTTAGTTGCCTTGAGCACTGCATAGCTTCACGTTCGTTTAGTTTGTTTCTGTATTGTTTTGGTGAGTTGCATAAATGAAACATTTGGAACTCTACGCACGCTGCGCCTTGGTCAATTTATTCCAACGATTTTGACAGAAGATCCCACCACCCACGGACCAAGCAGCGTGTCCAGGAGGAGCAGACATCCTGGACAAGGGAGGATATTGGACGGGAAGGGATCCTGGACGTGGGAGGAAATCCTGGCCGGAAAGGATCGCCTTCCATGGGAGCAGACGGAAGCAGCGAGGGAGGGTCAGCGACGACACCGGGGTTCACGGCCACGACGTAGGCCCAAGAAGCAGCCTCATCAATTTTTTGGGGGGGGGAGTTACACGGGGTGGCCGGCGGAACTGAGCGGTGAGTCAGAGACCGAGGAGGAATATTGGGATAGATCGAGCAAGGAGTGGTTGGCGAAAGTTGAGGAGAGTGATGGGAGAGAGCTGTTGGTTTGGCTGGAGAGGCAAGACAGTTGCCCTGAGGAGCATGTTAACCGTCCGATGCCACCTGTGCCAGCTCTCCGCACTCGCTTTGAGGAGAGTGTCAGTGTTCCGGTACAATGTGTGCCGGTTCTACGCACCACGTCTCCAGTGCGCCTCCACAGCCCAGTATGTCCTGTGCCAGCTCCACGCAGCAGGCCTCCTGTGCTTCTCCCCAGCCCGGTCCATCCTGTGCCTGTTTTGGTGAGTTGCATAAATGAAACATGTGGAACTCTACGCACGCACGCCTTGGTCTATTTATTCCAACGATCTTGACACTAGCACTGCTGACTAGCACTGGTCACTGCTGACTAGCACTAGTCACTGCTGACTAGCACTAGTCACTGCTGACTAGCACTAGTCACTGCTGACTAGCACTAGTCACTGCTGACTAGCACTAGTCACTGCTGACTAGTCACTGCTGACTAGTCACTGCTGACTAGCACTGCTGACTAGCACTGCTGACTAGCACTGGTCACTGCTGACTAGCGTAGAATTTAAACATCTGTCAGAGAAGGTATCTAAGAGGAAACTTGTTTTGTTGATATTATATCCATTATCTCTAGGGTTGCAAAACTACTGGCAGTTTATTAAAGTAACCAGAATTTTTGGTAATTAACAGGTAATCTATGGCAATCTATTTTAATTTAGGTAATTTATAATAGAATAACATAAAAATGTATTCAGTTATTATATCTGTGTCCATATTGTCCACGAGTTACCAGTAGATAGACCATACTGTTCAAGAGAAAATAGCCCGGTTGATGTAAAAACCATCTAATTAACAGTGGCATTATATTCAACCAACTCTTCCAACTATTTACTTTTTTTCACAACTGCCACCAGTTTGGCGCTCGGCTTGGGTGATATCCACATTTTCATACCGTCATACCATTTCAGGGTGCTATTTTTAGTGTTTTTGTTGACGAACTCAATATACTTTAAAATATCTAAAACCAAATCGAAATTGTGTATAAATGATAATAGACCTACATTCTTCGTTTTTTGACTGTGTCCAGCTCACTAATAATCACCCAAAAGGAAGCTAGACAATCAGGGAGCATCGTAAATTCCAAAATCGATGGATAGAGGACCATTTTTATGCAAATTCTGAAGGCAAGTAAATATACCACAGTTTCAGTGCAGTCCTGTGGACCTCGTTGTAGACCGAATGTGGTCCCCGGTCAAAATGAGTTTGACACCTCTAGTCTAGAAAGAAGACATTGTTTCTCAAGGCAAGTCACAAACCAGGTGGTGCATATTGAAGTCTGATGTTTGGAGCATATTTCAACATGAAACAGAGCTGCACAGACAGTGCTGTACATTCTGTCACTCATCCTTCCATCAGACAACATTTACTCACATCACCTAGCGCTCTTCACATACAGTACATTCCAGTCATCTCTTAAGTCACTACGTAATGCTGGCAATAAAATATAAGATATTGTACTAATATAGACTACATTTAATTTGATGATGTGTTATAATATTTACTGGTCTAAAGACAGTCCGTTTACAAACAGACAGTTTACTGTTGCTAACTCAATATTTATGAGGTTGAGTCGTATTTGGACTGGGGTTGCATACCCAAACAGGGAGGCATTCAACAGAATATCTACAGTATGGCAGTCTAATCAGGAAGATGTTAAGGCCAAGTTGTTATGTCTGTATAGACTAAACACAAGTTAAAAAATGTATCTGCTTAGACACAACATTGGGAGTGTTTTAATCTTTGTTTAATCTTCACAAGGATCTGTAAATGCTACTGGATCATTCCAGAGCATACCAATAAGGCACTTGACATATGTTTTGCTCACTGACAATAGCAGTCATGAAGAAAGGCTCAACAGTGAAGGACACACAAGTCAAATCAAGCCATTTGGAGAGAACAGAACTGATAATGGCACATTTAATGATTATTATTATGAATGAAGGTATTAGTATTATTAGTAGCAGCTGTTGTAGTTTGGCTTTGTATGTTTTTTGTCCCAAACTGTAAGCAGACCCTTCTGTGTCTTCAAGCATAATGACAGGGATAAATGTGATGCAGCCTATTCATACATCGCAAACAGTGCTCTTAGTTTCCACTGTAAACCTACTGGCTCATATGGATTCTGCCTGAAAGCTTGGGAAAACAGACGGGTACTTTCAGAAGCTACCACACAATTCATCACTGCTTGGCACCTCGATAAAAGCATCTGGCGAAAAGTCCAAGAAAACTACCATCCCTATTCAACAGTGTGTACTGTAAATCGTTAACAATTGGGAGTATGAGTGGACTTCTATTTGCCCAGAACAGTAATTGGAAATGCACTCACTAGCGCATCAAACAAACCATTTAATTTGTGTAAACAGCCATTACTGGCTGTAGTAGCTGTGTTTTTGGCAGAAGTATTTTGCATTGTGTACTCCAACTATAGGAAAATGTGTGTATGTTCAATGACCTGTTCTATTAGAGCAGTGGTTCACAAACTTTTTATAGTCCCGTCCCCTTTCAAACATTCACCCTCCAGCTGCGTAAACCCTCTAGCACCAGGGTCAGCACACTCTCAAATGTTGGTTTTTGCCATCATTGTAAGCCTGCCACACATTTATTAAACATAAGAATGAGTGTGAGTTTGTCACTTCCCAAAAGCCGGGTTGTGACAAAGAGCTCTTATAGGATCAGGGCACAAATAATAATAATCAATAATTTTATTATTGATTATTTATTTAACCATCTTACATATAAAACTTTATTTGTTCATCGAAAATTGTGAATACCTCACCACAGGTTAATGAGAAGGGTGTGCTTGAAAGGATGCACATAATTCTGTAATGTTAGATTGTATTTTCCACACACAGTCTGTGCCTGTATTTAGTTTATGCTAGTGAGGGCAGAGAATCCACTCTCACATAGGTACGTGGTTGCAAAGGGCATCAGTGTCTTAACAGCGTGATTTGCCAAGGCAGGATACTCTGAGCGCAGCCCTATCCAGAAATCTGGCAGTGGCTTCTGATTAAATTACATTTTCACAGAACCGCTTGTTGCAATTTCGATGAGGCTCTCTAGTTCAGATATTGTTAAGTGGACTGGAGACAGGACATGAAAGGGATAACAAATCCAGTAGTTTGTGTCATCCGTTTCAGGAAAGTACCTGCGTAATTGCGCACCCAACTCACTCAGGTGCTTCGCTATATCACATTTGACATTGTCTGTAAGCTTGAGTTCATATGCACACAAAAAAATCATACAATGATGGAAAGATCTGTGTGTTGTCCTTGTTAATGCAGACAGAGAAGAGCTCCAACTTCTTAATCAAAGCCTCAATTTTGTCCCGCACATTGAATATAGATGCGGAGAGTCCCTGTAATCCCAGATTCAGATCATTCAGGTGAGAATAAACATCACCCAGATAGGCCAGTCTTGTGAGAAACTCGTCATCATGCAAGCGGTCAGACAAGTGAAAATTATGGTCAGTAAAGAAAACTTTAAGCTCGTCTCTCAATTTAATAAAAACCTGTCAATACTTGATAACCAGTGCACTTCTGTATATTGTAAAAGCGTTACATGGCCGCAGCCCATATCATTGCATAGTGCAGAAAATACATGAGAGTTTAGGGGCCTTGCTTTAAGAAAGTTAACAATTTTCACTGTAGTGTCCAAAACGGCTTTCATGCTGTCAGGCATTCCCTTGGCAGCAAGAGTCTCTCAGTGGATGCTGCAGTGTACCCAAGTGTCGTCGGGAGCAACTGCTTGCACGCGCGTTACCACTCCACTATGTCTCCCTCTCATGGCTTTTGCGCCATCAGTACAGATACTAACATGAGCAGCAGCTACGTTTGGCTACATACGGACCGTTAGTGGAATTCACACGAGAGAGTGCTTCTTGTGACGTCACTCCAAATAAATCTTTCAAAACATTTCAAGTCGTTAAGCTAATTAATTAAAGCCGTTTTATGCTACATACACAAGGACTGTAGATCGTCAGTAGGCTACTGTACATTGACTCTGATCACTTCTGCTGAGCGGTTACACTAACCAGACATGGACTTGTTTTCCCTCCTCTAAAGCACAACACTAACACACAAGCTCTCAAGTAAAACCAGCCAGCCAGCCAGCTGCAGTGTCCATTACATAGACATGGTTAGCGTATATAACACGTTAAGCACATCTCAATGAAAATGTGTCTGTACTAAGAAGAACGTGGAAAAGGGGAACATTCTTATGTGATGTCATAAGTGTGCTTTTGGGCCTTCCTTGTGAGCTTTCGGCCCCGCCTCAACCCTCCTACACTCACCCCATTCTTCCTTCCCTCCCTCCCCCTTTCCTGTTGACAGCTCTGCACACTGGTCCCATTCTGGCTGTCCTCACCCCACCTAGCCCCATTCTGGCTGTCCCTTGCCCCACCCTTGCCCATTCTGGCTATCCCTCGCCCCACCCTGGCCCAATTCTGGCTGTCCTCGCCCCACCTGGCCCCATTCTGGCTGTCCTCACCCCACCAAGGGCCCAACGTGTGTTCATCCAATAAGGTAGAAATGCCTTACAAGCCTGATGGGGCGCTTGAAGAGACATCACAAAGCCCCTTTCACTAAGACAAGACCTCTTGAAGAGACGGGAGACATCACACAGCCCCTTTCACTATGACAAGACCTCTTGAAGAGACGGGAGACATCACAAAGCCCCTTTCACTATGACAAGACCTCTTGAAGAGACATCACAAAGCCCCTTTCACTATGACAAGACCTCTTGAAGAGACATCACACAGCCCCTTTCACTATGACAAGACCTCTTGAAGAGACATCACACAGCCCCTTTCACTATGACAAGACCTCTTGAAGAGACATCACACAGCCCCTTTCACTATGACAAGACCTCTTGAAGAGACATCACACAGCCCCTTTCACTATGACAAGACTGCTTGAAGAGACGGGAGACATCACACAGCCCCTTTCACTATGACAAGATCTCTTGAAGAGACGGGAGACATCACACAGCCCCTTTCACTATGACAAGACTGCTTGAAGAGACAGGATATGGCTTCATCCCTCCCTCCCCTCTTTAAAGGCCTTGTCCAGATATGTTTGTTGAAAAGCAAAGAAAACAGTGGTGTAATAATCTTGCCACTTTACACAGTAGAGGTGCCCTGGCTGTGTGGTCTGGATGGGGCCAGCTGGTTTTGGTTAGAGAACACTGAGGCTCAGTCACTGCAGTCGGAAACAAAGAGAGGACCCAGAGTGGGAAACAGAGGGCCATCGTAGAGAACGTATTAGCAAACAAAACACAATTCGTGCCCATTATGATGCATCTCAGATGCCAGTCTCCTGGTGGAAATCTGGGTTTGGCCAGATGGAAAATGTAGATGTTTATTCTGGTTTCTAACAGCAGTACTCTGTAACCAAAACTGGTCCTGTGGGTAACATCACTATTCTCTGGAGCTCAGTAATTGGACAGGACAGACCACTTCCTATGACTCCTGAGGGACTCATGTCTCTACCCCCATGGGAGTTGTTGTCAAATCACTGACATTAAAAGAGTAGCCTGTTTCTCCTCACCTATTCTGAAGCAACACTGGCTACTGTATCCTCAGTCAACCATCACCCACTCCCCGCAGTCTGGCCCCTGTTCTTGAACTGTGCTGACTCACAAGGTCTGCTTTGTGTGGCATCCTGAAAACAGAAGGTGTGAGTGTGTGACTTTCAGACAGGGTGGAAATCAGGGCTTTAAACTTCTCTCACGTTCACTCCCTCCTTCCCTCCCCGTGTACAGTAACATTAAATCCTTTGTCCCAGGAGCTTCTAAAAACAGGCCTGGCAGCCCAGTGTTATTTTAAACCACTCTTGCACACAATTTCAAATATCTATGATTTCCACCGGCCAAAAGGAGGCCTTTCTGGTGGAAAACTGAAAAGATTTCCAATTAGATATTAGCGCCAGAAAATGTAGCCAATAGACATGTTTTGTCCCTGTCAGTCCGTAGGGTTAAATGTGTGTGTCTGTGGGTAAGCCTGTGTGTGTGTGTGTGGACTATACATAGCTATGCTTTCAGCCACTATATGGCATTCCTCAGCAGGCCAAAGCTGTGGCTGGGGCAGCAGCCTCCCCCCAATGGCCAGCATGTGTCTACCCTCATCACCAAAATGTCTTCTTGGTCCCATACAACTGACCAACGCCACCGAGGAGATAACATGAGATCGCACGACTTCTAAAGTGTAATTATCTCCCACAGAATCACTCTGAAGGGGGGTTCCCACCTGAGGATGACATTCATGAAATACGTCACATTTCACAGAAACATTTATGGACAGACCCCTCTGAGACAGGTCAGGGGTCATTCTCTGCAGTGTTAGAGTGTTAAATCAAAAGCAGGCCAGCACTTTGTTCACACACAAGGGAGGCTATGGTATGTGTGTGTGACAATGCCAGCATTCATCCAGCCACCCAGCATTCACTGTATCCCGCACAGCCTCCTCCCCAGAGAAATATAAAATGTATTTTTCCATGTTGAAATCAATCTGCTCATGTCGTTATGAGAGGTTCTTAAAAGGAAGGCGGTACACATAGCCTGCAGTATCAGGCATCTCCATTTGAAAAAGCTATACTTAAAGGAAACACATTGACACTTTAGGAATCCTAGATTAATTTAAAGCAAGCTGAAATGAATGGATCATTCACATGGTTTTCCACCTGCTTTCCAAATCATTTTAAAATGGAGAGCGGATCTTCAAGACCACCAGTCACAGTATGCAAAACATACATCATTTACATGTTCCGTAACCTTTCTACTAGCTCCCTAACCTTTAGCTGTAAGTGGCTCTGCACTTAAGGATATTACCATTGACATGTCAAACAAGAATGTTGATCTTCGCTCTGGACTGCTGTGTATCAACATCCCATCAACATTCTCAAACAAACTCTTAAAAACAGCACAATATTGAGTCTCACAAGTCACAGCCATTACCTTAAAAAGCAGAACATTCTGAGAAGTCCCCCACAGGCACAGCTCCTATTCCAAATCTCAACATCCTCAAAAAGCACAAGAAAGAGGATTTTGACATCTACCATCTCAGATTGTTCTGAAATGAAATGGTTCTGTCATTAGAAACTGATAAGATTAACATTCCTGCAACATTATTTTGTTGAAATATAATTGATCTCAGATACTGATTGCACCCAAATTGTCAATTTTAATGTATAGGATTCATATAATATTCAATAAATATATCAATGAGTTAGACACACCCTACACCAATCCCACCCCAACAACAAGTATATAGTATCCGTTCTCTGTGGAGATGGTTGTCCTTCTGGAAGGTTCTCCATCTCTGCAGCACTCCAACAATCAGGCCTTTATGGTAGAGTGTCCAGACGGAAGACACTCCTCAATAAAAGGCACCTAAAGACTCTCAGACCATGAGAACCAAGAACTCTTTGGGCGGAATGCCAAGCGTCACGTGTGTAGGAAACCTGGCACCATCCCTATGGTGAAGCATGGTGGTGGTAGCATCATGCTGTGGGGATGTTTTCAGTGGCAGGGACTGGTCAGGATCGAGGCAAAAATGAATGGAGCAAAGTACAGAGATGCTTGATGAAAACCTGCTCCAAAGCACTCAGGACCTCAGACTGGGGTGAAGGTTCACCTTCCAACAGGACAACAACCCTAAGCACACAGCCAAGACAACTCAGGAGTGGCTTCGGGACAAGTGTCTGAATGTCCTTGAATGGCCCCGATCAAACATCTCCGGAGAAACCTGAAAATAGTTGTGCAGAAGTGCTCCTCATCCAACCTGACAGAGCTTGAGATGATCTGCAGAGAAGAATGGGAGAAACTCTCCAAATACAGGTGTGCCAAGCTTGTAGCGTCATACCCAAGAAGACTTGAGGCAGTAATCACTGCTAAAGGTTCTTCAATAAAGTACTGAGTAAAGGGTCTGAATACTTAAGTAAATGTGTTATTTAAGTTTTAGATTTGTAATAAATTATCAAACGGGGGGGGGGGCTGAATAACAAGACAATCAAGTCAGGAGCATAGGAAACACAAAAAAAGATACAGAAACACAATGATAAAAAAACAACCACATTCCTCAGTGGTGTTTGATGGGACACAACAGTGAAACGTAGACATGCCTTTAAAGTTAGCCTTAAGCAGGGCTCTAAAATTTAACAAATCATTTGTGGCACTGGTGCTTCCAACTTAAAGTTAGGAGCACCTCATGAAATTTAGGAGCACCGGAAAATTGATTTTTTAAATGTATTAAGATACAGCCTATTTTGAGCCTTTATGAATTCTAGCTACTTTTGAAGCACGTGTTGTGCCCTACTGTCATTGAAATTACAAAGTCATTTGTGGAATAGATTTCTACATTGTGTAAAAGCACACATTTTCCTATTGAGATGCATTACATTGAAAATTGTACACCATCTCTTTAAAAATGTCAGGTTTGTGAAAGAGCTGCCATATTGAATGTTACATTTCAAGGCTAACTCAACTGGGCTGCAAGCTAGCTAACTTTACGCACAGTTTAGTTAAGTGAATTCAATGTCATCAGCTAGCGAACTTCCGATTAGCTTGCTATCTCCATGTAATCAGTTAGCCAGGGCTAAGCTGCTCTGAGTGAGACAATAACAGAGATGAGATAACTGTTAGACTCCTGTAAGATGGAGGGACAGAGTGTGTGTGTGTGTGTGGGGGGCTCCCATGCAGAGTCCATTCACCAGAGGTTCTGATAAGACCATTGTCTCACAGCACAGCGTGGGGTCATTTAACAAAGTAACCAGGCAGGCTGGCAGGTCAGTGTGGCAGGGTGGTGTGAGTGTCTGTGTGAGTGTCTGTGTGTGGGGCTAAAGACGTGGGATATTTGGAAAGGAGTGGAGACTGAGCCTTATTTCTGACAGTAGCCTGGCATGCAGCTCTCTTGGCCGCCGACTCTACTGGATTCTCATAATGGAACATAGAACCAGACCTGGCTCACAATGGAACATAGAACCAGACCTGGCTCACAATGGAACATAGAACCACACCTGGTTCACAACCGAACATAGAACCAGACCTGGCTCACAATGGAACATAGAACCAGACGTGGCTCCTAATTGAACATAGAACCAGACCTGGCTCAGGAACATATCTTCCTCTCTCTGTCTCACTCGCCCCCCTCTCAGACTCTCTTTACCCCTCTCTCTCCATCGCCCTCCCTCTCTCTCATAGGAGTTTCCCTACGGAGGACAACATAACAGCAAAGCGGAGGCAACAGGAAACAGAAGAGCAGTCTGGGAGGCCACTATAAGGACAGTAATCCATTTAACCTGGACAACAGCCGAGGAGGGTTTTACTCCTCCGGTCAAATATCTTTGGTAGGCTTAGCCAACAAGACACAAGGATGAAGTTTGTTTTCTGAAAGCTCTGGGGGAGGCAGAGCAGAGCGCAGTTTATCAAAACATTCAAAACACAAAATGCATCCAATATGGGGTAGACAGTAGAGGTCGGCCGATTATGATTTTTCAACACCGATACCAATACCGATTATTGGAGGACCAAAAAAGCCGATACCGATTAATCTGAGGATTTATTTATTTATTTATTTATTTATTTATTTGTAATAATGACAATTACAACAATATTGACTGAACACGTATTTTAAGTTAATATAATACATCAATAAAATCAATTTAGCCTCAAGTAAATAATGAAACATGTTCAATTTGGTTTAAATAATGCAAAAGCAAAGTGTTGGAGAAGAAAGTAAAAGTGCAATATGTGCTATGTAAGAAAGCTAACGTTTCAGTTCCTTGCTCAGAACATGAGAACATATGAAAGCTGGTGGTTCCTTTTAACATGAGCCTTCAATATTCCCAGGTAAGAAGTTTTAGGTTGTAGTTATTATAGGAATTATAGGACTATTTCTCTCTATACCATTTGTATTTCATTAACCTTTGACTATTGGATGTTCTTATAGTCACTTTAGTATTGCCAGTGTAACAGTTTAGCTTCCGTCCCTCTCCTCGCTCCTCCCTGGGCTTGAACCAGCAACACAACGACAACAGCCACCATCGAAGCAGCGTTACCCATGCAGAGCAAGGGGAACAACTACTAGAAGGCTCAGAGCGAGTGACGTTTGAAACGCTATTAGCGCGCGCTAACTAGCTAGCCATTTCACTTCGGTTACACCAGCCTCATCTCGGGAGTTGATAGGCTTGTCATAAACAGCGCAATGCTTGACGCACAACGAAGAGCTGCTGGCAAAACGCACAAAAGTGCTGTTTGAATTAATGTTTACGCGCCTGCTTCTGCCTACCACCGCTCAGTCAGATACTTAGATGCTTGTATGCTCAGTCAGATTATATGCAACGCAGGACACGCTAGATAATATCTAGTAATATCATCAACCATGTGTAGTTAACTAGTGATTATGAATGATTGTTTTTTTATAAGATAAGTTTAATGCTAGCTAGCAACTTACCTTGGCTTACTGCATTCGCGTAACAGGCAGTCTACTTGTGGAGTGCAACGAGAGAGAGGCAGGTCGTTATTGCGTTGGAATAGTTAACTGTAAGGTTGCAAGATTGGATCCCCTGAGCTGACAAGGTGAAAATCTGTCGTTCTGCCCCTGAACAAGGCAGTTAACCCACCGTTCTTAGGCCGTCATTGAAAATAAGAATGTGTTCTTAACGGACTTGCCTAGTTAAATTAAAAATCGTTGCCCAAAAATACCAATTTCCGATTGTTATGAAAACTTGAAATTGGCCCTAATTAAATCGGCCATTCCGATTAATCGGTCGACCTCTATTAGACAAGTTAAACTTCGGGGTTCTCACAGTATAGCGACCACTTAAATCATCATGATGCAAAATGCATCATCATCCCCACAGATTTTTTTTTGCTCTGTACTGAAATCTTGAAAATTTGACTGTTGATATACACCATTTTTTTGGAATAGTATTAACAGTGGACCAAAATACAGAGAGATGGTTTTTGAGTGAACTGTCCCTTTAAGCGTTAACGTACTTGCTGCTTCTCTTCATGACTCTTTACAAAGATCAGTGAAACGGAAGAAGTCCGTCATCGTCCGAGCCCCTTGGCTGTCCTCTCCTCAAGGCTAATCTTTCTTCCTTCCTCAACGTCTCGTACAAATGGGACAGTGCTGGGAAGGTTTATGAGGTTGTGTCCTTAAAAAAAATCCTCTCTAGTCTGACCCAGAACTCATGTCCAGTCCTCAGAGAACCCCTATTGTACAAAGTATGCATCTCAAATGACACCCTATTCCCTATGTAGTACACTACTTTTGACCAGTGCCCATAAAAGTAGTACACTATGTAGAGAATAGGGTGCCATTTGGGATGTCTCATAAATCCTGTCATACCATGAATAAATACAGTGCAACATTAAACTCTATTGAGCAACGCACATAAACATATGCTGCACACAATGAAAAACACACACATAAATCACAGGAGTTTAAACAAAGTGTATTGTTAAAAAGCTGACATTGGCTTAACAAGCTGGCACTGGTTGTATAAATAGGACCCTATAAAATCCATGACATTTTTGACCTGAATCCATTTAGTTTTTTCCTAAATACAGTTCTCTGTTTTTTAAGATTTTTGGGAAAGCCTTTCCATCTACCAGAAATCGGTTATCATTAGCATCATCGCTAATGGCTAAACAAAGAGTAGACATAACAGTGTGAGTGTGTGGTGCGTGCCTGTTTTACAAAAGTTACTGGAAAATAATAATAAGATGGATTTTGTTCATGTCTTATGATTAACTTGGTCAAATTAATGCATGTTCTAATAAGTTCAATACATTTAGTTAATTTACTACAAAGTTTTAATATTGTTGAATTCTGTTATTATGTCAAGATTCCGTGATTTCCGTCTGCATTCTCCGCAACACAGGTTTGATAGGGCCCTATATAAAGTAGTGAGGAAAGGGTGGCAACTGCCAACCTAAACTCCACCACAAAGACACGTTTGAACACTTCATTTGGTTACATAATGGCGGAGTCCTAAATGTCACCCTGGTCAAAAGTAGTGCACTATATAGGGAATAGGGTGCGCATTTGGGTGCACACAATGAGAACAAAGGAGATGAATGTGTTAAAGGGAGAGTTCACCCAAATTACAAAATGACACATTGGGTTCCTGTAAGCAGTCTATGGACAAGGTATGACAAAAATACCCTTTTAGATGATTTGAACATGTGTGGAAAATGCTAATATCGATCTCATGACTTGAATGGGATTTGTGCCACAAATCCTAAAATGTTAACATTTGGAAACAGTGCCTGTGAAACTAATTGAAAGCATGGATTGCTGTCATACCTTGTCCAAAGACTGCTTACAGGGTAAGGAAACCAATATGTAATTTTGTAATCTGGGCGAATTTCCCCTTTAATCCTGATAGAATGTACAGTAAATCATTCTACCCATAAAACACTGTGTCCTACACACAACAATAGCACCAGCAGGACACACAGACACACAAGTAAGCACGCCCACCCCGAAACTCACACATATACACACAGTGTGACTTGGAATGTGTGTGTGTGTGTGTGTAAGACAGCAGCTATAACCCTTCAGTAGAAGTGAACCAGGCGGTATGGCAGTGTTAGGAGCCTCACAGCCAGCTCTTTTTGTCCATATTCTCAGTGACTCGCTACTTCCCTCAGGGGTACTGCTCTGTAGCACCGACACCCTGCCATGTTGGCAACATTACATATTTTCCTTTCACATTCACTCGCTCACTGTCCATGTGTGTGTTGTGTGTGTGTGTTGATGTCTGTGCATGTGTGTGTGCATGTGTGTGTGTTGTGTTGTGTGTGTGCATGTGTGTGTGTTGTGTGTGTGTGTTGATGTCTGTGCATGTGTGTGTGCATGTGTTGTGTTGTGTGTGTGTTGTGTGTGTGCATGTGTGTGTGCATGTGTGTGTGTTGTGTGTGCATGTTGCGTGTGTTGTGTGCTTACATGAGTATGGATGATATGCTGATCTACTTCTCGAGTGTGGCCGATTTAATAAAATCTCCTGGCCTGTCTTCAACAGGGTTGGAAATGAACAGCCGCCATCTGACAAATGCGTGTAGATTTTGTCATTGTAAGAAAGGGGTAAGAATGTCTATTTCACCAGCCACATTGGCGGGTCGTCACACAGAGCATTTGGGAACAGTTATTTTTTTAAATCCAAAGGCCACATGTAGAAGTTAGTCGAATTGACCAGAAAGGCTACTAAAGAATGACTTTGTTTCCTGGACAGTTATATCGTTTTGTTCACACGCTAGGTTGTTTTTCAATGTTAGTTTGAGTTTGCTGCAACTGTCTGCTGCTAGGAAAACATCTCAGTCAGTTTTTCATCACAGACAAGCGAGTGCCCAAGTTACCATGGTAATGGCCCATTCATTAGAGGGGCAGGTAAAAAATTGTCTCACCTAACGATTGTGCTTGATTGAGCATTGATCACTCTTGAAAACATTTAGTAATTTCTTATCAAACTATAATTGTTATTCTAGATTATTGTGTGTGCTTCTACATTTCTACTTACGAGCACATCATGTACCCGTAAAATATGTCAGCGTAGAGCCCTGAACTATAACAATAAATAAGCCGTATCACTCAGCCTTGTGGCTGGGAAGGCACTAGGTTGATTCTTGATGTTCAGTTTAGAACTGCTTACCTGTTTTTATTATTGTACTAAATTATTTATTTTAACATGCAAATTCAATTGAAAACAATATACCCCATTCATTCTTACTAGTAATACATGTATTGTTTCAGAAAAACAGAAAGCATGCTCATCCCAAACATGTTTGTTGTTGGTGTAATTACGGCAGAAAAATATTTGGGTAGGTAAAAAAATCAGCAGCAGGGAGATTTTTTGAAAATCTACCTGCCACCGTGGCTGATGGACCAAAAAAGTTAAGATCTTATGCTTTGGTGATAATTGATAATGTAAGAAGCTGGGAGTGTGTGACAGGACAGGTTCAACAGGGTTAAATAGGGGAATTCCTCTCTCTTCACAAGAATCCCCAAAACACATGTTCTTTAAAGCTGGCCATAAATACAATCCCATGATCCATATGACTGCAGACCTCAAGCCTATACTTTATCAATTGGTATAACTCATCCACGACACGGTCTTAATTACAGTGCCTTAAGAAAGTATTCATACCCCTTGAATTATTCCACATTTTGTTGTGTTACAGCCTGAATTCAAAATAATTTGATTTTTGCACACACACACACACACACACACACACACACACACACACACAATACCCCATAATGACTACCGTAAGTGAAAACTTTTTTTTGCACATTTATTTAGAATCACATTTGGCAGCAATTACAGCTGTGAGTATTACTGGATACGTCTCTAAGATCTTTGCACACCTGGATTGTACAATATTAGCCCATTATAAACATTTTTAAAAATCTTAAAAATCTGTCAAATTGGTTGTTGATCATTGCTAGACAACTATTTTCTTGCCATCGTTTTTCATGCAGATTGAAGTCAAAACTTTAACTCGCCCACTCAGGAACATTCACTGTATTCTTGGAAAGAAACTCTAGGGTAGATTTGGCCTTGTGTTTTAGGTTACTGTCCTGCTGAAAGGTGAATTAATATCTCTCCAGCATCTGGTGGAAAACAGACTAAACCATGTTTTTCCTGGCTTAGCTCCTGAAAAAATCCCCAGTCCTTAACAATTACAAGCACACCCATAACATGATGCAGCCACCACTATGCTTGAACATATGGATAGTGGAAATCAGTAATGTGTTGTATGGATTTGCACCAAACATAACACTTCAGGATAAAAAGTGAATTGCTTTGCCACATATTTTTTGCAGTATTACTTCAGTGCCTTGATGCAAACAGGATGCATGTTTTGGAATATTTGTATTCGGTATAGGCTTCCCTTTCACTCTGTCAATTAGGTTAGTATTGTGGAGTAACTACAATGTTGATCCATCCTCAGTTTTTTTCTATCACAGCCATTCAACTCCGTAAAAGTTTTAAAGTCACCATTGGCCTCATGGTGAAATCCCTGAGCGGTTTCCTTCCGCTACGGCATTCATTCCCAAACTTTTAATAGTCCCGTACCCTTTCAAACATTCAACCTCCAGCTGCATACCCCCTCTTTAATGACTCCAACCTAAGTGTATGTAAACAGTTGAAGTCGGAAGTTTACATATACTTAGGTTGGAGTCATTAAAACTCATTTTTCAACCACTCCACAAATTTCTTGTTAACATACTCTAGTTTTGGCAAGTCGGTCAGGACATCTACTTTGTGCATGACACAAGTAATTTTTTTTACAGATACATTTCACTTATAATTCACTGCATCACAATTCCAGTCAGAAGTTTACATACACAACAGCTTGGAAAATTCCCCAAAATGATGTCATGGCTTTAGAAGCTTCAGCTAATTGACACAATTTGAGTCAATTGGAGGTGTACCTGTGGATGTATTTCAAGGCCTACCTTCAACCGCAGTGCCTCTTTGCTTGGCATCATGGACAAATCAAAAGAAATCAGCCAAGACCTCAGAAAATAAAGTGTAGACCTACACAAGTCTGGTTCATCCTTGGGAGCAATTTTCAAATGCCTGAAGTTACCACATTCATCTGTACAAACAATAGTACACAAGTATAAACACCATAGGACCACGCAGCCATCATACCACTCAGGAAGGAGAGACGTTCTGTCTCCTAGAAATGAATGTACTTTGGTGGGAAAAGTGCAAATCAATCCCAGAACAACAGCAAAGGACATTGTGAAGATGCTGGAGGAAACAGGTACAAAAGTATCTATATCCACAGTAAAACGATTCCTATATCCACATAACTTGAAAGGCTGCTCAGGAGGAAAGAAGGAAGAAGCCACTGCTCCAAAACCACCATAAAAAAGCCAGACTACGGTTTGCAACTGCAGATGGGGACAAAGATTGTACTTTTTGGATAAATGTCCTCTGGTCTGATGAAACAAAAATAGAACTGTTTGGCCATAATGACCATCGTTATGTTTGGAGGAACAAGGGAGATGCTTGCAAGCCAAAGAACACCATCCCAACCGTGAAGCACGGGGGTGGCAGCATCATGTTGTGGGGGTGCTTTGCTGCAGGAGGGACTGGTGCACTTCACAAAATAGATGGCATCATGAGGTAGGAAAATTATGTGGATATATTGAAGCAACATCTCAAGACATCAGTCCTGAAGTTAAAGCTTGGTCGCAAACAGGTCTTCCAAATGGACAATGACCCCAAGCATACTTCCAAAGTTGTGGCAAAATGGCTTCAGGACAACAAAGTCAAGGTATTGGAGTGGCCGTCACAAAGCCCTGACCTTAAACCTATAAAAAATGCGTGGTCAGAACTGAAAAAGCGTGTTCAAGCAAGGAGGCCTTACAAACCTGACTCAGCTCTGTCAGGAGGAATGAGACAAAATTCACCCAACTTATTGTGGGAAGCTTGTGGAAGGCTACCTGAAACACTTGATCCAAGTAAAACAGGCAATGCTACCAAATACTAATTGAGTGTATGTAAACTTCTGACCCACTGGGAATGTGATGAAAGAAATAAAAGCTGAAATAAATCATTCTCTACTATTATTCTGACATTTCACATTCTTAAAATAAATGGTAATCCTAACTGACCTAAGATGTAAACTTGTAAACTATGTAAACTTCCAACTTCAACTGTATTTACAAAAAAAAAAATGTTAATCACGTTTTCATTTGGCGTACCGCCAACGGCATTGCGCGTACCCCTGGGGGTGACAAAATAAAACATCTCAATTTAATCCATTTTAAATTCAGAAACTGACCCAAGAACATTTTCTTGACTCAGGAACACGTCTCTGGAGGCGGAGTTCAAGGCCACATGGAATGGACAGTGTCAGCAATCAGCAGTGTTCTTCAACGCCTCTGTGTGTCAATAGTCTAAAGTCTCTCTCCTTGTCTCCATCTGCAAGGCTATAAAATAACTGGTGAAATGATTTTCCTTGTCTAGTTTTTCACAGTCTAGTGCAGACAAAGGAAAGGAGACAAGGAAAGGTCAAAGAAGACACTTTTGACTATTGGGAGACGCCTACCTACTGACAGATATCATAATCATCGAGGCAGCAGTGGAGAGATTGAAACCACCCAAGAGCAGGCTGGCATCTCCTAGCAGTGGAACCCTTCACAAACCACTAGCCTATCTGTACATGAGGAGCAGCTGCCCGTTTTAGACCAAGGTCCGTCCGCCTGCGGGGAGCAGCAGATCTAACGCGATGCTGTCATGGCCCTCCCATCGCCTGATGACTAGTTGTAGGGCCTTGGTGATGGCCTGTAATAGAAAAGGGAGAAAGGGAATGTGCTAGCAGGTCTAGGAGGGGACGGTGAGTGTCCTGTCATTAAGTTATTTGTGGTCGTACGACATGGACGGAACGTGAAGCTCTGGCGCAGGCTCAGCACAACCTTGTCATTACATTACATTGACATCACTTTCATTTGTTATTTTTTCAGTGGTTAAATTCAGCACACGGTTTGAAACGCACTGTAGGCATAAAGATATCACTTTTAGACTATTTTCTTCAAATACACTTCCACATGGTAAGAAATGAAGTTTAGACCATATTTTCAAATTAAATCTGTAAGGAATTAACAATTCACAGAACATTGTATCCCCTGGCTATCATAACACTTGACAATCTCCAATTCAAAACCCTAAACATTGGTAATGTGGTCCATGTGTTGTTCAGGGGGAAAAGGCTAACCGCTAGCCATGATTTTCATACTTCATTATGAAAAGGCTGTTTCCAATTGACTTTTTCTACCTCCACTGTTCATTGACAAACCTTCCCTCAGAACACAAGTCTTAAGCATTGTCTGTTGGAGGTATGGCCGGGAGTGGTTGCGGACGTCTTCTAGTGGAAGTCAATTGTCCATGGCAGTGTACTGTAGGCCTCTTGTGCATTTGGTTTTCATTCCGTGCCTGGTGAGAACCAGAACCTGGCTCAGTATCTATATGATTCCATGTGATTGAGCCCATTACAGAGCAACTGAGCTCTTAGCTAAGCCAGTAAGGCCACTAACACTAGCAACCGCAAGAGAAAACAAGCACAGGCCTGATTTGTGAATGGTGTGACAAACACCAACAGAAACACAGACTAAAACAACTAGGGAACAGGACCACCCCAGCTGTGGCTTGTTTATAATCACACATCCCTCTGTCTGATCATTTATTAGTCCATATCCTGTCTAACTAGCAAACTTAAAGACACATGACACACATAGCCCTTGGCCACACACTGAGCTCTGGATATTGCATTTAAAGGTCACAGAGTTGAGCACCTGTAAGGTGCTGACTTTAAGCCAAACCATATGGAATGGAATCCATTAATATGATGCATGTCCCTATGAATGTCTTCAGCAGGGGCTGGGTTTGGGGTATGGCTGAGAGGAAATCTCTGTGCGTATGTACGCTATGTGGGGATGATTGCATGTGGGTTTTGGGGGGAGTTTCGGGGTTGCATCAGTTGAGGCTCCTCATAGGAGGAAGGGAAGGACCATCTTCAGTGAATTTCATAAAAAGTTTCATTTTTAGATAAAACTACAGAAAATAAATTCTCATCACCAAATAATTGACTAACATTGTTTTGCAAAGAAGGTCTACAGTAGCCTCAACAGCACTCTGTAGGGTAGAACCATGGTGTAGCAGAAGGACAGCTAGCTTTCGTCCTCCTCTGGGTACACCGATTCAATACAAAACCTAGGAGGCTCATGGTTCTCACCCCCTTCCATAGACTTGCACAGTAATTATGACAACTTTTGGAGGACTTCCTCCAACCTATCAGAGCTCTTGCAGCATGAACTGACATGTTGTCCACCCAATCAAAGGATCAGAGAATGAATCTAGTATTGAAAGTATAAGCTACAGCTATCTAGCATTGCAGTGCATAAAATGTGATGAGTAGTTGACTCAAGAGAGAATGACAGTAGTTGAACAATTTTGAACAAATTAATTTATTCAAATATGAAGGAGGAGCAAGAGAGAGATAGAGAGAAAAAGCTAGCTATATTGTCATTTATTTTCACTTTCACTTACTTAGCTACCAAATGCAACTAGCTAGTTTAGCCTACTCAAACATCCGGCTCAAACAGAGAGATGCTATGTTAGCTAGTTGGGTAAGCTCAGTGGCAAGTAAGCTTTTGGACTGAGGCCCGCCAGTGTAACTGCTAAACTGCTTACTGACTGTACACTGTACTGCATTATTGTAGGGGGTTTACTAACACGTTAGTTCTATTAGCCATGTTGACTATGACGATACTTTAGCTAATATGGTGACAACGATATAGGCTGCATGTAGGGGTTATGATATGAAGGTTTGGATTGGTTTGTTACGCATTGAAGTCCACAAGCGGAGGGAAAAAGGTGAGATGAGGAGAGTGTGTAGATACAAGAAGTAATACAACTAGCTGTTTGCATGTGGCTGTGAAAGTGAACTGTGTGTGTGATCAGGGGTGTATTCATTCTGTCAATTCTGTTGGACTAATGATTACACCCTAGATCAGCTAGATGCAGGCAAGAGTGTGCAAGGCGGTATTGAATGTGTCACTGTCTGTCCATGTGTGTCACCTCAAATTTCTCTCTCGACCTGTGTGCAACTGCGTTGTAAACCTTCATTAATAGGCTAGGTTGTAGCAATCTCATGATAGGTACAGGGAAATGTAAGTATCATGTAGTAGCCTAAACCTATTGCTGTTAATTTGAACTGGGTGAATGGAATACGAATGACAGTCATCTAATATGCTGTAATATATAAGTCCATGTTCGTAAAACAAAACGATCTGGCTCATCTTAAACGGCACCGACCATTGGGTTGCTGAATGGGTATGTGCATGTTGAGGGATTGCTCTAAACAGCCAATCCAGTTACAGTAAGTGAACTGGGCCAGAAGGCCACCGCACTCCAGTAGAGCGGCGCAATCTCCACCATCAACCCACAAAGAGGCCCCCTGTCCTGGGCAAGCTGAGGCCCAGAGGACCCCTGCCTGGATGGAACAACTGGAGCTCTGCTACATCTTATACGTTCCTCCCCCTGAGAGATCTACGCCGATGAGGCATTGTGACTGACAGACAGCACATTATTACACTGAATCAACCTCCTTTGTACAGGAAGCTACAGGAGATGGGTAGTGTTCATATGAGTTAAACATTTCTAGATGTGGCCTTCATCTGACTTGGGGCATCAATGCCATGGACGACAGTGACTGACAGACACTTTGTAATGCTTCTAAAACGGAATATCCTGGAACACTTACAGAGGGAGAGATATTCATCTACACAGAGTCTCAGGTTAAGACCCAAATGACAGCCTAATTGCTATATAATGCACTACTTTAGACCAGGGCCCATAGGGTAGTCCACTACTTTTGAGAATAGGGTGCCATTTGGGGCACATGGTCTCCCAGGGTCTGTACTAAAACACTCCACCTGGCAGTGGTTTCAACCCTGCCCACTTTGGCTCATATGGGATAAGATCGGCATATATATGGTACAGTTTAATATTGTATTTTTCCTGCAGAGGTCTTCTGAAATAAAAACACATGTCAGAGATTAGGAGAAGGAGGTTAAAGAGGAGTCAATAAGGATCCAGCTTAAATCCAATTAGGTATTTTACCGCTCATTTAACGAGACACACACGTGAGCACACAAACACAAACTGATTCCTTACAGCCCATAGGGCTCTGTTCAAAAGTAGTGCACCATGTAGGGAATATCATGGCATTTGGGATGCAGAAGCTCTTTCTGGGGGAATTCTGGTTCTGTCTGACTGCTGATATGGCACATTTACAAACCCTATACATTCTCCACTGTTTTACATTAAGACATTTTAAAAAGGCATGACCCACAAACAACGTCTCACATGACAACCTAACCTAATTAATATTCACCTGATCTAATTAGAGCATTAAAACACTTACAGTTGTATACTTACAGGTATAAACATCAGTCAAAAGGCTTGTTTTCACCAGGTTGGAGCTATTTGTGCCGTCAACATCTGCACTGTTCTTCAAGTAAACGTGCTTTGTTACAAGAAGTCCTCGTGCATAGAATTGTATGGTTTGTTAAACTTTATGATCATTGGTTTTTGTTTGACATGCATTTTAATGGGAAAAATTCTCAGCATCACTCTGTTACTGTGGAATTCCCATAGTTCAGTGGCAGCTTTGGACACAAGGGACTATACAAGTATTTCAGGACATTTTGGGGATTGATGTCATTTCGGAATGAGCCAAGGTGGCAAGAGGGAAGGGTGTGTGTGGGGGGGCGAGGGGAGGGAGAGATAAGGAGAGCTAGAGAGGTCTCTTCAAGGTGCTGAATGTCGCCAAATATTTATATTCACCTGATCCCGATTGAAGTTTAAAACACCTTTTCCTAAGAATCACCCACCACTAAGACTGCACAGAACATGCTCCATCATTAAAAAAATAATTCCTTGTCTGTAAATCAAATCAAATGTATTTATATACCCCTTCTTACATCAGCTGATATATCAGAAACACAGCCTAAAACCCTAAACAGCAAGCAATGCAGGTGTAGAAGTCTGTAGCCTAGACAAGCTCGGGATCGGATGTGGCACCCTGAATTAAAACAACAACTGCATGTCTCAAGTCAGAGTAAATGGAAAGCTGTTCAGTTCAAGACATGTTCCAGCTGACCAACACTATGAAACGCAAAGTAGCTGTCATTAAAAAGCTGAAAAAACACCTCTAACCTACTGAGATGGTTGAGAGGTGTTGCCAGCCAGGGCTATTCCTAAGGTCATTAAAAATGAGTTTGTGTGGCTTTCTGCCAGCACCACAGTGAAAAACACCTCTAGCCAGGGCTATTCCTAAGGTCATTAAAAATGAGTTTGTGTGGCTTTCTGCCAGCACCACAGTGAAAAACACCTCTAGCCAGGGCTATTTCTAAGGTCATTAAAAATGAGTTTGTGTGGCTTTCTGCCAGCACCACAGTGAAAAACACCTCTAGCCAGGGCTATTTCTAAGGTCATTAAAAATGAGTTTGTGTGGCTTTCTGCCAGCACCACAGTGAAAAACACCTCTAGCCAGGGCTATTTCTAAGGTCATTAAAAATGAGTTTGTGTGGCTTTCTGCCAGCACCACAGTGAAAAACACCTCTAGCCAGGGCTATTTCTAAGGTCATTAAAAATGAGTTTGTGTGGCTTTCTGCCAGCACCACAGTGAAAAACACCTCTAGCCAGGGCTATTTCTAAGGTCATTAAAAATGAGTTTGTGTGGCTTTCTGCCAGCACCACAGTGAAAAACACCTCTAGCCAGGGCTATTTCTAAGGTCATTAAAAATGAGTTTGTGTGGCTTTCTGCCAGCACCACAGTGAAAAACACCTCTAAAACACACAGAACAGTGGACAGTAATATCTATCGCAGACAAACTGAGACACACACTCATATTCACAGGCAGTAAAGAGAGAGCGTAACTAGCAGCCAGTCATGTCTACCTCTTTTCCTTTATCGCTACCATGTCATACATCTGCCCTGTGATGTCCAGTAACAAATGTCTGGTCAAGACCCGTCTAGCTAGCAGGCCAGAAACAGACATCCATGCTCTAACATCATCCAACAGCCCGTCCTGACTTCGCGGTGCGAAACCGTGTGACCAAGAAGAGAATGCTCTCGTCCATGTGCGACTTCCCTTTCTGACAGAGAGAGCGAGAGGGTGTGTGTGTGTGTGTGTGTGTGTGAGAGAGAGAGACAGGAGGAGAGAGAGTGTGAAAGAGAAAAGTTCAGAATATTTAGGGTACTTTGGGATTTTGGTAATAATTTTGGTATTTTGGTAATAATTCTGGTATTTTGGTAATGATTTTGGTATTTTGGTAATGATTTCGGGATTTTGGTAATGATTTTGGGATTTTGGTAATGATTTTGGGATTTTGGTAATGATTTCGGGATTTTGGTAATGAGGCCCTTTATCAGATGAACTCGTGGATACCATGGTTTATGTCTCTGGGTCAAATATAAAGGAAGATAGACGTAGTTTTGAAAGCCAATGCTAATTAGCCTTAGCGCAATGACTGGAAGTCTATAGGTATCTGCTAGCATGTTAAAAAAATGGAATCCACAAGTTCATCTGACTCTGGGGAAGTAAATAAAGGCCTCCTTGCCAAAATCTCGAAGTATCCCTTTAAATATTCTGAACTTTTCTCTTTCACACTCACTCTCTCCTCCTTGAAAGGTCCATCTTCATCACTGTAGTCCCAGACTGGTATTAAACTTGGATGGTGAGTCTGGAACACTGTCCACACACAGCTGTTTAACAACAAACCCAGCTATTACGGGGAGCAGACTGACTCATTGGCTGAGTTAGACTGGGCTAGGACTGGGTTAGACTGGGTTATGACAGGGAGGACAGGCTTCTTTCTCTAGGTCTGACTAATGAGGATCAAACAGAGATGGTTTGAGCAGAGAAAGATGTTCAACTACAGTTGACAGCACAACAGTTTTCAGCTGTGCTAACATAATTGCAAAAGGGTTTTCTAATGATCAACTAGCCTTTTAAAATGATAAACTTGGATTAGCTAACTCAAAGTGCCATTGGAACACAGGAGTGATGGTTGCTGATAATGGGCCTCTGTACACCTATGTAGATATTCCATAAAAAAATCTGCCGTTTCTAGCTACAATAGTAATTTACAACATTAACAATGACTACACTGTATTTCTGATCAATTTGATGTTATTTTAATGGACAAAACAAATCTGCTTTTCTTTAAAAAAACAAGGGCATTTCTAAGTGACCACAAACTTTTGAACGGTAGTGTACATGTGCATATTACCTCAGTTACCTCAACTAACTTGTGCCCCCGCACATTGACTCTGTACCGGTACCCCCTGTATATAGCCTCGTTACTGTTATGTTATTGTTGCTCTTTAATTATTTGTTATTTTTCTATTTTCTTCTTTTTTTACTTCAGTTTAGTAAATACTTTTAACACTTATTTTTCTTAAAACTGCATTGTTGGTTAAGGGCTTGTAAGTAAGCATTTCACTGTAAGGCTAACACCTGCTGTATTTTGTGCATGTGACAAATAAAATGTGATTTGATAAGTTGAGGTTTAAATCGTCTGCTACGTCATAAGCACAGGATTTTTAGAAGGAGAAATGTGGCAGGTTGGGAAAAAAAATACTCTCGCCCGAAAGTCCTCAGTTCTGTCATCAAGCCCACCAAGTCCAGGGGTTTCCTCATCAGTCAACAGTAGAAGCGATTGACTTCAGTCTTGGCTTTACAACGGCGTTAACATAAATCACTCTCCCGTTTAACAAGACCTGCCGGGGAAGGCCCACACTCTCATGGCCACTGAGGAACCCCTCCGATGGAAAAGTCTAACTATGTAAGAGCCTGGCAGGAAACATCAAGCCCACATGAAATAATCCACACGATTTATGATCCTATGCTAACACAGGCAATAGTTTTGTACTGAAACAAGAAAACCTCCCTGGGTTCAAAACCTCAGCAAGTTCATTAGGTTTGCAGAATCGTCCATGGCCCATCAACTATAAATGTACTACAACACATTTAAAAATCTTTCTCCACACTATCTTGACCTTCAAGTTCTTCATGTGGAAACACATCCCTACCCTTTCTGCTCCATTGTAGGTACTGTAAGCCACGCTTTCAAAACTCTTTCCCATTATTCTCAAATGTCTCCCTGACAGAGTGACATAGAGAGGCCCAGTCTAACAGTAGATGAGGAATGCATGAAGGGATGAGTTTCTTCAGAAAGGATGAGAGTTCACCCCCTGTAGGGTAAATGGGTGGAGCACACAGTACTTTCCATTGTACTGTGTCTCTCCAGATCCAAGCCATGATTCTAC